>NC_088775.1:5206147-5741315 GCF_954871325.1 Gordionus sp. m RMFG-2023
TACCAATTATTACCTTGTTAACTCTTTGGTATAATTGTTTTTTCTGATACATTTTTTAAATATTTTTATAAATATAAAATGCCTATAGTAAAACCTACACTACCACCTAGTATAAATATTTATATATTCAAATATCTTAATTAAATATAAAATATTATCCTAAATAATTTTCTAAATAAAATTTTTTGCCATTTCTATATAATAATTAGGGTAATATTAAATTTATTAATAATATTTATCATAGAATAGTCCTATAAGATTTCAAATTTACTATTTACTAATAATTTTAAATTTAATACAATAATTTCTTCTTAATTTATTATTTTATCTAATACTTTTATTGTTTATTATTTATTTACTTTAGCTAAGAAACCTAAAACCAAACCCCCACTTCCAGCAAGTAAATATATTCTAATAACCAAATAATATTAATATAATAGTCCTATAAGATTTCAAATTTACTATTTATTACTAATTTTAAATTTAATACAATAATTTCTTCTTTATTTATTATTTTATCTAATACTTTTATTGTTTATTATTTATTTACATAAGCTAAGAAACCTAAAACCAAACCCCCACTTCCAGCAAGTAAAAATATTTTAATAACCAAACAATATTAATATATAAAAATTAAATGCACACAGTATATTAAATTTTTTATAATTCTCTAATTTTATAAAATTACTCATAAAGCCTAACCGTTAGCTTAGTATTAAAATATAAAAAATGAGATATTTAATGTAATATACCTTCACGTTTAAAAATATATCAAAGTTTAAAATGTGAGTTATTTTTAATTTTTGGAAGGTAAAACATAATTAGCCGAATCAATTATTATTTATAATTATTGTATTGATCAATATTAATTTTAGATGTAATAATTTTATCTCACACATAATAGTTTATTTATTTTAGCAAAAAGACTAATAAATATTTCAAGAGTTCCAACACATATCATTATTAAAATTTTATAATCTCATCTGTAATTTCTTACTTATTCAAATTTATATTTAACTATTAGAGTGTAAATTATGTATACACTTGACTAGCCTGATCGATAAATATTTACAATATTGAAACTTATAAATAAACTAATTTCACAATAGAAGTTTATATATTTTGAAATAATAAAAATTACCTGTTAATCTTTTGGTATATGTTTTTTTTTTAGATTTTATTCCAAAAAACCTAAAATTTAACCCAGACCATTAAAATAAATACTCAAACATCTTATTTAAATATAAAATATTATCATAAATAATTATTTATATAAATGGTTTTATCATTTATCAATATAAAAATAGCTTTTTTTTAATTTTTTTTTAAAAAGTATATGTTATATTAATTATTGATAATATTATAATAAAAATATAAAATTTCCATATAAAATATAAAAAAATATAAAAAAGAGTGTAAATTTTAAAAATATCGATGGCTCTAAAAAGAGCTTATAGTAAAAATGTACCTAAAAAACATGTATAATTATGTTTATAAATTTCTATTTGTATTTTTCGTTTTAGGAAGATTGACTCGCGTTTTTCGTTTGTTATGTTAAAAATTTTACGTGCTAAAATTTTTAAAAATGAATATGTTGATTGGGAGAAATTACCATTAGTTGAGATGACTATGGGTTGAAAAATAAAATTATTTAATATTGAGTATTTATTGCTTTTTTTATTTTCGCCATTAGTGAGAGGATTTGAAATAATTGATGGGAAAGGAAGAGACACAGGTAGCGTCCCAAATTAGGGATTTCCCATTTGACCATGGGATGCAGGTTAAACCGTCAGGTCTGAGATCATCTTGTAGAGAGAGGTTTGTTGGTTCTAGAATGTTAGGAATTTTAGCTTTATTGAGTGCGTTATGGATGATTTTATTTATTGCTTTATGCCGGAGGTGGCGACCTTAACTACGGGAGCAGTTTAGACCGTGTCGTGCATTTGGTCGTACGGGTAGGTTGCAGAGGTGGCAAGTGTGTGAATGTGTTAGCGAGCATCCTAGTCTAAATCCTATGGTAACTCTCAGTTGGTCATTGGTTAAGAGATTATCAAGGGTTAGGCTAGGAAGTGCCTCGAGGCATTCATATCCGCCATATTTATCATTTAATTGAAGAAGTTGAATATCGCTGATACCGGAGGGGTTAAGACTATTTTGAAGTTTCTTTATAAGGGGTTCCAAGATTGATTTATTAGAAATTTCGGTTGGGAATGTTTGACCGTCTGGGGTTAGTAGATTCCATTTTTCGATTGCTACTGTTAAGAGATCGTCATTGGGATTATAAAAGATGAGATCGCGGAATTGAGCGAAAGGCGATTAGATATAAATAGAGATAGGGAGAGTAATTCTAAGGGGATCAGGTCGATACCGCCTAGTTTAGCGCGTAATTGAGCAAGGTGCCAATTAAAGTCTGATAATGGAAGATTAAGGATCCTTTCCATTAAGGTCTTTAAGCGAATATTATGCGGTGAAAAATTCTGAGGAGGTGAATGAGGAGGATGAGTGGAAGAGGTCTGAGATTTTAGGTAAATATAGGCACTTTTTTAATAAATAAAAAAGTTGGTGCGATGGGATATGATTGATGAACTTTTCCAAGTTTTGCAACTCGAAGATTGTTTTATCGATTGTTTTTTCCGAGATTTTATTATTTAGTAGTGGGGAGCCCAAGAGTTGGATATCTTCGATTTTGATAATATTGTAATCTTTAAATGAGTCTAGGGGAATCTCGGGGTTGAGTATGCAGATTTCTGTTTTGGTTTTGTTTAATTCTAGGCCTATTTTGGGGCATTCTCTTTCGAGGTGGAAGAGGGCTTTGCTTATTTGATGTTGGTTACCGCAGAGAGTGCCATCGTCTAGGTACCATAAATTAAGGTCTAGATTAAAATCAGATTTGAGATCTTTCATCATATTATGGATGGCTAAGCAGAAAAGTATAGGGCCTAGGGGGTCGCCCTGCTGAACACCCTCTTCTGAGCATATAACGCAACCATTGAAAATGAGGGGAGTGCTATTGGTATAGCAAATGTCAACAATGCGCGAGTATTGGGGGAAAATAAACGATTCGAGAGCCAAGGAACGAGATACTGTATTGAAGGCGTTTTTGAAATCAATTTTGCAAAGAACGGAGTTTAAAGGTGGATGTTGTAGGTAGATTCGGAGACAGTGAGAGGCTATATCTACGCCTCCTTTTGTTCCGCAGCCTAATTGGTAATTGCCAAGCAGGGAATGAGTAACGGTTTTTATTTTTTTGCGATGATTTTAGTAATCAGGCGTCTGAAGAAAGAACCGGTAGCTATTGGGCGGATACCACCTTTCGGCTTTTCAAATGCAATCAAGTTAGCTCCAAATATTATTTGATGAGCTAATGGGGATATCTCTAGTGATTATATTATCGAGGAAGGATGTAAGTGAGTTAAAAAAAACTATTTGAATTGGGAGATTTTAGGAATGTTTGGAAGTAGGAAGGTCTATAGCCGTCAGGACCTGCTGCTGAAAATTTATTAAATTCGTTTATAGTGTCACGTATATCTTGGTTTGATATTGTGAGAGGAGGAATATTGGGCGGAGGATTTGGTAAGCTAGTATAAGAAGCTCATGGATGGAGAGATTTTAGGTTTTCAAGAGTCACATCATTAGATGGGGCTAGTTTTGATTGTGAGTAGATTAATTTTTGGGCTCCGTAGACGTCGCCTTCATTTATTTTTTTGGAAATTATGTCACAGGTTTTAATGAAACTTTCATTGGAATTATTGGGATAATTGATGTGTTCAAGAGGTGTTAATCTATATTTTTAAGTCTGTCTTTTATAATGTTAGGTAGTGAAATAGATTTTTTATCTTTTGGGATTGAGAGACATTTAAAAGGGAAAGTGAAAAGATTATTCCAATGATTTGTGTTTGACAAATCTGAGTTAATATTATCAAATAATTTGGTGAGATGGTCTGTGATAAGGTAGTTAACACTGATTGGGATGTGCTTAATTGTTGGTGATTTATTAATAAAGATAAATTCTTCTAGTGATTTGTTATTTATTTGTATGTGTTTGGTATTTATTGGGGGTTCTATAGGTTTTGTGCAAAGTGTGTTAGAGCCTGAGCAAGGGAGGGTTGTAGGGCCATGTTTGTAAAGATGGTCATCTTTTTTTATATTTATTAGTTTATGGCAAGTTGGATAAATGGAGCATATAATAGAATCGTTAAAGATTTAATATTAAGTTTATAATATTTTTTTATTATGAATTAATTCCTAAGGCTTTTAATCTATACTAAATGATACTCTTTTAATTTATATATATACTTATTTTATCTCACGCATTTTGTATATTTAATTATTTAAGCTACAACGCCCATTAATATTGCAACAGTTTTAACAAGTATGAATATTTAAATTTTATGACCTTCTCTAATTTCTTGCCTATTCAAATATAAATATATATTTAACATTACAAAAGCGTAAACTGTGAATATAATGATTCAATCAAATATCCTAATCGACAAATATTTACAATATTGAAACTTATATTTGAACATTTTACTATTGAAGGCCATATATTTTTAAATAATATTAATTATTACCTTGTTAACTCTTTAATATAATTGTTATTTCTGATACATTTTTAAATATTTTTATAATAAAATGCCTATAGTAAAACCCACACTACCACCGTGTATAAATATTTATATATTAAAATATTATAATTTAATATTATCCTAAATAATTTTCTAAATAAAATTTTTTGCCATTTCTATATAATAATTAGGGTAATATTAAATTTAAAGATTTCAAATTTACTATTTATTACTAATTTTAAATTTAATACAATTATTTCTTCTTAATTTTTGAGACAATTATTTTATCTAATACTTTTATTGTTTATTATTTTATTTACCTAAGCAAAGAAATCTATAACCAAACCCCCACTTCCTGCAAGTAAAAATATTTTAATAACTAAACAATATTAATATATTAAAATTAAATTCACACAGTATATTAAATTTTTTATAATATAAAATCTCTAATTCTATTAAATTACTCATAGAGCCTAACCGTTAGTTTAGTATTGAAATTTAAAAATTAAGATATTTAATGGAATAGACCTTCACGTTTAAAAATAACTCTTACTGAGTAATAATTAGCTTTGCTAATATTTATTTTGTTAACTAATGGCTACTTAATAATTTTTCATTTTCTTAAGCACCAACACCTATAAATAAATCCAAAAGAAAATCAAGTATAAATATTTTATTTTATGACCTCATCTCTATTTTTTATTAAGTTATTCGAAAATAAATATATATTTAAAATTATCAAAGTTTAAAATGTGAGAATTTACTGAATAACATATAGCCGAATCGATCAATATTTAATTATTGTATAAATTCCACTGATTTTATATGATATTAATTATTACCATATTAATTTTAGATGTAATTATTTTATCTCACACAAATTGATTGTTTATTTATAAAGCAACAACGACCATTAATATTTCAACAGTTTCAATATATGAGTATTAAATTTATGACCTCATCTCTAATTTTGCTTATCAAAAATAAATATATATTTAACACTATAAAAGCCTAAAATGTGAATATAATGATTAAATCTACTAGCCTAATCGAAATAAATTTACAATATTAAAATTTACTGGCTATCCCTCATAAAAGGATAAGTCCCAATCAAAAAAGAAAAGTTTGTATCATAAAAGCACAAGGTTTAATTAAAATTGGAAAAGTATCAAACAAAAAAGGAAAATGCCCAATCAAAAAGGTAAAGTGTCAAACAAAAAAGTATACTTCTCATTTAAAAAAGGCCAATCGTTATTTTTTTAATTTTTTTCTTGTTCAATTTTTCTTTTAATTTATATTAATCCTTCCTGTTTTATAAATGTGAATCTAGTCGGATTTATATTTAAAATATTGAAACTTATAAAGAAACTAATTTCATAATAGGAGTTGTATTTTTAAATAATATAAATTACCTGTTTTCTCATTTGATATACATGTTTTTTTAGACACTTTATATTGTTTTTTTTTAAATTTATATAGCTCAACTTAAACTTTAACTCATACCTTCAAAATAAATATTTAAACATATTTAAATATAGAATTTATCCTAATTAAATTTATATAAATGTTTACCATTAACTATATAATAAATAAATCGCGTATATAATAGAATCGTTATAGGTTTAATATTAAGTTTATAAATATTTATGTTCTAAATTAGTCCCTAAGGCTTTTAAACTATACTAAATGATAATTTTTTAATTTATAAATACCTATTTTATCTCACCCAAATTGATTGTTTATTTATAAACAACAAGGCTAATAAATACAACACATATGAATATTAAAGTTTTATGACTTCATCTCTAATTTCTTGCATATTTAAAAATATAATTTAACACAACACTAAAAAAGAGATGTGAATATAATAATTGAATCAAATCGCTTCCTTTTAAGTTTTCAAATTGACTATTTGAATCAATTTTTCATTTTATCACTTAATTATAATTTATTTTTATAAGCATCAATACCCGCAATTCAACCAATTTAAAAATTTTATGACTTCTCGGATATTAAATATTGTTCTTTTTCAAAAATATATATTTACCTATCCATCATCTCTATAGGGAAAATGTGAAATATATAATAATATCCTTGTTAGCCGATTCAATTATTAATTAGGCTTACAGAATAATTCCTATGTTTTTAATACTAATTGATGCATTGTTTTATGAAATTATTTTTTTCTGACAACTGATGTTTATTTATCTAAGCAAACAGTGATTACTAAACCCACAATTCATTATTTTTTTTATAACTACTGGATATCTTAATTATTTTATTTACCATTAGTTGTTTATTTTTTTAAGTGAAAATACTCGTAGCCAACCTACACTTAAAACTAAAATATTTAATTTTATGACCTCCAGAATATCTAATTTTAATCTCTATGAAAACTAACTTACTTGGTTTAATCAATAGAATAATGACAAGTTAGTATAGATAGTATTGAATGGCCAAGTCGATTGCCAGGTTAAGATTTTAAAATAGTATAATCCTGAATGACAAAATGTTTCAGAATTTTATTTGCCAAATCTAGAGCTTACATAATATTATTTTGGATAAAATCTTAATCGAACCGTTTTTAAAAATCGAATCAAATTAGGCTAACAACGCTAGGCATAGAATTATAGCATTACTTAATCACATTTTAAAATAAATTGGATTTATTTGGCACTATGTTTAACTGGGTCATGACTATCGAGCCCAAGAATTAAAATACTAAATTGATATAATTTTCTTAAGATACACATGTTTAGATCTAGTTATTTTTTTAAAATTTATATACCCCATATTGTCAGTTATATGTGTCTTATTGTAGTGTGATTATTTGTGATCATTCGGAATCTCTCTATTTTGATATCAATTATTGAGAGCAATTTTAAAAATCTGATTTAACCTTCCCATGAATTCAATATTCCAAATATATATCGAAAGATAAAAGATTATAACATTTATAATGTTAGTTGAAATAATATTATTGCATTATTTAAAAATTAATAATGTAAATAATAATCTAAATTATCATAATCAAAATATGATCGTTTTGCTGTCATCAAAAGTTTTTGCTATCATCTTAATGTATTCCATGGATGCTAATTGTGTTGATTCCACAATTAAATTAAAAAATAAAAAAACTCTAATTGGAGTTCTTTAATTATTTTGTTTGAACTTTTTAAACAAAGACTTAGACGATGTTTTTAATAAATTGCACCATTTCCTAACCTATTTTATTGCAGATAAAATGACCCCCAATTGCTTGCTTATTAAACCTTAATATTGAAAAATTCCCCGTGTTATAAAAATTGCAAATGGATTATTAGCAGCTGAAGTCAGAAAATGATGTATTAATATCATGCACAAGATTAATATTATAATACTTCATTCAAAAAATTAATATTATAATATACTTAAAAAATTATATAAATTCTATTCAGAAGATATCATCATTGAGATGTCAACAGCTTCTTATGAATCATTCTCTACACTCAAAAGGTTTTATCGAGCACCAGAAAATTATAAGAAAATAAACGAAAATAAAATTTAGTTATTTATTTATTTTAAAATAAAAATAGTCAAATTTTAATTAATTTTGTATATTCATAATTATTTGCAATTACAAAAATTTTCAATAAAAAAATATCAAAAATTTTTTTCCTGACTATTTATTCTATTTCAAAAAATATTCCCTAAGCAATTTCATCCCCCACTGATTTTGGTGTTTTAAACTTATATTTTGTAAATATAAATGTTAAAAAAAGGAGTATTTGAAATAACTCATTTTTATAGTAATATCCCTCCACCAAATCATAATATACAGAACATATCCATCTAACGAATAGAATAAGAAAAAAATTATTCTGATCATATTTTTATCAATAAAATTGTTTTGATAAATGTTTCGGATTACAATCTATATACAAAAAATAAAAATTGCAGAAATTTTCTATCTTCAATTTTTCTAATATTTATGTATATAATAATTATATTACTAACATATAATATTTGTTAAACTGCTCAATCTTGATTTGAGCTGATCTTTGAAAGCGGCTAGCTAAATATTTTATCCAGAGAAATATTACACAAATCTGGAAATTTAGCTCATAGGTTTTGATTTGTACATCTATTAACTAAATCTCGTAAGTAATATTTTTCTGACTAAATATTAAGTTAGCAATTTTTTAAAAATAGGCTTAAATTGAGCTGTTTAACAACACCACTAAATTTTATATAAATATTCACGATTTGATTGAGGGTTTAAATCTGGGAAATTATTCTTCGATTACCTAATATTATTTTTTGTTATTGTTAATAATTTGATTATTGATTTTTTTTAAGCAACGTTACTAGTAACCAAAACTAAACCCAAAACTAATATATAATTTGACTTCTCAGTTAAATATCAAAATTTGTTCTTGTTAAATTTTTTTTTTATTTGCCTCTCATTATTAATATTTTAAAATTGTAGTAATATTTTATATATTCTACTTTATATTTTAATGTGGATTTCAATAATCAATAATTTTAAAAATATTTCAGCTTTAGTTAATATATCAATGTAAATGAATAAAGAATTTATTAGCTATATCGATGATATTTCCATTTCATGGAACTTTCTTATAATATGAAAATTATTTCAAACATTCGACTTATGTGTTAGAAAATAATAAAATTTACCAAAAAATATTAGAAAATGTATCTTTGAATTATTAGGTTTTTAAACAATGACTTCTCAGTTCTTGTTCAAAATTCCTTATCAATCTCTCATTATCAAGGTATAAAATGTAAAATAATAATAAAAATAATTGCTCAATAGACTATTTTTATATAATCAAGTTTAAAAATATTTCAAAATATTATTTATAAATAAATTATATGAGTAAGTAATATCTTGTTTTTAGCAATTCAGTTGTTAGGCAATCTTTCTAAAACTCATTAAATCCTATGATATTATTATATTAATTTTATAAAACCACATTTAAAAAACAATGTTTATTTAGATAAAGTTCCGAAAGAATTTAATGGTTTAATTTTATGAATTTTAGAAATAATTCCTTTTTAATTTTTTATTCTATCTTAATCATTAATAATAATGCCTATTTTTTCAAAAACAGGTGAGACCTTTGAAGATTTAAAGTTAGATGATGATGAGAATATTAATGCCCGAAAGATAAAAAAAATTCAAGTAAATATTTTTTATGATTAACCATTCAACAGGGTTGCATTAACAAAATGCCTTCAAATTTTTAGAGTTCTTAAAGTAGAGCCGTACCTTTTATAAAATTTAATTTTAAACATGAAAAATTAAAATATAATTTTATTATGAATTATATGCTTTTAAATTTCATTACTTAATTTTGAAATTGAAATTTATATTTTCGAAATTTGTAAACCAAAATAAATCATAAAAAGGTTGAATAATCTAGTTTCAAGGAAAGATTCCTTAGTTACCAGTACTACAAAAATGACGACTACAGATAATTTTTTTGAAATAACAGATATAATCATATATAAAAACAATTAATGCATTTTTTTTCACTACATATGCAAATGAGTATTTTTATAATTTTTCATATTTAAAAAATAAATACCCCATTACCTAAAACTGCTAGTGTTGAGCGATTATTTAGTAGGGTTAACTTATACGCAGTCATCCCGATCTAGACTTAGCAAATAAATAATTATTTTATTTATATTATATATAAACTTTTTATATAGGTTCTTATATAATTAATAAACTTTTATAATATTTATAAATGTTGATTTTTTTTATATACACAAATAAAATACATTATTATAACCATAAAAAAAATTTATTAGTAAATTTTCCTTAGCAGTAACTAATAAAGCGCTACTTGGTTCAGGTTAAAGTAGCGTTAGTAAACTACCTTTTCTTGGAAAATAGATGTAGCGATAGCGCATTCTTTTTAAAAATAGCGTTAGAATACTGCAAATTTTCCAAAATAAAAAGTCATTTACAAACTACTAACTTATAAAAAAATTTGCAATTTATTATTTAAAGTTTTCATATATAGTTTGAAATTTTATAGATGTCTTCAAAATATAAAATTAGTCCAAAGCAATAGCTAAATAGAAGTTCCGCTGATTTTAATGAAAGGAAAAATTTATTCTAGTTATAGATGCATATAAAAATACTATATTCCTGTAGGCTAATGTTTATAATCTGAAGCGAACCAGTAAATTTTAAATTGAATTAAAAAGATTTAAACAACAAATGGAACAAATTCTAAATATATAATTTTCTTATTTAAGTAAAATCGCATATGTAAAATAAAATAATTTAAACCAAAAACAAATACAAAAATATATTTAAAAAACATAAGAGAGGGGGGTTGCAAGATAAAGCTCTTATTTAGATTAGAGGGAAGTTTGCTTAGAAACACGACTATTTGAGTTGTTCGTAATATTTTAAAAGAGGATCCATAATTACCATTTATTTGAGAATACATAGTATCTTAAAAATATGATAGCCTGCCTAGAAGGACCAGCATCTCATTGGTAGAAATAACCATTAAGATAAAGCGAAAATCTAAAGACTGGTACTTTTTAATTTTTGACCTTTCTGCTATAATAATCGGATTAATGTTTAGGTTAGAGGATTTTCTCTCCTCTTAACCAGTCAGTGTCTACATGAACGGGAGGAGTAGGAACAGTTTGCATCCTATTTTTTTGATGGGGTAGAGGGTAGGCGGCTTTAATGGGGGTAGGATAATTTTTTTGGGGTGTTATCTATTGAATTTTGAGTTGAAATAGGACAAAATTTATTGCCGTAAAAATTAATAATTTAGTTATAGAACTATTATAATACAATTCATCGACCAAATCTATATATTGCAGACAATCATACACATTGTTTTCCGAATAAAACTTTCTGCTATTCACAAAATATCGATAGTTGGTAGTAGAGATAGATTAATTTAAGTTATCCTTTATAAATTCTCTGAAAGAATATCATTATAATTAAAAAGGTGAAAATAATAATGAGGAAATATCGCCGCCAAAGATGGTGGAATTTTTTAGGGGGGTGGGGGTAGGTTAAGGTTTTTGAAGGGGGTTTCCATCCAGTGAAAATCCTGTCATGTAGACGCTGTAAACAGTGAATCTTTGTATATTCATTAAAAATAAAATAAATATGTACTTTGTTAAATCTGCAAAAATTAAACTAGATTATAGTTATCTAAAAATAATTATAACTGTTAACAAATTACATTTGGAAAAATTTAATTAAATTCCTAATCTCTATTACTTCATAATTACAATTATTTACTAGATAAGTAGTTTTTAATATTTTAATCTACTATTCGACCGTTTAACTAACGATAGCTGGGATCAACAATGTAGTGATACTGTATATATTTAATTATAGAAGAAAAATCCGAAAATAAATTAAAACATAAATAGTTACATAGGACTTAAGATCTACCATTTTTCTTATATATTTTCTGCTTTATATTTTAATTTTATTAATATGGATTTCTTATTTACTTATATTATATTTATATTTTGCTAGGATAAATGCAAAGGAAAAAAATATCCACCATGCTGGTAATTTATAATATTTTAATTTTATCTAATATATATCCTAAATTCAAAAAAGGAGTAAACCCATATTCGTGTTTATGCTTGCCTATAATCTTAAAAGTTCATTAATTTTAGCATGTAAAATATTAATAATTTATATAAAGAAATATTAAAACCCGAATATATTTGGTTTAATCTTCTTGACAAAGAAATCTCGAATTCAAAAATAATCACCCTTCCGAATAAAGAAATTGCTGTGAGTATTTCATTATGAATTATTTTTTCTACATAATTTTTTTAATTATACCTTTATTAAAATGGAATTTAAAAACATTTCCTGTAAAAATGAAATCTCATAGAAATGTAATTATTCTCTCGTTCAAAAATTTGATATTTGATATCATTTTAACAAACTAAATTAGATGACATTTATTTAAAAAAATATAATTAGATATATTATTTAAATTTAAAGAAATATCATTTAAAATAGAGCTTTTAAAAAGGAAAGGGAAGAGGAGGGATTGAAAACTAGAATATTTTCAAATTTAGAGCACTTTTTAAACCGAAGCTTTTATGTGGCATAAATTCAAGGTTAGATTGAAAATGATCCACGTCATCCGTGGCTATGTTCTAGCAATAATTAGAAAACTTATTTTTTTAAAAAAAATCTTTTATCTTTGAATATCAGAAAATTAATAGTGGGCTATGGTTAACCAATCTTTGTTTTTTTAAGATAAATAATTCTAAATATATTACCAAATCGTTGTTATATAAAATTAAATAAGTATATAAAGAAGGAATAATATCCAAGTCAGATATTCAATTTAATATCTATGGGCTCGACCCGGATATTTTTAACAAAAATTTTTTTGGGTCTAGTCCGGCTCGGATTTTTTTAAAAAAATTAGACCCGGCTCGGAATTTTTAAATTTATATTCGACCTGATATATGCAAAAGTTTACCTATTCAGTATTTTATCTTATATTTCGGCGAGTATTATCATTTAATAAGCAAGCATAATAGCTAATGTTGTTAAGGCTCGTTTTGAGCCGATTTTTAGAAACGGCTAACTTAATATTTTTATCAGAAAAATATTGACTAAGCCTAAATTTTGATGCTATATGTCTAGACCTTTGCTCCTTCTATGAACAAAATTTTTAGGCTTGCGTAATAATTTTCTGGATAAAATACTGTGTTAGCCGTTTTTAAAAATCGGCTCAAAACGAGCTGTTTAACAACACTCATATTTTTTTTTATTCTAAACAGATATTTAGTATATTACAAATTGATACTATAATAAATTTATGTAAATAATAAAATAATATTGAAGCCTTGATATTTCGCCAGTATAGTAATAAATCTTCCCTCTGCTAACTGCTAGTGGGATCCTAAGGCTTACTTTAGGTAATATTATCTTAACTAAAATCCTGATCTACATTATTTTTTCAATACACGAAATAGAAGTTTTTATCAAAACATGACACAAAACAACCCCGGAAGAATTATTTAAAATATATATTATGATTTTAATTACTATTTTTTTTTTATTTTATAAAAAAATAATATTATTATTATTTAAAAAAAGATTTGCGACAAGACGCCTATATTAGCCAAAGATCCAGGATATAAGGGTACATATTGTCAAGTATTTGAAGTTTCGTTTACTAAAGCAAACCTTCTTGTAACAAGAAAGAGTTTTGATTTAGAATTTTTTTTTATCAATAAACTTTTATAGCTATATTATGGTGCTAATAATTTGGTGGCGGGAATAAATGAATTTATATAAATTTTATAAAAAAAAATAATTTTCATATTTAAAAGGTTGGTCTTTAATATTGGATATTTAAAAAATAAAATAAAAACAAACATTGATTGTAAATTAAGAGTGTTTTTTTTTAAAAAAAAATAGAATTCAAACATGTATTCTAAAATAAATATATTCTGTCAGTAATTTCTTTTTATCAATATAAGATGAATTGTTCTGGCTATAATATTTTATAGCCGTTTTTAAAAATTGACTCAAATCGAACAGTTTAGCAGAACTAAACTAAGTGCTTACAATTGATAATTTATAAAACAAGCAACCATATTGATATTAGACTAACTCATGGTTGCTTTTTTATAAATATAGTTGGATTATTATAATTAGAGATAAATTCCTGCTTAAAAATGGTTTATGCACTCTTTCAAAACCTGCATCATGTCTTAATATTTAATTTCAAGATATTAGATTACCATAAATATTTTCAGTAAACTTTTATAAAGAAAATCTATCAGTAAATATGTAAAAAAAAAATTAATAAGTTACTTTTTAATGTGTTAAAATTAAAATTTGCATCTAACACTCTTCATGAGCATATTTCTGGAAAACATTTTTAGAACCATTTTAGCATCTTATTTACATTTGTTTAAATTTCAAATATCTGGGTATATCACTTTTAAAACTATTTGTTAAGAAAATTATCTGCCCCGGGTTAACGTTATTTCCTGTCTCTCCTATATTTTATATAAAAGAAACAGGAGAGAAGGGGATGGGAGGGGCTTTCTAAAATAAAAAATATTGACTAAAAAAAATACGTACTAATTTAACACTATTTGCAGGAAAATTTTTTTAAAAAATTTTAGTGCAAATTGAATTCTAAAAGTTATTCAACTTAGGCCAAATTTATAATATGCGCGTATTGCTCGAACGATGCGATACACATTGTTGGACATTTAAATAGCATACAGGAAATGAATCACATCGCTAATGATTATAAATTTTACCTAATATTTGCTTGCTTTTGAAAAATACAAGGCGATAGGCATTTACTATAACTTCGGCCTGAAGAGAGGGTTAAATAATTTGGCACTGCAAAAATATACATACAGGTGAATCTCTGCCTTTTATAGTTTTTACGTGATATGCGATATATAGCGCTTTTACCTGACGTTGAAGATTCAATAGAGCTACACTAGGAATTCCTCAACTCTATCTAACTGGAATTAAATTAATTTGGGTAAAAAAAAATAAAAATGAGGAGCCCTCTTCTATCCATTTGTGGGCAAGCCGCATGTACTTGTACTCACAATAGTCCTAAAATTATTTTTTAAAACGTCTATGGGCTTAAAAAAAGAGCAGAGCAAAGGAAAAGCCTATACCCGGGAGCTATAGACTAACTTAATTAATTTAAGGGTGGGAGGTGGATGATTTTAAGTTTAATCAATAAGGTAGACATTAGAAAATTAAAATGGAGTTAAGTTTAGAGATTTGAAATTAAACGTTCTATATAGAAAAATAATGGATGTTAAAAAAATAAAATAAATTTGGGCGTGTATTAAAATTTATCAAAATTTAATTTAAAATAAATTAAATTAAATCATTATGGCTTTTCATTTATGTATATTGCGTTTTAATTGTTATTTTATAAATTATATAAGAAAAGACACCTCAAAATTTGATATGAAAAGAAGGTATTAGCAAATTCTCTTCACATAAATTAAATGATAGCTAAATATTTTTCAATACTCTTTTATAATTATTAATTTATATTTTATAGTAATTATTTTTACCTCTTATCGCTTATGTATTGCAATTTACATTTATTTATCACATTCATAGCTGAAATGAATAGGCTACTAATTTATTCTATGAATAAATATCTAATTCAAATTTTATTTGGTATTTATGTGTCATTTTAAAATTTTCCATCAAATTATTGAAACTTTATAACTGCAAAAACTAAAGTAAAATATTTTTTAAAAAAAACATCGATTTAATTAAGTATGAGAATAGCTGAAAGCATTACATTGTAACTATAAGAAAATAGAGCAAATGTAGATGACTTATAAATTATATCTCATTGTTGAGTCAAAAGCTGAGATCTATGAATTAAATATTTGTTACCTCGACTCGCAACAAGGCAACCCTATCGCTCCTATCGTATTAGGATATATATCTCACCCTTTTGGGTTAGGAGTACTCTTAGTTCTTCTATGAGTGGAGACAGCTTTAGTAAATTTTGATGCCCTTTCCTCCTTGTTTACCTTGGTTATTGTAATAAGTTACTATTTTTATATGTGCCTTGTCTCCAACCCCAATAACCAGGGTAAACAAGGAGGAAAATGCATCAATATGACATAGAAGTGTATCTTATGGGGGCATATCACTACTCGCTGTAGTATCATGAGGTGTATATTAGGTTACCCCTTTTAAAGAATACTAAAAAATAAATTTCTTTATCCCCCTCTTGGATACTTTTAAAGCCCAAATGCATTAAAGGTTCTTATTAATCAGAGAACACTTAAAATTCTACAAACATTATCACTGCAATCTGATTTTAAATCTTGATTGAGAAAAAATTAAATATTTGATAGATTTTTATTGTGAGGATGATATATCCCATGATGCTTTACTATCTGACTCCAACCTATGGTATGAAAGGTCGAATATGGTTAATAATGTTCTGAAAAAATCTATAGATTGGCATAATTTCCCCATTTTAGACTATTTTTATAATATATTAAAATTATTAGATATTTTGGCTACTCTATCCATTATTATATCTACCTATGATTAAACATTTTATTATTTAATAAGAATAAAACGTACATCGGAAGTAATGTTGTGAAATGGGTCGTCGATTTAAAAAAAAGCTAACTAATATTTTAGCCAGAAAATATTACCTAAGCATCTAGATTTTGCTAATAGATATACAAACCTTTGTGTTATCTATGAGCAAAATCTTCAGTTGTGCTATATTTCTGGATAAAATATTGAGTTACAGTTTTTAAAATCTGGCTCAAATCTAGCAGTTTAACCTACTGAGAAGTTAATATCTCTAAAAATAGATTGAAAGGGTTAGCCCTTCCTTATATACATAAGGTAGATTAAATTTTACATTATAAATCCCATATTTCAATACACCACTTTTTTTTTCACCATAGTATGAGTTTATATTTGTCGTATTGGGATATGTAATCCATGGGGATAAAAAATCTTTCAATGTCAGATCAATTTACTGTGGGAGAATTTTAAATTTGAAAAATCGGATTAGACCAGCAATGTATTCTAGTGCATATAGAAATTTATAACATTTCGAATTATTGATAATTTTGGCATGACTATAGAACCTCACTTAATTTGTATATTTATTTTATATAGAACCTCACATAATTTGTATATTTATTTTATATAGAATAATTCTTGAGAATATTTTTGCATTAATCTCTAATTCCAATTATTTTATAAGGTTAAGGTATATAAATTTAAATACTCCAAAATCTAGAAATAAAACGTTTTCTATCTAAAAAATATATATATGAGAAACGATGGTTAAAATAAATAGACTGGTAGGTATAAAAATTGATCAATTTAAGGGAAAATAAATACCTGAAAAGAATTTTTAAACAAGGTCATTTAAGAGACCTAAAAATGATTAAGTCATTTAAGTAAAGAATTGAGTATGAGGAAGGATAGATAGATGTATTTTAAATCTTAACCTTTATTTTTCGATGTCATAGATTCATTTTTGGTTCGAATATCTGTTTTATTTTTCTATCGAAAATTGATTGCTTTTAAATACTTTTAAATTGAAAAATTTTGATTCGGAAAATATTCAAGATCTGTAGACTTTGATTAGTATATTAAATTTAAATAAATAGAATTTATCTATGAAATATCTTGTATCAGAATTATGATAAAAAAAAGGTAAAGATAATATTTTATACATTTTTTAAAAGTTAGTTCTAATGTTAAAATTTTTATATCCGTATCATATTTACTGATGTTAAGTTTAGTATATCAACAATTGAGAGAGAAGCATCCTTCTGCTTTAGAATGTATTTAGATCAACTAGACTATCTATGAGCAATTTGAAAGAAGCCTATATAATTTATATTGCTTAGAAAAAAGAAATAAGATATCAGAGTCCTGGGGGGAGGGGGGAGTCTGCAATATCAATAATATACAGGTCCTAGCCGGGCTGTAAAAATATTTTTATTTTATTTCCTTCTCATTCTCTTTTTTTGTAAATAAATAAGATAAAACATAGTCACAGACTTTATGGAGACGCGTAGCTTAGAACCCTATTGAAACATTCTACAAAATAAATAATATTGATCTATTAATATTTTAAACATCAAATTTACTACCCGTGGATATTTTTATAAGTTGCCACCTCTGGAATAAAATAGATAAAAATCAATGAATTTATCAAGATCATTGCTGAATATTTAAATTTTATGCATAACATTAAAATAGAAAATAAAATCAATATTTTGTTTTGGGATTTTTTTCTTATAACTATCTATTTTTGACAATGGTGCAGATCGGAATAGAACAAGGGCAGTGTAGGGCCTAGATCTAAAAAGTTGCTATTGGTAAAGAATTTCGATCTTAGAGGTTTTTTAACATGAAGTGCTGAGTTTATTAATTTAAATAAAAGTATTATAATAATTATGTTTTTAATCCAGTCGTAGATCTGATTTTTGTGTATACTACTATGTTTAAATATTTCGATACAAAAAAATAGAATATTAATATAAAGTTGGGTTTAATGATGTTAAATATCAATGATCTATGTCTAAATGACTTATTCAAGAATGAGACCCACTCAAGTTGGGAACGGTCCCTAAACTACTCTAGTCTTGTACTCGAGTTATCTCGAGTCGTGAACTCCAGTTTTAAATAAAGAGGGATAAAAAAGCCATATATAAAAAAACTGCTAGATCAAATTAATTATATTATTTATAAAAAAGATTTATTTGAGCTACTGAAAAAAAAAATTTTAGACATAAAAGCAACTGCTTATATTCTTAATTTTCCTTGAAAACCGCCATATTTAAGAATTCCTAACATTGTCGTAAATTGATTATATATGTTTGAGGGAATGGGAGGGATGGCGTGTCGATCATTTCTGACCCAAACAGAGATTGTAGTTGGTCCACTTGTTTTACTACAGTGTTTAGATCCTTAATATTATTATTGTCAAAGAAGATCTGTGGTGATCTGTCGTCTATCCATAATCTGGATAGTTCGTCATCCGGGATATTACTAGTGGGAATCCACTGGATGTTTTGGCTGATGGCGGTGAAGCTAGGGAGTCCGATTTTAATTAGAATTTGAGTTAATACGATTTCGATAGAGGGATCGGGATCCCTCTTTTTAAACGTAGAAGCTAACAGTGGGATCTGTGAAGATAACCAAAGGAACATTCTTGTTGATGGCGAGAAGTGCTCCGATCCCCACTGCTAATACTTCCTTGGCATGGATGTGACTGATCGCAGGCCCTGGTACGTTGAAGAGGAGGATAGCCTCGTTAAATAAAAATGAAAAGTGAATAAATAAGCAAAATTGTCTATACCTTATAGAAATGAGTGTATCAATTATAATGCAAATAAAAATATGCCATTATTATAAGATCTTATGTAAATTTGATAAACATGAAAAAAATATATTAGGGGTTCTTTTTCCGGGATTCATTAATTACATTAAAATCATCTGTTAGATTGATTATTATTATAGATCAATTAATTATATAAATAATATTTATATTAAGATCATTTATTTTTTGATTGAGGCAAAAAATTGAGTCAAAGTTTCCTAAATCTAAAGAAGAATAATGATGAATGCTATGCATTATATCCAAGAAAAAAAAATGAAAGAGTGGGTTAAACGCATTGATCATTTGGATGGGGAGGGGTTTTATTCATTCAAAATTTACCGATGAGATTGTTGCTGTTTAATATTTCCATAACCAGTCTATGTAGCACATAGAGATCTAGTGCCCCAACTCTTTAAAAAGGCTAATGGGTGAGAGCCGATCGGCGTCAAAATCATGGCGATTATGAGAAGTAAGTATAGAATTGGTAGGTAGTGAGGGCAAATATTAGCAAGTGTATTTACCTCTCTATGAGAATATCTCTGTCTATATTGTAAGGGGCAAGAGGATCAATACACGAATAGTTCCAGGTTAGGAATTTTCCTCTTTTCCAAAAAATCATGCTAGAACTATTAGGCCGTTACCATAGAAGCTATAAAGACCAATGAGTTAAAGGTTATTAGGCTAGTAGATTTTAAGGCTCTAATAGTTTCATTATAACATATCTGCTCCTACAATGTTTATAGAGCAAATATGGCGAAGTTGACCGATGTTTGACAGATAATACAGTGATAGAAAATAATCATTTCCCAATTGAATGTAAGACCAATGGCTTGTTGTAACTCATCGTTTCTTAGCAGATGGTCTAGATTTACGATAGGAAAGCTACGAGAAATTTTTCTGTTTTGATTGACACTTTTTCTACTTATTATTTTTAGTGATATTCTATAAAATAAATTAAAATTATCATTTCTATCTTTTACCGTTTTAAAAATAGAATGACTATTTTTAAAATTGTTCTCTTGCAAAATTGGAAATGATGAGATGGAATACTGTATTACTATATTAATTACTATGAAAAATTATTTCTACATTTTCATACTGCCTTTTTAATCTTTATCGCGTAAAATAATTCCTCTTTCTCTAATTATTTTTTTAAATAGAACCCCCCTACCCCACCCATTCCTCGCCCAAAAAATAAAATAATTGGTTTATTTTCTGATAAATTTACCGAATATTATTTTCTATTAATGCTAATGATTTTATTGTTATTATCAGCAACATTACCGATAACCAAAACTAAACGTAAAAAAATATTAAATTTTATGACCACTCAATTAACATATCAAAATTTGTCATTGTTAAAATTTTCTTACCTCTATCATAGTTTAAAATGTAAAATAATGTTAATTAATGTAATTAGATGAACCGGCTAGTGTTTTTATTGACATTTATAAATGATTTTTAAGAAACACTATGAAAAATCGTGCTTATGTTTTTAACTTATATAAACTAATATACGTTATTAATTTTTATAATAATTATTTTATACCATTAATTAATTGTTTATTTTTTAAAGCATCAACACCCATGGCCAAATCCATGAGTGAACAGATAAAAAAATTAAATTTTAATATCAAAATTTGTTCTTGTTTAAAATTCCTTATCTATCTTTCATTATCATGGTTTAAAATTTAAAATAATATTAAAAATAGCTCAATCGACTAATTTTAAATAATTAAGTATATACATATTTTAAAAAATTATTTACCATGGAAAATTTTCTGGATACTTTTAAATTATATGACTAGGTAATATCTTGTTTTTAGCATTCAAGTTTTTAGGCAATCTTATAAAATCCAAAACTCATTAAATCCTATGATATGATTTATTATATTAATTTTATAAAACCACATTTTAAAATTATTATTTAAATAAAGTTCCTAAAGAATATAATGGTATTAACTTATGAATTTTATCTTAAAAATGATGATTAGGGATTATTGATGAATAGGGAAAGAAAATATAATAAAGCAAAAACATAAATCTTTTGTTTTAATAACTAAATTCCTTCTTATTTTATCATTAATCTTTAATAATAATACCTAAAGTTAGATAATGATCAGAATATTAATGCCCAAGCGATAAACAAAATTCAAGTAAATATTTTTTATGTTAACCATTTAACATAGTTGGATTACTAAATTCCTACAAATTTTTAGAGTTGTTAAAGTAGAGCACCCAAGTAGCACGCTATCTTTATTGCTTGCTATTAATAGACTATTATTTAAAAAAATAGACATTAATTTAGCGCGCTACTTTTTTAAAATACGAAAAAACATAATTTTAAATTTCATTATGTAATTTTGAAATATAAATTTATTTTTTGGAAATTTGTAAACCAAAATCATCTTAAAAAGTGAATAATTTAGTTTCAAAGAAAGATTCATTGGTTACCATTAATACCATAACAGATAATATTTTTGAACAAATAATAATCATATTGAAAATCTATTAAATGCATTTTTTAATTCACCACATATGCAAATAAGTATTTTTAATAATTTTTCATATTTAAAAAAATATAAAATAAAATACCCCATTAGCTAAAACTGCTAGTGCTAAGAGATTATTTAGTAAGGCTAAACGTCTACCTAGTATTTATAAATGTTGATTTTTTTTAAATACACATATAAAATTATTATAACCAAAAATAAAAAAGATTTACTATAAATTTTTTTTAGCGATAGTTAAGAGCGCGCTATTTTGGTTTAGGTTAAAGTAACGTAAGTGCGGTACCTTTTTATAAATAGAGGTAGCGGTATGGGTTCCTTTTAAAAAAATATTTAACAATACTGCTAATTTGACAAAAATGGAGTCATTTACAAATAATTAACTTTTCATAAAAGAATTTGCAGTTTTTAATTTAAAAACTAATTAAAATAAAGTTTATAATTTTATAGATATTCAAAATATAAAAATAGCCCATAGCATAGTTAAACAGAAGTTCCCCTGATTTTAATAATGGTATAATATAGAGAAAAATCTATTTTAGTAAAACTATAATATTCCTATATCTCCTTTAAGGGCCATAAAGTGCAATCATTAAATGACATGATCACACCTTAAATGTCGAGTTAATGTAATAAAAGCAAAAAATATTTGAATTCACAATAAAAATATGATTAACATGAATTTTAGAATTGTAATAAAGTATCCAAATTTATTTTAAATTTTAAATTAGGTTAATTATTTTAATCAAAACATAAAAAACATAGAAGAAGAGGGGGGAGCAAAATATGTTTCTCATTAAGATTCGAGGGAACTTTGTCTTGAAGCATGACTATTTGAGTTGTTCGTAACATTTTAAAAGAGTATCACCATTAATTTGAGAAATATTTTTTACCTAGATTCTTATATAGTGAAAATCTTAAAAGAATGATACATTTATATTTTTAAACTTTCGACTGTAATAATCGGATTATTGTTTGGGTTAGAAGATTTCCTCAACCTGTGAATGTTTGTATAATAATATTAAAATAATTCAGTAATTATTACTTTGATCTGCAAAAATTAAAACTAGATTAGTTGTTTAAAAAAAAATTATAACTTTGTTTACAAATTTTTTTGAGATTATTTTCATAACTATAATAATCGACTAGAAAAATATTTTTCAATATTTAAATAGCTAATTACTATCCCACAAAGCCATTCAACTAACTAAGATAGATGAATTCAACAATGTAGAGATAATTTAACTATAGAGGGAAAATAAATTAAAGCATTAAGATGAAATAGTTGCAAAGGGTTTAAGATCTATTATTTTTCTATAATATTTTCTGCTTTATACTTTAATTTTTATTAATCTGGATTCCTGATTTTTTATATTATAATATATCATATTTATATTTTGCTATGATAAATGTAAAGAAAATAAATTTCCATCATGCTGGTAATCTATAATATTTTAATTTTATCTAACTATATATCCTAAATTCAAAAAAGGAGTAAACCTATATTCATGTTTATGCTTGCCTATACTCTTAACGGTTCATTAATTTTTGCATGTAAAATATTATTAATATATATATATGCATAGAACTAATACCAGAATATGTGCTGGTTGAAGATTTTGATAAAAATATAATAACCCTTCCCAATAAAGAAATTGTTGTAAGTATTTCATTCTGAATATTTTTTCTATATATATTTTTTTAATTATACCTATTATATATTTAATTTGAAAATAAAACATAATTAATTAATATAAATAGGATTTTAAAAAAATTTTCTCTAAAAATTAAGCTTTCCAAAATTTGATATTTGATACAGTTTATTTGCCAAACTAAATTAGAAGGCACTTATTTAAAAAAAATAATGAGATATATTGCTTTAAATTGTACCAATTAAAATGTCATTTAAAATAGAGCTTTTAAAAAAGAAAAGGGAAAAAGAAGGATTTAAAATTTGACAATTTTTAAAATTAGACCACTTTTTTAAACCGAAAGCTTTCATGTGTCATAAATTCTAAGGTTATTAGAATGAAATATCTCGTTGGTAGTCATAAAAAAAAATTTTTCTATTTATCTTTGGATATTAAAAAAATAATTGTAGGCTTATAGTTCATCAATCTTTGTTTTTTGGAAAAATTTTTCAAATATTTTACCAAATTAAATAAGTATTGAAAAATGAATAATATATTTTGGATATTTAACTTAATTATTAAATAATGGATGATAAATATGTTAAAGCGAATTTTCCTAATATCATAGATGGAGGTGAAAATAATATCAAAAATTCTATAAAGTCATGCCAACTTACTAGGACATTGCTAATTGATTCTAAATTTTAATTTAAAATCAATCCAACTCTACCCCCAATTTAGAAATAGCGAGAAAATATTTAGAATTTAAATACTATATAAAACGAAGAACATTTTATGATTATATTTTCACTTCGAATTTGTAACAATAATTAATTGGAAAAATGATTTTGCTTTATGAAATTTATAAAAAATACTTTTGACTACCTTACCCCAAAGAAATTATTTCCAATCAAATAATGAATAATTATATTAAGGACTTTAAGCAACCGTTATTGGTGAAATATTTGTTTTGGAAGCCTTTCCAGACAAAATCATTTGTGATTTAGGAAAAATTATTTTTAGCTGATAGGGTCTATAATATAACGAGCGTGTTTTTATTTCCAAATTCTGCAATAGACAGAATAGAATTTTTCAAGACTAAAATTTATATAATATCTTTCCAACTCAATCTCACATACGAGATTTAGTAATTTATGTATGAGGAAAAGACAGCTTATTTTATAATATAAAAGGGGGTAAGAGATTATCTGGTATGCCTCAAAACTTTTAAATTTGTAGGATCTTAAGGGTTAGCTTAGGTAATTTCTAAAATCCTGATTTAAGTTTTTTTTCAAATAAGCGAAATCGAAAATGAAAACTATAAACAAAACAAACCCATTAGAACTATTTATATATATAAACATTGTGATTTGAATTATTATTTTTCATCATTTTATAAAAATAATTATTATTAAAAAAAAAAAGATTTGCCAGAATGCGCCTTTATTAGCCAAAGATCCAGGAAATCAGGATAAATTTTGTAAAATATCTGAGGTTTCCCTTACTAAATCAAACCTTCTTGTAACAAGAACGAATGTTACTTTAGAATTTAATTTGATCGATAAACTTATGTAACTATATTATGGTGATGATAATTTGGTGGTGGGAATAAATGAATTTAATATGCATTTTCTAAAAAGTAATTTCATATTTAATAAGTTGGTCTTTATTATTGGATATTTTATAAATATTAAAAATAAAGATTGATTGTAAATTAAGATTGTTATTTTTTTCAAAAATAAAATAGAATGCAAGAATGTATTCTAAAATAATAATAAAACAATTGTAAAAAATTTTAAAATTTAAAGTCCTGTTTTTTATAATAAGTTAGACAGACATTGTTATTAATTTTTGCTAGGAAATAATAATTAAACAAGATGCTTGTTGCAAAATATAAATAATATTAATAGGAAACTTATAGAATAAAATTACAGAAGATATTGCTAAAAACATGACGTGAATAATTTTTCTGAGTAAATTTATCACTAGATTCTCACTCAAATCTGAGTATTAATTAATACCCAATATTAACGACTTAGTTGAGATCATCCTACAATAGAATTAAATCAATTCAGCCAAAAATGATATATTCTGTCAATATAAGATTAATTGCGAGATTAAGCCATAGTAAAAAAAATTAAATACTAAATTTGATTAAATTAAATAATAGTAAGACTATTCTTTTTGAAGCGCTAATTCTAGTTTAGTGAAATATATTTTTTTAAAATATCTTATTGAGCATAATTGATATCAGGTATGGTATGATATTTTTAAATAAACTATATTTACCTAACTTCATATACCTCAATTCGCATTTTTATCTTTCATGTTGAAATTTTGATAAGAATAATAATAATATTCAATTTACACCAAATATTTTTATTATTCATATATTTTTTTGTTTAATATAAATCTGGACGAAGTTGGAAGAATAGTCTAAGGCACCCAGTTTGTCTAGTAAGAAAAAATTATCAATTAAAGGAGTTAAATTATATTCAGAAGTTGGTTTAGAGAATTGTTGTATAAAAAAATGGAAGATGATCCAAAAATAAAAATATGCATAAATTGGATATATTTATATCAGAGACCTAATGCCCGGCCTAGATGGACTGGTCTATATTATATTTTTGTTAAGTATATCCAGGCCGGACTTAGAAATTCTTTTTAAAATTAAAAAAAATCTGGGCCTAACCTAAAAATATAAAACCTGGACTACCGAGCCAAAAAAGTTTAAAAATATCTGAGCCGGGCCAGACTGGGCCAAAAAAATTTTAGATTAGGGGAGGTCCGGGCCAGGCCGTACAAAAGGTACTATTGTAACTTTAATTTATTTATAACATTTACGTTTTAAAAATAATCATTAATGTGTAAGTATATTACACAAATGTATTTTTTTTAAATTCTTCATTGCTTGTGTTGAATCTAGAAGTTTAATTTATCAGAGGTGATGTATAGTCATATAATTTACGGTTAAATGGGAAGGTAAATTTTGGATTTGAGCTTGTTTAGAGATAAACTAATAGTAGAGACATTTATTTCCAAATTATATTACGAATCTGATATTAGGTGACCAAATAATGGTTCCGAGATCTAGATCTAAAACCGACTGAAAAATTAATTTATGAATAGACAAGACAGAATAAAAGATGTCTTGTATTATACTTATATTGGTTCCCTAGTTAGATAGGTAATTTAAAATGTGAAAATGAGCAAGTGACTAATAGAATAGGGTAGGCAGGCATAATTCGCTACTGTTGTCTATTGCAACATGTAACAATAGCCTCTTTTAGACTAAGAGTATGAATCTAAATGTTTTTATTATGGTGTATATATATAGATAAATTCAAGAATCCGAACTAAAAAAATATAGGTTCGGTTCTGCTAAAAATAACGGTTAAAGGTTCAGATTAGGTTTTAGGAAATAAAAATATATGTTCGGTTTGAACTTCTAAAATCGGTTAGAAAACTTGCATATACACCTATATTTAAATAATGTATTAGGAACCACATTTTTTTTAATTTCATCATTAAATTAAAAAACACATACATAAAACGTTCATTTTTATTAATTGCACATTATAAAATATTATTTAATTTATAAATATAGCAAAAAAATATCAGTTATTAATTTTAATATTTAATAATATTTTTAAAATTTTTTATTAGCAACACAATTAATATATTTTCAAAATTTCTTGCACCAATTGCATCAATAAGTAAATAATTTGTAATTGTTGAGGAATATTTTTCCACACTAACTTGAGCAGCCGAAACTAGCAATATAATATCATACAATTTATATAATTCAGAGTATTGATTACTCTGATTTCGCTAATAGTTAAATATATACATCTTTATTTATTTAATCAAGATTCTTTAGAAAAATTAACTAAAATATTTATAGTATTCTTAATTTTTGTAATAGATTTTGTTTGTTAATATTCTTTTCTAAGATGGCTGTGGTTTATGTATCTTCACTAGAATCCACCACTCATATAACTAAGTTTTTCTATTATGTTATACCATATTTTAATAAATTTTATTGTCATCATCATTACTATACTCCATAAATAATTTTACCATCTTAATGAGATTTGTACCATTATCGATGTTTATAGTGTATATTTGTGAAATTTTGGTTTTACAATCATCTAATACTTTTAGTAAAAGGAGTAGATTTATTCAATCGGCGGGTTCAAACATTTCTTTCATTGCTAGTTCTTTTGCCTTTTGAATATATTTTAAATTCATCCCAATATTGGACCTGTTCAGAAGTGTAACAACAGACAATTTTTGGGATAATAACTTTCCGTATTTCTTTGATTATATTTTGTATAATACTCAAAGCTAATTCTGCAATATTAGATATAATGTTTTGAGAATATTTATATATTACCTATGCCTTCTAAAACAGGCTTAATTTTTTTAAACCGCTATAATCGATTAATTGGATGGGTCTATCATATGAAGTAACGAACTTGTTGCAATCATCATTTATTATTATTTTTATTTAGTTTACTTATATTGTTTGTTTTTTAATGCTTCTTCGATAGTCAGTTGACTTGATGCTATCTTAAACTTTTTTATTTTTTTGACTTTTATTGTGATATTTTGTTAATTTTGTCGAGTTCTAGAGAGCTGTTTCTTTTTCTGACTCTCTTGTTCTGTGATGTCTTTTCATTGTTGTGTCACAATCAGTAATATTACATTTTGATATGTCATTTATAATACTATATGTAAATTATTTATATAGTAGATTCAATCTATTTCTAGGCATCGATTAGGTTTGTATTGATAAATTATCTAAAATTGATAAAATTATAAAAAAAAGTTATTACTTAGAATAGTTTCCACTAATTTATTCAGTATTTTATTAATCTTATTATTTATGAAATAGATATCATTCATACGTATATAATTAAAAAGAAATAAACATCAACTCCTTTAGATAAATTTCATTAACATATAAATTATTTATTCGCACATAATTCAATCTTGAACTGGACATCAATAAAAAAAACTTCACAGAATATACCCCTATTTAAACAAAGAAAATAAATTATGCTTTATACGGAAAAGAAACAATCATACTATGTAACTCATGAGATAAAATATGCGCCCGGCAAACAAGTCAAATAGTAGAAATAATAATATCATCCAAAAATATCGTTACAATCTTTACAATTTCAGGATTTTGTCAAAATAAAATTAGAATATTCGTATTCCACCCAACTTTTTTCACAGATAATTATCACATTTTGTAAAATAATAATTATTTCCAATATTAATCGTGTTATAATTATTATTTTTAACCTAGCGTCCAAAAATAATTAAAATACTTTCAACATATCTAATTATGTGGCAAGTCTTTTTAATCTTATAGATAGAAAATACAAAAATTTCTAAAAAAGTTTTGGACATAACCTAATCTAAATAGCAATATAATTATTTTTAAAAAATTAATTTTTATATAGTATAAGTGTTAAGCGGCACCTTACGGATTAATATATATAAATTAAGTTTTTGATATATTTTAATTTAGTTATTTTATTTCAACACATATAAGTTTTCTTTTATAAAAACAAATATTTAAATATTTTTTATAAAATTAATTAATAATAATGATAAATATCTTTATTGAATAAAAGAGAAATTCTTTATTTTATAATATACAATTAGCTAATTCATTTAATTGAAATACGAAACATCTAATAAAATTAAAAATAGCAATTACATTCATGGAAGTTATTGTAAAATTAATTTTAATTAATATTTTTTTAAAAATAGAATAATATGATAAATTAATAATATAATATTATTTATATATGTTTTTGATCCAGCATAGAGTTTAAAAATATTCCGCATAATATTTTATTCCAAATTGAAGTATAAAAAATTTTTAATTTATTATGAAATATCTATTTAAATGGCAATTATGGATTTTTGTATTTAATTTTTCGCCATGAAAAACATCTGGTTTGGGAAAGGGGCTAAAGTTTTATTTCTTTTTCATATAAACTTTTATAGCAGCTATAATTTGTAGATATTTGGATGTGCATGAATAGCGTCTACATGGCACAAAATTTGATGGAGGTAAACCCCTTTACAAAATTTACCCCTGACCTCCCCAAAAAAATTCCGCGGCCTTCATATTTTCCAAATCATTATATTATTGTGATATTATTAAAGATAATCTTATAATAAGCTACCATTTATAATCTCAGAACAAAATTTTAATTACATCCTATCAAGATAGGCTAGAAAAAGCAATCAAATCTCTAATTCTTCCTAATAATCAATAGGCAATTGAAAATCTGTTTGGGCCATTCCATTGGGATTGATCATTGAATGAGAAGAAAATATAATCTGGAAATCTTTAATAACTTTGGATGTTTGCTAATTATTCAATAAAGAATAAATTTAAAATTTGTTTACCTATCGAAAATCTTATTTTTAATAATAATATTTAAAGTATTTTGCTAAAATTTAAAATAAATTATTATATTCTTACTGAAATTTATTATTAAAATTAAACATATATCTTAACCTCTATACTTTTAGAAAATTAACAAATAAGAATAATATTAAAATTTTACTTGGGAAATTGGAAAATATTATGGCATAAAAATTAATAAGAAGGCTTAAAGGTTAAGAAGTAAAAATTTATAGTTTTTTATTACTTGTTAATAGACAAACCATACGAATCAATTATTAAATTTGAAAAAAATATAACTCAAATCAAAAACTACCCCCCCCCCAAATCAATACCTACCCTATCTCAAGGGGCTCAACTAAAAAAAATTTGTGGGGGCTTCACCCCCCAAAGCCCCTAATTGTCCGCTTTTGCCCGGCCTTCGGCTAGGTTCTATACTAATAGATTTGTTAAATATGGAATAAAATTATTTAATTTATACTAAGGTGTTGTATAGCATAAATTGTAATTTATTTTATTCATTCATTGTATTCTATAAAGTATTTCCTATTAATATATTAAATAATTAACTCAATTAATTTTTAAAAAATATATATATATAGATATTTTAATAGACCATAGAAAGATTGTAATTTTGTAATATTTTTAATAAAAATAAATTTCCATTTATACATAATTCCCTGCTTACCTTAACAATATTATACTTTTTTTAAATTCGCTAACTCTGAACATTTATTCTGAATTTCATATTTTGTCATTTATTATATTATGCATACAAAGTAAACTAGCATATAAATAATTAAAACAATACACAATTCTAAAATAATATTTTTTAATACAAAATCTATTTATTACAGTATAAAATATTTTCGATTGCTGATCTAAAAAAAATTTCTGTCTGAGAAATTTCATGTGATAAAAAGGGTTAAATAATTCATACATACGCATAAATTGATAATGGTTTTTAAAAACCACATAATATAATATAATTCTTAGCAACTTATATTGACAAAAGGTCGAGAAACTAATATAACTTTCTGTTAACATTCTAGACAATGTATTATAAAATGGACTAATAAGGAAAAATTTATAGGCATAACCAAATAAACAATTCCTGAAGAAGAGAATATAAACGGCCAATCCAAATCATAAAATTATAGGTGGTTAGAGCTTCATCTTAGATGACATGATGGAAACTAGATAAGTAATCGAGAAATTATTGTGAGGTATTAAATTTATAAAATATTATCCTGAATTATAATGATATATAAACGACTACACAGTTAACCATTATTGCCTATAAAATATGCAATTATATGCTCTCAGCAGCTGTAGTAATAAGAAATTACATAGCCACACAAATAATGGATGCTGGTTAATTTGCAGTAATAGCCATGTCACTAACAATGTTAACTCATATCAGATTTTATTATGTTAGATAAATTGATAAACAGAAACACTAAAAATCTTTAGAAGATATTATGCAAATATATTAAAGCCATAAGTTATTTACACGGCAGGGATGTCATATTAGAAATAAAACATTTTGTAACTATAAAATAAGAAAAAGAGTGATATGATAAAAACAATTAAGATATTATATATTATTGTCGCAACATCTCTAGTTGGTATATTATATCCAGCGTCTACATGACAGGATTTTCACTGGATGCAAACCCCCTTCAATATGCCTACCCCCTTAAAAAAAATTAGCACCTTCGGCCGCCATGTTTCCTTATTTTTAATTTCGCCTTTTTTATTATAATGATACTTTTAAGAAAATTTATAAAGAATAACATAAATTATTTTATCTATACTACCAATTATCGGCATTTTGTGAATATAAAGGAATTATTTTTTAGGTACATGAATTCATTATTATAGCATTATAAGCTTGCTGAAAATGTCTACACCTTTTATATTATATTTGAAAGGATAGCAGAAAGTTTTATTTGGAAAATAATGTCTATGATTGTTTGCAATATATAGATTTGGTTCATGAATTGTATTATAATAGGTCAATAATAAAAGTATTAATTATATAGCAATAAATTTTTTCATTTTTGATGTCAAAATTTAATAGATAACCCCTAAAAAATTTATCCTACCCCCATTAAAGCCGCTTACCCCCTACCCCCTCAAAAAAATAGGATGCAAACTGTTCCTACCTTCCCCCCCCCGTTCATGTAGACGCTGATTATATCTTAAAATAATAGTGGTTTGTAAAAATATCAAAAATATACTCGTATTAAAAACTTAACTCAAAATTTAATAATAATTATAAATAAATAGATGGCGTTAAATATTTAAATGCAAATTATTATTTATATTTATTATTAAAAGCATTTATTAGTAAAAAATATTAAAATATTAACTGTAATATATTTATACTGTCAAATAAGTGTGTAAAAGTGGCAGTTTACCTAATAATTTATAGACAATTATATATAATATAGGATTTGTCTACTTCAATGACATTAATACTATAGACTGCCGATCGTAATGCTAAAATCAAATTTGAAGTGGCAAAAATTGAAGTGACTGGTGGCCATCATGAATATGTGCCGGTGAATAATAAATAAGTTTTATTAACTTTATTAAATAAAAAATATATTTTATTAACTCCTTTCTTTTTCTTTTGTTAAGGTATTTATACCTTTTCTAAAATATAAATTAGAATATAAACAAATATAACAAAGTAAAATAATATATAAAAAAGTAAGGTTACGCCGTTTATAAAATTAGATTATAACAAAATAATAAAAGTTCAAATGCAAAAAAACAAAAAATAAAATAAAGGAATAACACAACATTCCCCCTCTTCTGATAATTTCATCGGAGAAGTCATAGAGAGTTTGTTGTTCACGTGGTTTATAATTTTGGTAATCAAGTTGTATCACAAATCATCATAACGTTGGCTTGTCCAATCGTTGGTTTGTATAATTCGATTTTGCACGGTGGTTTGTTTAAATCGCAAGCTTGATATCCATATCGTAAATTGTCTCCATTGATCATAGCTTGTTTGACAGTACTCAATTGTTAATTATCATTTTTCCAAAATTGTTATTATCATAAATAAGTTGCGAATAAGAAATAATAGTTCATCATAAGAATAAATGAAGAATGATAAATCAATAAGATTGTTATATTTTTAGCGTTTTAATATAAGCGTTTTAATATTTAATTTAGTTTATGCAATTTAATATTTATTTTATATTTTAAGTTACATAGTCTTTTAAATAAGCAGGTTTATTTTTAATTCGCACAGGTCTAGAGATAGGTGTTATATCATTATTATCAGTAATTTTTATATTTTTGTCCATACTTCCCTCCTTAAAAGAATCCTTAGAGTCATTGTTAATAATTATGTTAAAACAGTTTCTAATTCTTATTTGATCTAAATGTCTCCTCAAAATACCTTTCTCAGTCTTAATTTGGAACATCATGTCACTTTCCTTATGTGTGATAATACCTTTGCACCATTTATCATCACCTTGTATTTTATACCAAACAAAATCTCCTACGTTAAAAGTTCTATTTCGTGGTAAAGTGACGTTTATTTTATTCTTCTTTTCCTCCATCGGTTTTAATAAGTCCCATTTAATTCTAATATCTCGATTAAACATTCTCTGTGATGGTGTAACTCCTGTAGTATCATTACGCGTATTTCTGTAATTAAGTAAAAATTTGCTAAGTGCGATATCTGGGTCTATTTTAATATTCCTTTTCATGTGTGTTTTGAACGTTCTAACCATGCGTTCAACCTGGCCATTAGATTGCTGGTGATAAGCAGATGTAAGCACATGTTTAATACCAAAATTGTTGCAAAATTTTTCAAAATCGTTACTCGTAAAGTTAGTACCGTTATCAGTAACTATAGTTTCAGGTATTCCGTATAGCGAAATAGTTTTAAAGATTTCTTTTAAAGTAACATTAGTCGTAATATTTTTAACAGGAATAATAATTGGAAATTTGCTGTAGGCATCGACTATTATCAACCAATTTTTTTTGAAAAACGGACCCGCATAATCTATATGTATCCTTTCAAACGGTTTAGTTGCCGAAACCCATGGTTTTTGTATTTTTATAGGATTATCGTGATATATATTACAATCGTCACAACTTTTCACTTCCATAACAATATCATTATTTATGCCAGGCCACCACATGTAATCTTTGGCTAAGGATTTGATTTTTCCTGCTCCCAAGTGACCTTCATGTAATGACTGTAGTATAGTTTTTCTCATAGAAGACGGAATTATAATTTTATTGCTTTTGTAAAGACAATCTTTAATTATACTTAATTCCAATTCAATGTTTTTATAAATATTATTCATTATAGGTCTGTTATTATTAATATCATTTATGACTTGTTTTAATTCCGTATCTTTCAAAGTTTCATCACGGATTTGATCAAAGTTAATAGGTAAATCCTCATATTCATTTATAATGGTTACATTTTCAATAGTTTCATCACGACATTCTTGTGGTAATCTTGAAAGGCAATCAGGAACAACATTATATTTACCGGCTTTATACTTTATATTAAAATCATATCCTCCTAATGTAATATTCCACTTCTGGAGTCTTAATGACATGGTGCTATTATCCTTGAGACCCTTGGTGAAGATGTGAACTAGAGGCTTATGGTCAGTAATAATTGTAAATTTTGTGCCGATTAAATATTCCTGAAATCTCTTTATGGCAAACATTATAGCGAGAGCCTCACGCTCAATATTGGTATAATTCATTTCAGATTTTAATAAAGTTCTCGACGCGAAAGCTATAGGTTTTTCTTTACCATCTTTTTCAATATGAAATAGTACAGCTCCTAAACCACACTTTGATGCGTCAGTGGCTATCCCTATAGGTAATTCAGGGTTAAAATATGTCAAAGCAGGTGGAAGACTAATTAACTTCTTTAGATCATTAAAACTTTTAGAGTGTTCTAGATTCCAAGCCCATTTTTCTTTATTGACAATCTTATAAAGAGGATCGGCAATTTCCGCAAAATTGTTCAAAAATTTTCTATAGTAGCCAGCCATTCCCAGAAATGTTGATAATTCAGCAGCTGATTTTGGTTCTGGCATATTAATTATTGCTTCAATTTTGTCGTGATTAGCATGAATCCCCTTAGCGTCAATATCATGACCCAGGAACCTCACTTTGTTTTTAAAGAACACACTTTTATTAAAGTTAGGTATTAGCCCAAACGATGATATTCTATTAAACACTTTTTTTATGTTGTTTAGGTGGGCTTCATCGTTTTTTCCAGTTATAAGTAAATCATCAATATAAAATATAACGTCATCCATGTCCCCGAAGATTTGATCCATAATCTGTTGAAAAATTGCAGATGAGGTCTTAAGCCCAAAAGGAAGTCTAGTAAATTGGTAATATCCCTTATGCGTAGATATGGTTAAAATATTTCTGCAACTTTTATCAATTGGAATCTGTAAGAAAGCATTTTTAAAGTCAATCTTCGTAAATTTCTTTCCTTCCGAAAGTTTAGCAATTAGATCATTAATTCGTGGTAGAGGGTATCTAAAGTCTTCTAGAGCTGGGTTTACAGTATCCTTAAAATCAGCGCAAAGCCTAATGCTCCCATCTTCTTTATAGACAGCAGTAACAGGACTTGCCCATCGGACATCATTCACCGGCTCAATAATTTTATCATGTATCCATTTTTTAAGTTCATTACTAACAAGATTAATTTTTGAATAAGGAATACGTCTAGGCGGTATAATTTTAGGTTGGGCATCATTTCTTAAATGTAACTTGACACTTGCTTTGTTGATTGGCCCATTAGTTAATTTCGATTCACACTCTTTAATCAATTTTTTTATTTCATCTTCGTAATTAGTGTCAATATTTGCTATAAATTTATTTAAAATATTTTTGAAAGCATTGATCCACATACGTCCCAACAAGGAATTTTTACTTGATTCAACCACTACCGCTTGTAAATATTTGGACATACCATCATAAGTCACTTTAACTTGAGTAGTTCCTATGATTTTGATTAATTTCCCGTCATAAGCAGTGAGTTGTAGCTCGGATTTCTTAAGATCTCTAATACCAAGTTTTTTAGCCAGACCATGAGGTATGATAGTGTATTTGGATCCAGTGTCCACTTGCATACAAGTAACAACATCGTTCACTTTTACAGTAGTCATAAATGCGTTATCATTGTCATTAATCACGTCACCAGATAAATTGTTGACATTAAAATCATTATCATCTTTGTTCTTTGTAGAATCAACTTTCTCTTCAATAATTTCTTCAATATTCATGTTGTAATCATTATTGTATTGTATTTGCTTTTTATTATTTTCGTCGCCACTTCTATAATTATTTGAGTTGTTATTATATTGTATTTGCTTTCTCTGAATATTATCATTACCTCTATAATTATTTGAGTTGTTGTTATATTGTATTTGCTTTCTCTGATACTTATCATTACCTCTATAATTATCTGAGTTGTTGTAATAAGATTGGTAATTGTTACGATTTCCGTCACCGTATTGGATTTGTTTTCTTTGATTATAATCATACCATGTATTATTTCTACCAAAATTCGATTGATTATTATTATTATAGCGATAATTGTTATAGTTATAATTGTTATAATTATCGTGGTATCGCGAATTATTATTACCATAATTGTATCTAAAATTATTATTGTAATTCCCATTTCTATATCTATTATCATAATTATTTCTAAAATTATTTCGAAAATTATTATCATTTCTACTGCAAAAATTTTTATCTTTATCGGATTTTTTATCATTATTTATATAACTTATATCATTATCCTCAGACTTAATATTACTAGAGTCCAGTTTCACCCCTAATTCCACCATCTGATTCAATGTAAGGTCAAAATTTTTGGAGAATTTATATTTAATTTTATCGTTTAAAGTAGATGTCCGTAATTTCTCTTTTAATCTACTATCGTCCAAAAAATTACATTTCTTATGAAGTTTCGATACTCTAATGTACCATAACATAAAACTCTCTGATGAGTTTTGTTGAAGAAGATTAAATTTATTAATTAAAGTATTTAAATTTAGCGCTGGTAAAAGATAGGTTAACTTTTTAATCACAATTTTAAGATCTAAAATATCGGTATCAGAACAAATTGCCTTAATGTCGTCAAAAACTTCGTCTGATAAATTATTAAGCAAAGTATTAATTTTAATAGAGTCCGATAATGTACTGGTCGAAAAGTAATTTAATATTCTGTCTAAATAAATTTCAGTAAGAGGACCCACTAACTTAGGGATCTTATGTGTAAATTCTTGTTTAATTTCCATATTTAATTAATAAGACACATATATAAGCAATTATAATATTTATTATTTTATCAATTCAAATTTTTGGTATAGCTATTCATGTTTTGGTAAATATACAGATTAATTCAATGAAATCATTGTCACCATAAATATAATGTTTCCCATTTAACAATTCGAAACAATTAATCATATCTCTTAAGTTCATAAATTCAAACAGCACGTCCTCCGTACCGTCTATCCTATAAAAGGTGACATCGGAATTATAGGTTAACTCAAACAAAATATCGTATATGGAGATTTGATGGGGTACATTAATTAGTTTGAAGGCGAACATAATTGATGAAAATAATTTTTAAATGACTTACCCTTTTTTTTATCCATCTTATATAGAATTATTTTTACCATTTTATAATTTTTTTTATTAACCATATTTACAAAGGGAAAAAAAAATTTTATTTTTAAAAAAATTTTCCATGAGGCGAGTTTCTTATGCCAACACTGGAGGCACCATGTAAAATAACATGAATATGTGCCGGTGAATAATAAAAAAGTTTTATTAACTTTATTAAATAAAAAATATATTTTATTAACTCCTTTCTTTTTCTTTTGTTAAGGTATTTATACCTTTTCTAAAATATAAATTAGAATATAAACAAATATAACAAAGTAAAATAATATATAAAAAAGTAAGGTTACGCCGTTTATAAAATTAGATTATAACAAAATAATAAAAGTTCAAATGCAAAAAAACAAAAAATAAAATAAAGGAATAACACAACAGTTTGTATCTTTTACGAAAGAAGCATATGATAATTTCCTAAATTTCAGGTATATTTTTATTATGTTTATATTTATAATATATATATATATTCTAATTAAACACCAATTTATTATTTACCTTATATATTATAGTATATATGAATCAAATAAAGGTCACTACTGAATATTTTACTTTAAATATTTCTGCTCTTTATTAACATTTGCAATTTATTATTTAATAATGAATATCTTTTATAAGAATTCAATTTAATATTTTTTAATTACTAAAAGATTTAAAATGGTAGTATATTGGTGAGGAAGCAAAATTTCCTTTCATAAGTATGATATCTCAAATTAATTATTCTATTGTAAAAATTATTTATGGCAGATTTCCTATGAAAGATAAAATATTATTACAAAAGTGGACCCATGCTGTGAAGAGAGAGAACTTCAATGTAACAAAATATAGTAAATTATGTTCAAAGCATTTTACACCAGATTCATTTATTCCATCTGTTACAAATCATGTTCAATTAAGAGAGGGAGCAATACCATCAATTTTTAATTTTCCAAAGCATTTTCTAAAAGTAACAAAATAATGAATAATAAATTATAACATGCAGGTTTCCTAGAAGCCAGATTAATTCAAAAATACATGAATATTTTTTTTTATAGAAATCAATTCTAGATTTCTTTTGTATTTTTATAATTTATGTCTTATGTCTTTTATGTTTTATTTTTGCTTATAATTATGTTATTCCTTAATAAATATAAACTATCCATTTCTAAATATATTTCTTTATTTAAATTTAATTCACTAAAGTATAAAAATCAATAATGTAAATATATATCATGAAAAATACAAATAATATATATTATGTTATATTTACATCAAATAAAATAATTATATTATTATAATTAATATGTATCGCGAAAAGAAAATATTAATCTTATAGATATATAATAAATACAAATAATATATATATGTTATATTTAATATGTCTAATAAAATTAATTTATTATAACCAATAAAGTCATTAGAAATTTTCAGATAATTTGTTCTTCACCTATAAATATTTAAGTTAAATAACATATTTTTATATTACTTGGTTTATTGCCCTTGAAAAAGTACAGCCTTGTTTAGTTTTTGCCTGATATTTAATTGTAATTTTTGATTTACTTTATTACCAAAATGATGCATTCTTATGTGCAGGTATCTGAAAATAAATTTTTATTAAAATCAAGTAAATATTATATATAACTTTTTATTATAAGTCTTATTATAATTTGATAATGACTTAACCCTGCCTCTTGATCAAACATATGATCTTGCAGGTCACTAAGGATATTTGTGCCTAATATTTTTGACAATATTAGACATTCTATTTTTTTAACAGCATGTCTTTTGGTTGTTTCATCTACTTTTTCAAAAGCCCTGAATGAGCTCTCTGTTATTTTGCATAAATTTGACATGCTTTGGGATGGTATAATCAATCGACCATAATTCTTAATTTTTATTAATATATAATTATTGTCGTTTGCGGAATTATCAATTAGGGAATGTAAACAGATTTCTTTTATTCATATTCAGTTTAGAATATATATATTATAAATATAAACATAATAAAAATAAAAATATACCTGAAATTTATGAAATTATCATATGGTTCTTTCGTAAAATATACAATCACAAAATGGCCACCAGTCACTTCAATTTTTGCCACTTCAAATATATTCATCGGCAGTCTATAGTATTAATGTCATTGGTCTACTTACTTTATATAAATAAATCTCTTATACTTATTTGGATTTGGACCTTGAAAATAACTTTAGGTAGAGGCATGGTAACTAAATTTTTGAACTCGGCTAATTTCAATATTAATTTGTTAATTTTCAATTAATATTTATTTAATTTGGGTTATATAATAATTTAAATAATAAAAGTTAATTAAGTTTTAACTGTTAATGTGAAATTAATAATTATTGAGTGATATTGATATTCTATTTTTAACACAGAATCTGATTGCAAGCTGACAGTTAAAATATAATTTATATGTATTAATCTAATCTAATAATTATAATATTATTCATTTAATAAAAATTTAGATAGTCTTATTAATTTTTAAATAATAAAATTAAATTTATATATTACTCATTAGAATTATAAAAGAAATCGTTCAGGGGGCAATTAAAATTATTTTTAGTTCAAGGGGATATTAAGGAGCCATTAAAAAAAATTCTTTTGCTTCAGGGGGCTATTCAAAATTTTTAGGGGGCTCGAGCCCCTGCGCTCTTCTTTAGTGACGCCACTGATTATCCCGACTTAATTAACATTTAAAAAAGTATAAGAATATATAATTGAAACATTACTTATAAATATTCTTCTTATTTGAAAAAATGTTATTAGCAAATTTTAATATTTAGAATAAATGTAAACTATCTATCATATTTAGTTAAATAATATATGTAATTCCATATATTAACTAAATATCTTAAATTTTAAACATGCTAATTTTGTTGTATATTTAATTTACATTTTATTAATATAGATACATATTAATTATTTTAAAATTAGTTAATAAATTAATATAACAGAAATATATCTGGTATCAAATCTATTTGGAAACATAATAATATATTGATTTTCAAGGTTGGGCAGCATTGCGGATATTTGTATCTTGTATCTTTTTTTAAATTTTGGAAAGTATCTTGTATCCAGCATCTAAGATACATATTATTTAAAAATATTTGTATCTTAACGCTTTGTATTCAAAAAGATACAGATACTTTAAAAAAAATTTATATTGGTTAATTTAAATAGTATTAAAATTTAAAATGATACTGTTTTAAGATTTAAATTAAAAATTTAATCAAAATTTAGATATTTTAAGATAATTTTTGATATATGACGTTGGTCGTCATATAGCAATTTGCTAACAATTAGAACTACCATATTTAAATCGTTTTATATCTGTCTATTTTAAAATTATGGAAGAAGAAAATAGAATAATATGTTTATCTTCGTCTTCAGATGATTCTTCAACCGAAAATTATAACAATAAATTTAAACTAATCATACTTAATGGCAAATTTTTTGAAGTACTTCAAGATGATCATAATAAAGAAATTCATCGTGACTTTGGTATTGACGAAAAGGTTATAGCAACTGTTACGATAACGGCTCTAACTTTAAGAAAGCTTTCAAGGAGTTTGGATATTCTATGGAAGCTGTAGAGAATGACTTTGACATTAATGATGATGAATGTATAGAATTCGAAATCATTGAAAGTATTATTTAATACTTCTTTAAAATTTATTATGATATTGTAAATTTAGTAAAAAATTTTATTCAAATAAAATTATTTATTTGTTTATTTAAGGATCTAAAGAAGCCTCAATAACATTGCCTCAACACATTCATTGTTTGTGCCATACTATAAGTCTAATTGCCACAACAGATGTCGAGAGAGCTATTAAGGATTCTCCTGACATTTCTAAAATTCATCATCCTGCAATAGCTAAATGTACTAAGCTATGGAATGCAAATAATAGGCCTAAAACTGCAGAACTTATCAAAGCAGTTTTAGTAAAACAATTAGTTACACCTTGTTGCACTAGATGGAATAGTTTGTATGATAGTCTTCATAGTTTATTAAAATTTAAAGGGGATGCCTAAATTATGTCAAAAATTAGAATTTCCTAAATTAAGCGATATTGAAATTCAATATTTATAAGAATATTGCAATATAAATGTCGTTAAAAAAAATTACAAATTTAATTCAAACCAATCTACAATTTTGCAAACCATTAGCTATTGCTAGAAAATTATTTAAATAAAAGATTTAAAAATATATATGATTTTGATAACAATTTTAAAAGTGCATTTTTGGCAACTATTTCTCATCCCTATTTTAAAAATCGTTGGATTGATGGTGAAAAAGAAAAAAAATACCTTCAGGATTTGTTATTACATGAAGTTTTAATTGGTTTTAAAAATAATATTGAAATTAATACTTCAACAAAATCTTCAATTGTTGAAGATGATTACTTTTGCTTTAAAAGTACCACATCCAATTCTAATAATTCAATAAATGATATTGAAATAGAGATCCTATTATATGAAAGATGACAGGCAGTATAAATATGTTAAATAGTTATAAATATATAAAAGAAATATTTATTAAATATAACACAATATTACCCTCCTTATTTAGCTTTGCTGATATGGTTAATAGACCAAATCGTCAAAGATTAAACGATAAATCATTTGAAAATTAATAATTTTAAAAAATGCTGATTTATGATGCTGATTTATTATTATTTACTAATTATATAATTATTAAATGGAATATCGCATTATCTTTTATAATAAATTTGTTATTTTCTACAATTTATTTTAAATATTTTTTTATAAATTTATATTATAGATAAGAAAATAAAGCTTTATACATTTTGATTTTGACTATTTAAAGTTTAAAAAAAAGAGTATCTTGTATCTTAGATACTTTTTTTTTAAAAAAAATACAAGTATCTTGTATCTTATATCTTATTGAAATTTTTCTAATGTATCTTGTATCTTAAATACAAAATTTTATAAAGTATCTGTATCTGTATTCGAATACAATTTTCTGAAAATTTGCCCAACCCTCTTGATTTTTCTAATTATATTTTTATTTTATATGTTCATGATTCATGTTATAAATCGATGGCTGACAGGTTTGTCACATTAATTTATTTATGGTAAATTATGTAGAACAAATATTTTACGAAATTTAAAATGAATATAAGTGTAGTAAATAAATGTCAAGAACATATAAATGATATTAAAAAATTAAGTAAAAACATGCCTTTAATTATTTTTTTAAAAATATTTTCAAGATTTTAAACTTGAAAATATATTATCAACGTTACAATATAATTATGAAAATCTATCACCAAATTTAAGAGATAGTTTAAAAGATATTATCAATATTTTATCAGTATTAGACATAGGATATCCATCAAAAAACTTGTAAACTAATTTATTCTATATATATAATTTTTTTATAAGGCTTTTTGCTCAAATAAGTAACATGATTCTGCAATACCATGCCATCAATAGAGAAAAATGTGAAAATGAATTTTTGGAAGATATATGCACATATTTAACATCAAAAATGCCCAATGAATTAAATAAAAATAATCATTCTTTAAGTAATGAAAATAAAGAAAAAATTGATTTTTTTAAGATGGATTTTAATAAATCTAAAAATATTTGGAAATCAATTCAAGAGGAACTTGAAACATTAGGCTATGTTAAAACTTTGCCTATTAAATTTCAGAATTTATTAACCTTTATAGAGGTAATTTTATATCCAATTATATATTTATTTTAATTAGGATTATAATTCTATTGATAATGGTATTAACAAAATTGAATTGAAGATAAAGGCCTACAATGAATTACCATTAACTGAAGATTTATTAAAACTGAAAATTCAAGAAGCAAAAAATGAGTTGTATATATTAGAAAATTATTAATAATATTTAAATAATTATTCCTTTAACCATATAAAACGTTTATTTGTTAAATCATTTTATTTATAAACTCATAATTTCTGAGTTCTTTTTTTAGGAGTACTAAATATTTGGATGAGTATTATAAAATTAAAATCAATAGATGTCACTTATTACTTCTATATCAGCCATGTATAAAATATATCACTAGGCTATTAGCTCTAATAAAAAAAAATGCATACCCCAGACATTAAGATTGTCTTTAATATTTCAGGAAATTTGTGTTAAAAAATAATTAAACTACTTTTAAAATAAATGGTATAAAATTTATATTTTTTTTGTTAATAGTTTATTTTAGTTAATTTTTTTTATCTTTAAATTATCCAGTGTTAAAATATCACGCTACCTTTTTGTGGTAGCTTTTGTGCACTACCTTAAAAAAATATCAGTAGCACGCTACTAATTTAGAAAATAGCTAAATAGTGGGATACTTCTATACTTTCAATTTTATATATTTAAATTTAATTTTGAAATTTATATTATCTGCAAAAATTTAGTTTTCAAAATAATTTAAAATTTCTATGGTAGAGATAAAAACTGAAGTTAATTTTGGTACATATATCAATAAAGTAATTTCCCTGGAAAATGATGATAATATTGAATTTACTGAATTAGCAAGATTTTTTAATCTTGATAAAAAAAATTAACACATGTTGTAAATTTTATTGTAAAATTTGCAGAATTAGTTTAGTTAAATTGTTTGGTTGGATCTAATTAGCATGATATTTGGTAAAGTTTTTGGATGAAAAAATGAGCCAGAATCAACCCAACCAAATGGGTTCTGATTAACCCAATCCATAGATGCGATGACCAAGCATCAACCCTACACTAACTTATTAATATAATAAATGAATATTTAAATCTATAAAAATAATTATTATTCTCTACAGAGTTGTACATTTGCTCAAAATAAAAAGATCTTCAAAGATATCGTAAAATTTGAAGATCTTTTATTTTTTAAAAATTTTGTGTAACGATCTTCAAAGATCTTCATGATATTTATTATTTTACCCCTTTATTAAAAGCCCAGATGATTTTAAATTTTATTAATATAATATTTCTTTTATTTTTTATACCTCTCCTCCTGCCTTGATGAAAACTGAAAAACATCTGGGCTTTTAATAAAGGGGTAAAAAAATAAATATCATGAAGATTTTTGAAGATCGTTGATCGCAGCGATCTTCAAAGATCGTTAGACAAAATTTTTAAAAATTAAAAGATATTCAAATTTTACAATCTTCAAAAGAAGATCTTTTGTACAACTCTGATTCTCTATGAGAAATTGGTGCCAGCTAGACGGTAATAAGTAGGATATATAAAAATAATTATGAAGAAAAATAAATATTATTTGAAAGTTGCAGGGTTTAATTTGATAAATTTATTAATATGAATTTAATTTAGTAGATTTATTTATGTTTTAAAATAATAAGAATAAGATAGAGAGACTGGTGTTTTTCTTCTCCTGAGTATTTGGGGATGTTAAAACGAGGTATTCGATCATTGAGCAGAAGGCCATGAAGATGAGAGTATTTGATTGCGTGGCGGTTTGTAGTTTATATGTATCAGAAGCTGTTGATACATTTGCTTAAGAAGAATGACTAAGAGTTAGTGATGTCTTCGAGATTACAGAGGTAGATCTTGCTGGTAGGGAATTTTTATACATTGAAATATCAAAAGGATCGACAGAATTATTTGCCGGAAATTATGTCGAGTGGAATAAAGTAGTGACCTAATGGTTATGATCTATGCTTGGAAACAGAAGGACTCAGGTTCAATCCTGGTAAGGAGCATAAAAATTATCAAGGTTTTCTTATATGATTGATGTATAAAGAGATATGGTAAGATGAATTTCAGAGCTTAGAGATGACACCCTGGTCACCGACAGGCCTGGACAGCCGGGTGCTAAGGATACTTGTCCAATAAACAAAATAAAGGAAACATGAAAATATGATTATGAAAACTAGAGGGTTCCCTCCAAGGGACGCGCAGGGTGTAGACTTCCATCCTGTGAAAAGTAAAATAAAGTTCAAAGCAAATAAGACAAGATTAGCAAGTTTGAATATTGGTACACTTAAAGGTAAAAGAGAGTTGGCATCAATGTTGAACAAGAGAAAAGTTGATATAGCGTGCATACAAGAGACGAAATGGAAAGGTCAGAACACTTTAATAATTGGAGATGGGTATAAATTGTACTATAATGGAATTGTTAGCAATAGGAACAGTGTCGGCATCATCCTCAGTCAAGATCTAACCTCAGTAGTAGAAGTCAACAGGATCTCTGATAGACTAATGAAGATAAAACTCTGCATTGGTCAATCAATACTACACATCCTTTCAGTATATGCTCCTCAAACGGGTTGCAAGGAAGAAGAGAAAGAAGACTTTAGAGCTATCCTTGATGAAGTAATAGAAATCCCTAAAGATTACCTAGTCATAATAGGCGGTGACTTAAATGCACATGTGGGAAAAGCAAGAGATAGCTACAAAGGGCCATCATAGTGGCTTTGGATATGGAGAAATGATGAAGGAGAGCATATACTGAAATTTGCGCAAGCCTTCAACCTTAACCAAAACCAAATATAGGAAAAAAGACAGTCATTTAATAACATATGAAAGTGGTACAAGGAAACACAGATAGATAACATGCTAATCTCTCGTAGAAGATTAAGATGTAATAGACTGCAAAGTCATCCCAGGAGAAGATATAGCCGCACAACACAAGCTACTAGTCATGGATTTACACATCACAAATAAATCCACTCAAAACAAGATAAACTGGAATGCATCAAATGGGGTAAATTAAAAACAATGACAGATGCCTTTGCAATCAATGCAAACATTGAAACAATAGTTTCCTCACAAGTCAGTGAAAAAATGTGGACAGACCTTTCATCCAGATTAATAGATGCTAGCCTTAACAAGGGGAGGTAACAAATCATGCAAAAAACTATGGTGGTGGAACGAAGAGGTACAACCCACTATACAGGAGAAAAAAGCCCTTTATAAAATATGGTACAAATCCAAAAACTCAAATGACAAGACAAGATACAAAAAATCCAAGAGAATAGCTACAATGGCTAGGGCCAAATCTATGGCATACGATGACATATATGAAGAACTACATACAAAAGGCAAAATAAAATATACAGATTAGCTAAACAGCGAGAAAAGAATTCTAGGGATATAAATGGAACTCCGAATGTAATCAAAAATAAAGATGGGAAATAGATAATAAAGGAAAAAGACATATGGAATAGATGGAAAGAATATTTTCAATAGCTTCTCAACTTTAATCTCCGCATACTACATCTAGATGAACACTCCCCATGTCAAAACCTTGTACAACCAATAACAGAACAAGAAATAATCACATGCCTCATGCATATGAAAAACAACAAAGCTAGGGGTCCAGATTCCAATAGAAAGCCTTAAAGCAGTAGGAGATGATGGAATACATCTCCTCACAAATCTATACAATAAAATACTGGGAAATGAAGAGATCCCTCAAAAATGGAGGCAGAGCTATCTAGTTCCTATCTTAAAAAATAGAGGGGATCCACACAATTGTCAAAATTACAGGGGCATAAAACTAATATCACACTGTCTAAAACTAAACGAAAAAATAATAGAAAAAAGATTAATAGACATAATCGAAATAGGAGATAGTCAGTTTGGCTTTTCAACAACTGATGCTATCCACGCAACTAGGCAAATGAGTGAAAAATACAGGGAAAAGAACAAAAAGCTACACATGTTCTTTCTCGATCTAGAAAAAGCCTTCAATAGAATCCAAAGAAAATTTATCTGGTGGCAGGGTGGGAAAATTTTCAGAAAATTGTATTCGGATACAGATGCTTTATAAAATTTTGTATTTAAGATACTAGATACTTTAGAAAAGTTTCAATAAGATACAAGATACTTGTATCTTTAAAAAAAGTATCTAAGATAGAAGATAGTTTTTTAAAAAACTTTAAATAGTCAAAATCAAAATGTATAAAGCTTTATTTTCTTATTTATAATATAAATTTATAAAAAAAATTAAAATAAATTGTAGAAAATAGCAAATTTATTATATAAGATAATGCGATATTTTTTTAGATAATTGTATAATTAGTAAATAATAATAAATCAGCATCATAAATCAACATTGTTTTTTAATATTATTAATTTTTCAAATAATTTATCGTTCAATTTGACGATTTGGTCTATTAACCATATTAGCAAAGCTAAATAATCGTTCAACGGAGGCAGAGGAGGGTATTATTATGTTATATTTAATAAATATTTCTTTTATATGTTTATAACTATTTAACATATTTATACTGCGCCTGTCATCTTTCATATAATTTAGGACCTCTAATTGAATATCATTTATTGAATTATTAGAATTGGATGTGGTACTTTTAAAACAAAAGTAATCATCATCTTCATCAATTAAGATTTTGTTGACATATGAATTTCAATTATATTTTTAAAAATAATTAAAGCTTCATGTATTAACAAATCCTGAAACTATTTTTTTTCTTTTTCACCATCAATCCAACGATTTATAAAATAGGGATGAGAAATAGTTACCAAAAATGTGCTTTTAAAGTTATTATTAAAATCATATATATTTATAAGAATTTTCTACGGCAATAGCTAATGGTTTAGTTTGAATTAAATTTGTAATTTTTTTAACGACATTTAATATTGGAGCTGATTCTCCATAATAGCAATTGATTTCACTTTGTATTTTGTCAATCGCTATAGCCAATGGGGACATTATATTGCAATATTCTTCTAAATATTGAATATCAATATCTCTTAATTTTGGAAATTCTAATTTTTGACATAATTTAGGAAGTTCGCCATTAAATTTTTATATACTAAGACTATCAAAAATCTATTCCATCTTGTGCAGCAAGGTGTAACTAATTGTTTTCCTAAAACTGCTTTGATAAGTTCTGCAGTTTTATACCTTTTACTAGCATTTCATAGCTTAGTACATTTGCAATTGCGGGATGATGAATTTTAGAAATGTTAGGAGAATCCTTAATAGCTTTCTCGAGTTGTGGCAATCAGACTTATCGTATGGCATAAACAACGAATGTGGGAATATGAAATGATAATGAATATGAACATTAATGTGATTTATTATATAATTATATATTATACTTTTAGATGCTTGACAATTTGATGACGAGTCGGCAGAACCACTTATAGATTTGTGGCATTCTTTAAATTCTGCAGTAATTTTGTTATGATCATACTCTAAAAAATTTCCCATTTAAATACTTAATTTAAATTTATAGTTATATTTTTCGGTTGGAGAATCATCTGAAGATGAATATAAACATATTATTCTATTTTCTTCCATTATTTTAAAATAGACAGATATAAAACGATTCAAATAAAATATGTTAGTTCTAATTGTTAGCAAATTGCTATATGACGACCAACGTCATATATCATAAATTATCCTAAAATATCTAAATTTGATTAAATTTTTCATTTAAATTTTAAAACAATATCATTTTAAATTTTAATACTCTTTAAATTAACTAATATAAAATTTTTTTAAAGTATCTGTATCTTTTTGAATAAAGTTGGTTAAGATACTACTTTTAAATAATATGTATCTTAGATACTGGATACAAGATACTTTCCAAAATTTAAAACAGATACTGATAATATCCGCGATACTGCCCAACCCTGTCTGGTGGGCGCTACGCCACAAAAAGGTTCCGAAAAATATATAAGATTAACACAGGATATGTATATGGGCCATACAACAATGGTCCGTAGCACAGCAGGTATTTCAGCAGGCTTCACAGCCGAAGGAGTTCATCAAGGGTCGGCTCTCAGCCCACTTCTCTTCATTACAGTAATAGATGTATTAGCACAGTCTATACCTCAAACAGTCCCTGGAATATGATATTTGCAGATGATATTATGATTCTTGCCGAATCCAAGAATGAAATGAAAGAAAGATTAGTGAGTGGGATAAATATCCTAGAAAAGTACGGACTAAAAGTAAATAGAGAAAAGACGGAGTATATGGTGATAGGAGGAGATGAAACAGAGAGTATTGATATAAATGAATGGCAGATATCGGCAAATGAAAGCTGCAAATATTTGGGCTCCACTATACAAACAAACGGCATAATAGAAAAAGAGATAAAGAGTAAAATTAATCAAGGCTGGTTAAAGTGGAGACCTTTATCTGGAGTGCTATTTGACAAAAATAATCCCACATAAATTAAAGGGAAAAATTTACAGTTCCATAGTACAACCAACTATTCTACATAGTTCGGAAACATGGCCAACCAAGGAATCAGACGAGAGAAGTCTACAAACTATGGAGATGAGAATGCTGAGGATAATTGCTGGGGTAACAAGAAAGGATAAAGTGCGCAGTACAAGAATACTAAGTAGTTTAAAGGTAGTGCTCATAAGACTAAGTTAATGGTAAATACACTTAGGTGGTATTGGCACACAATGAGAAGGTCTATGAACTACATAGGAAATAAGGTTGAGAGTTTGAAAGTGATGAGCAAACGTAGAAGAGGAAGCCCAAAACTTCAATGGGGCTATAAAGTTAGAGCCAATATAAAGAAGTATAAATTAGATAGAAGAGATTGTATGAATAACATGTGGAGAGAGATGTTGAAAGAGCTTACCATCAGAAAAGGTGAAAGCTAAAGAGAAAAAAAAATGGGCTACAGGCCATGGTGAGATCGATATAAAGGATACAAAATTGTGAGCAAAGAATTAATGATATTGTATGATTGTGTAGTGCGGGATAGGGCAGTGGTACCTAGTAAGCTGAGAGAAGCTGTAATGTTAATGTTGCATGCTAAGCATCCGGGATTGGAATGAATAAAACAGTGGGGCCGCGAATATGAGTGGCCAGGAATGAATGAAGAAACTGAAAGGCTGGCTAGGCAATGCGTAATGTCTAATGCTTAAGCTAATACCCTCGAGGGATATAAAGTGTACATAGACAAAAGTGGTGGGACCCTGAAAAAGAATACATGTGGTCATCTTTGAGTTTGAAAAGAAAGAGTATTTCCTTATGGTAGATGCATACTCCAAGTGGGTGTAGTTGAGGTTGTGGGAGGATTGACAAAGCAAATTGTCAGAAAATTGAAAAATATATGGGTGAAGTTTGGAATGGTGAAGGTGATCGTGTTCGATGGAGGTCCGGCCTTTAGTGGTCAAGGGTTCAGAAAGTTTTATGTGGAAAATGGAGTGAAACATGTGCTGGCGCCAGCGACTAGAGATATGCAAAAATATACCCGGCCCGGCCAGAACGCACCTAGAACCGGACTCAGGCCTAATATATTCAAATTAAATTCTGGCAGGGTCGGGCCTAATATTTTTAAATTAAATCCGGGTCTGGTCGGATTTTGGAAATTTTTTAAAATATATATAAAATTATCAATTTTATATTAAATTTTTTATGTAAAATAAAAATATTTGAATTTATCTATAAAATTAGATGCCATATAACATATGTCTTTTATTTTGAGTAATTATAAAAATTAATTTTTATATTTAAATGAGGCCGGGCCGGCAAATTCTCATAAAAAAAATTTCGGGCCGGGCTGGCAAAACTTTTTTAAAAAAAAATTCGGACCGGATTTGAAAAATTAGGCCCGATGCAGATCACTAGGCGCCACCTTAGCATCCGAGCTCGAATGAGCAGGCTGAGAGGATGGTGGGAGGAAGAGTTGGTTTAGAAGAAAAATCTGGAGAAGGTGATATATGGGTGCGCGTAGCCTATTGTAATAATAGCCATGAAGGAGCGGAATTGTTGCTGTTCAGAAAAGTTTTTATGTCGTAGAAGGATTATATTGGATGCGTTGTAGAAGAAAGGAGTGGAGATTGAACAAGAAAATGATAAGAAGTTTGAAGTAGGACAGACAGTGTGGGCAAGATTGTATGTAAGTGAAAAGAAATGGGAGCCGGGAGTGGTGATCGAAATGATAGAATGTTACGCCATATCGGATTTCCGGATAAGAGAATGGGGGTCAGCTGATCAGCTGAAAAGGGGAATGAAACCAGGTCGCTTAAGGTTCGGAGGTATGGGGGTGATAGGACAATGAATGACTCATTTGAAAATTTAACGGGTTCCTCTCCTCTAGATAGGTTTAACAATGAAAATATAGTAATCTAAAAATTGTTTTCCTTTTTCATAAATATCGCTTATTTATTCTCTTAATTCTAGTAATATTTTAAATTCTTACATAAATAAATAAATATATTTTCAAAAATTAACTAAATTTTATCCTCAAATAAAAATCTTATTTTATGTAATTGTTATATCGCTTATATTCTATTTGTTTATTTCAATAAATTTAACGAGATCTGAGATCAGGTAAAAAAAGAAAATAAAATCGTGTATTCAAAAATAGGTATCGAGATATATAATTTTATTTTTTTATTTTTTTTTTTTGGGGGGGGGGAGCTGTTGGGAAAGGAGATAAAAATTTTACGGGGTTTATAAGTCATGTAAACTAAGGTAAGTAAGAGTTTTTAGTTTCTTTTAAAAGTAATTTAAGGTAAGTTTTGGCGTGAGGAGTAAAAGTTTTTGGAGGTTTATAAGTTAAACTCTAGCAAGTAAGAGTTTTTTTTTAGTTTCTTTTAAAAAATCGTAATTTAAAGTAAGTTTTGGCATGGAAGTCAAAAGTTTGGTTTAAAAAAAAAGAATAAATAAATATAGATAAAGTATAAAATAGTAAAAAAATATATATGGCGGTATTTAATTATATATATATAGAAAAGTATTAGGGAAATATTTTGTTTAAAAGTATATATTTTTTAGCTTGTAACATACCAGTGAAATGTGAATAAATTTGTAATAGAAAGGCCCGTAGGAATGAGGAAGAACTTGGGCGATTTTTCTAATGTGATAAATAGAGCATTTTTATTGTGAGTATGTTTATTAATTTTTCCAAGTAAAAGGAAAAAAAATATTGTTTTATGTTTATGATTTTTTTAAATGTAAGAAAAATTATTTTTGTAAATACAATGTTTTTTTTAAAAATATTAGTGTTTATCTCTAATATATAACTTTTTGTCTTCACTTTCTTGAAAAATAATTTTTTTTAAAAAAAAGTTTTGAAGTTAGGTGATGTAAATCGAAATTAATGCAATTTAGTGATTTTTTTATAGAGGAATGTTAGGGGTTGGTCAGAGAACAGGAATAGTTTGTTTTTTGAACCAAGGTTTTTATAAAATCGATAAATAATAATAAAAAAAGAGAGGTTTTTTCATGTGAGTTCAAATAAATGTTATGCTTATGTTGATTTTTTTTTGTGGTGCACTTGTATATATGTTAACGTTTTGTTTATTTCTGTATATTTTTACGATATAATATAATAATTAAATTTCTTGAATATAATGATTGAGTTCTAAAGATAAGGTTATTTTTTTAAAAGAATATATGATTTGACAAGTGATAAAAATGTGGGCGTAATTATGTTAGGGTCTCAGGTAGTTTGTGGGTGAAGCTTCTCATAGTATGGTCATGGTAAAATGCCAACTACCCCGTTAACTTATAGGAGACGAAAGAAGAAAAAAGTAGTCCACTGGAAACAACTACTATCGGGAAACGAATTAGAGGTCAGAAGTTAATGAAGCAGTCAATAGCAAGTGCAATTGTGTCGTTTGTAAGGATGGGGGGGGGATGTCGTAATCGGAGGTTTAATTTACTTTTGTATTAATGTTTATTATGTTTTGTTGATAATATTAAATTATCGAATTTTAACATGAGAAGCTAGATTTTATTTATTTACAAGTGGATGTTACATTATTTACCACTTTTGTATTTTTTATTCACTAATTATATTTATTTTGCAAATTTGTTATAAAAATATTATCCCTACGAAATGTTATTTCTACTGCAAAACTGGAATTTTCTACAATAAATTCACTCTCTATATACCTGTGTTATTTAATACCAACATAGTCTATTCTGGTCTAAGAATCCATTTCTGCTCTAACCGCCTCAAGCTAATCCCTACATGGTGGAGGATAGTAAAATAAATAATGTGATTTATATTCTGGTAGATTAAGAGGGAATCTACTTTACTTAAAATGTCTACCCTTTTATATTTGTTCTAAAGCTATGGAACACTATTTAAAACTTTTAATAGATTCGAATCATTTACAGAATATTCTTATTTATTTATTTCTTGTACCAATATCATTTTTTATATGGGCTGTAAAATTTTAAGAAGTAGGCTAATGTAGATAATCTGAGGAGAACCAGTAATTTTTAAAATGAATTTAACAGACCTAAGCAACAAGTGGAATAAATTGTATTTATATTTATTTAAATAAAATAACATATTAATCTAAACTAAAGACAAATATATAAACTATTACAAAACATATAAGAAGGGGGGGGTGGGGATAAGGCTCTCAATTTGAGTTGTTCTTAACATTTTAAAAGAGGATCCACGATCATCATTAATTTAAGAAATATTTTTACCTAATCTCAAAAAAAAATGATAGCCTAGAAGGGCTATGGTCTAAAAAGGGTTGTACTAATTAATTTTTGACCTTTCGACTATAATACGGATTGATGTTTGGGTTAGAGGATTTCCTCTATACCAGTGAATGCTTATATAATTATATTAATAATAATTTAAAAATATAACAAATATATACTTCTTGTTATATTTGCAAAAATTAAAACTAGATTATAGTTATTTAAAAATAAATATAACCTTGTTAATAAATTACTTTTGTGTAAATTTAATTTATCTATTTCTTACTACAATTATCTACTAGAAAAGTATTTTTCAACATTTAAATAGCTAACTACTATTCAACCAGGCCATTTAACTAAATGGCTAGGCTGGATCAACAATATAAAGATATAGTATATATTTTATTATAGAAATAAAGGGTGAAAATAAGTTAAAGCATGAAGATATAATTACAATGGTCTTAAGATCTATGATTTTTCTTACACATTTTCTGCTTTATATTTTAATTTTATTGATCTGGTATTCTTATTTACTTATGTTATAAATATATCATATTTATATTTTGCTAGGATAAAGGAAAAGAAATTTACACGATGCTGGTAATCTATAGTATTTTAATTTTATCTAACCTTATATCATAAATTCAAAAAGGAGTAAACCCAGTGTTTATGCTTGCCTATAATCTTAAAAGTTCAATAATTTTTGCATGTAAAATATTATTAATATATATATATATATACATACAAAAATAAAACCCGAATATATTCGGGTTAAATATTTTGACAAAATAATCTTGAATCTAAAAAAACCCTACACGACGATAAAGAAATTTTTGTAAGTAATTTCATTATGAGTATTTTTTCATATTTTTTTTAATTATACCTATTATATAATTTAATTTAAAAAGAAAACATAAATAATTAGTAGAAATGGGATAAAAAATTTTCTTGTAAAAATCAAATCTCTCAGAGGCATTACAGACATCCTCTCGGCACCACGAGGGCCTTCAAAAATTAGATTTTTAATACAAATAATTAGAAGGCATTTATTTAAAAAAATTAGATATACTTATGAAATATTGAGAAGTTTTTAAAGTTATACCATGAAAATTCCATTTAGAGTAGATTTTTTAAAAAAAATTATAAGGAATTCAACTCTTAAAGTAATTAAATTATATTGTAGTTCTCGGGTATAGGCTTTTGTTTTGTCCAATTCTTCTTTTATTAGATAATAGACGTTTTTATATAACCTATCAAGGAAACCAAAATATAAATATCGTGTTCTATGTTTTTGATAAGGCTTTTTTTTGTAAAAATAAAATAATTCAGTATAATGTATACCATATTTAAGCAAATGGAGTATGTTAGAAAGGAAGAATAATATACAAAGTATGAAAACTTTAGATTTAATATTAAGTGACTTTAATAATAAGAAGGAAGTTTGTTAAATATAAGTCAAATTTTACCAAAAATGTAAATAAAGATATAAAAATATAATCATAAATTTCTAACCAAAACATCTTTCTTCAAAAAAAAGAACAGACACTATTCAATATCGCCTATCCTACCATATTTAATTATATTTCAACTAAAGAAATTCAAAATATCAAGAAAATATTTTGAAATGTTTATAAAATAGTATATTATTATATGTATGAAAAAATAATTTTTTAAATTTTAAAAATTGAAGAAGAAATCATGTCAGGGAGGATGGTTTTAGGAAAAAGGAGAAGAAAATTTTGCCTAATGTTTTATAATTTTTTGCATACATTAATAAACAATTGGAAAAAGATTTGTCCAAATATAATTAAAATGATATTTAATCAAACAAATGATATTAATAAAGAAATATAATTTATGACTTATTTAGACCAATTATTTATTGATAAACTATTTTGATTACGCGCGACAAAATTAAAAACCTGCGAAAATTTAATTTAAAATTTATCTATAGCGATAGTATATAGCTGTTAGTGTTTATAATATAACTAGAACGTGTTAATTTACTTGTATTCTTCTCTCCAATTATCCCTGCAATAACAGAATCTGATATTGAATAGGACAATTATATTTATAGTATTCGTAGGATCGAATTATTCATTATTCACATTCGTACGAATAATAAAAACAGTATTTTAGTCCAATATTCGATTCATAAATTAAACTTTTTAGAAATATTTTTATGATTTATAAAATATGGAAATAAAATATCAAAATGTTCCTCGATGAACTTTTAAATACTTATGAATGATTTTGTATATTTACCAATAATTTCGAATATTTATCATAGATTCTTCTAATTCTAGCTTTTACGACGTATAGATATAAGGAAATCTCGGGATATTTAGAAAATTTAAAATATAAACAAGTGGTACCCCTGGCACATTTAAAGGCTAAAAAATAATTATGGAGCGCTTTTGTGGGAGAAAAACTAAGAGTTATAGCTAAATAATCGAAATACAAGACAAATTTTTTCAATCAATTTTTTCGATGTATTTTTAATAGAAATAATAGAAAAAATAGAACATTATTGAAATTGAGAAGAATCGTTATTACCCTTGTTCAAAATTTTCCAGCTTGATCTTCGAATTTCTCGCTATCTCCGAGCACGCCAAAATAGTGACTTATCTTCTTCTTTTTTTTTTACAGGAATTAAGATAATGTCTTATAAAAAAAATAAGAATAATAATATAAAATAATTTGTTATATTTTATTTTATTCTTAATGCAGCGTTGATTTTGATTCTCAATAATCTTTCGCATTTCTATATTGTCATTTTGATTAGTCAACTTTCAGATAGTTACGGATTCAAATCCTAACCCAAGGTTTTTTCTTATATTCTTCCTTTCCAAATTAATTTTTTTTTTGGTGAGGTATGATATATAACAAAAACCTGTGAAGGCTTGTTCTGTATTATTTCCTATCTAAATAATATTGCGAAAAAATCGCCGGGGTGGCCTAATGGGTAAGATGTAGGCTTGGAAACACGAGTATGAACAAGGACGCGGGTTCAATCCTGGTAAGAACCATAAAAACTTTCAAGTTTTTTATCGATGACTGATGTGTAAAGACATATGGTATGATAAATTTCGGAGCTTAGAGATGACACCCCGGTCACCGACAGGCCTGGACAGCCGGGTGCTAAGGATACCTGTCCAATAAACAAAATGAAGGACACAAATGAAAATATGAATATGAAAGCTAAGGCGTTCCCTCCAAGCGACGCGCAGGGTGTAGACCTCCATCCTGTGAAAAATAAAGTAAAAGTCAAAGCAAAGAAGACAAGACTGGCAAGTTTGAATATTGGGACGCTTAAAGGTAAGACGAGAGAATTGGCATCAATGTTGAACAAGAGAAAAGTTGATATAGCGTGCATACAAGAGACGAAATGGAAAGGACAGAAAACTTTGATGATTGGAGATGGGTATAAATTGTGCTATAATGGACTTGTTAGCAATAGGAACGGTGTCGGCATCATCCTCAGCCAAGACCTAACCTCTTCAGTAGTAGAAGTCAACAGGATCTCTGATAGACTAATGAAGATAAAACTCTGCATTGGTCAATCAATACTACACATCCTATCAGTATATGCTCCTCAAACGGGTTGCAAGGAAGAAGAGAAAGATGACTTTAGAGCTATCCTTGATGAAGCTGTAATGGAAATCCCTAAGGATGACCTAGCCATAATTGGTGGTGACTTTAATGCGCATGTGGGGAAAGCAAGAGATAGCTACAAAAGGCATCATGGTGGTTTTGGATACGGAGAAAGAAATGATGAAGGAGAGCACGTACTGAAATTTGCGCAAACCTTCGACCTTGCCTTAACCAACACCTACTATAGGAAAAAAGACAGTCATTTAATAACATATGAAAGTGGTACTAGGAAAACACAGATAGATTACATGCTAATCTCTCGCAGAAGATTAAAAGATGTAATAGACTGCAAAGTCATCCCAGGAGAAGATATCGCCGCACAAAGCTACTAATCATGGATTTACAAATCTTAAATAAATCCACTCAAAATAAGATAAAACTGGAACCATGCATTAAATGGGGCAAATTAAAAACAATGACAGATGCCTTTGCAATCAATGCAAACATTGAAACAATAAATTGCTCACAAGTCAGTGAAAAAATCTGGACAGACCTTTCATCCTAGACACTGCAAAATCGACGCTAGGCTTGACAAGAGGAGGCAACAAATCACACAAAGAACTATGGTGGTGGAATCAAGAGGTACAAACCACTATACAGGAGAAAAAAGCCCTTTATAAAATATGGTACAAATCCAAAAATGCAGATGACAAGTCAAGATACAAAAAATCCAAGAGATTAGCTACAAAGGCGGTGGCTAGGGCCAAATCTATGGCATACGATGACATGTACAAAGATCTACATACCAAAGAAGGGCAAAATAAAATATACAGATTAGCCAAACAGCGAGAAAAGAACTCTAGGGATATAAACGGAGCTCCGAAAGTAATCAAAAATAAAGATGGGAAATTGATAATAAAGGAAAATGAAATAATGAATAGATGGAAAGAATATTTTCAGGAGCTTCTCAACTTTAATTCCCACATATTGCATCTCGACGAACACTCCCCTTGTCAAAACCTTGTATAACCTATAACAGAACAAGAAATAATCACATGCCTCAAGCATATGAAAAACAACAAAGCTAGGGGTCCAGACGATATTCCAATAGAAAGCCTTAAAGCACTAGGAGATGATGGAATACATCTCCTCACAAATTTGTACAATAAAATACTTGGAAATGAAGAGGTCCCCCAAAAATGGAGGCAGAGCTATCTAGTTCCTATCTTCAAAAATAAAGGGGATCCACACGGTTGTCAAAATGACAGGGGCATAAAACTAATGTCACACTGTCTAAAACTATACGAAAAAATAATAGAAAAAAGATTAAGAGATATAATCGAAATAGGAGAGACACAGTTTGGCTATATGCCTGGAAGATCAACAACCGATGCTATCCATGCAATTAGGCAAATGAGTGAAAAATACAGGGAAAAGAACAAAAAGCTACACATGGTCTTTCTCGATCTAGAAAAGGCCTTCGATAGAATCCCAAGAAAACTTATCTGGTGGGCGCTACGCCACAAAAAAGTTCCCGAAAAATATATAAGAATAATAGAGGATATGTATATGGGACATACAACAATGGTCCGTAGCACAACAGGTACTTCAGCAGGCTTCACAATAGCCGAAGGAGTTCATCAAGGGTCGGCTCTCAGCCCACTTCTCTTCATTACAGTAATAGATGTATTAGCACAGTCTATACCTCAAACAGTCCCGTGGAATATGATATTTGCAGATGATATTGTGATTCTTGCCGAATCCAAGGATGCAATGAAAGAAAGGTTAGTGAATTGGATAAATATCCTAGAAACGCACGGATTAAAAGTAAATAGAGAAAAGACGGAGTATATGGTGATAGGAGGAGATGAAACGGAGAGTATTGATATAAATGATTGGCAGATAACCGCAATTGAAAGCTGCAAATATTTGGGCTCCACTATACAAACAAACGGCACAATAGAAAAAGAGATAAAGAATAAGATTAATCAAGGGTGGTTAAAGTGGAGATCTTTACCTGGAGTGCTATTTGACAAAAGAATCCCACACAAATTAAAGGGAAAAATTTACAGTTCCATAGTAAAACCAACTATTCTATATAGTTCGGAAACATGGCCAACCAAAGAATCAGACGAGAGAAGTCTACAAACTATGGAGATGAGAATGTTGAGGATGATTGCTGGGGTAACAAGAAAAGATAAGGTGCGCAGTACAAGAATACTAAATAGTTTAAAGGTAGTGCCCATTAAGACTAAGTTAATGGTAAACAGACTTAGGTGGTATGGGCACACAATGAGAAGGCCTATGAACTACATAGGAAATAAAGTTGAAAGTTTGGAAGTGATGGGCAAACATAAAAGAGGAAGGCCAAAACTTCAATGGGGCCATAAAGTTAGAGCCAATATAAAGAAGTATAAAATAGATAAAAGAGATTGTATGAATAACATAAAGTGAAGAGAGATGTTGATGGAGCTTACCACCAGAAAAGGTGAAAGCTAAAAGAGAAAAAAAAAAATATTGCGAAAAAAAAATTATATCATGATCGATATTTATCATCATCACTTAAAACCCACTATAAAGGCTCATTTCGATATTTATCTTCACTTATAAAACCAACTAATTAATCACAATATTCATCATATCCCCGGTGACATATTATATTATAATATATTAAATAAAAATTGTTTTTTTTTACTCGCCAAAATAATATTATTTTTTTTCATTATAAATTAATTTCCCCTTATAATGAGTATAGGTACCACTTAATCATATACAATTTTTACTTTGTAGTTTAGGGTATGAAATAATATTAATATCACTTTTTTTACAAAAATGTATGGGATATATTTTATTTTTTTATTATAGATTTTTTTTAAAAAAGCCTTTTTTTAAAAAATAAAGATTGTATAAATTATTTTAAATTCGGTAACTTGAAAAATGAGAAATTGAGGAAAATAAAGGAACAATAGTTATTGTAGCGCTTAATACCCATGAACAGTTTTCGAATAAATTTATAATATTAGTTAATATTTTTCTTTTCTCTTTTATTTCCTTTTTTTTTCGAATTTTAATTTGTTGCACATAATATAAAATAACAATATACAATATAAGTGAGTTTAATTTGTGGCTATGCTCTCTAGAACCGGGTTATTGTAAAACAAATTTTATGCAAATGACATATCTCATCAAACGATATGGGTTTTTATTATTTTCCAAAAATTAAACCCGTCATATGTTTATTATTATATATGAAAAATAATGATATTTTCGTATATCATCTGTAGCCTAGTCGATAAGTGCGTTGATAACGAATCCGATGGACCTGGGTTGAATTCCATCAAGGATAATGTTTTTTTATTTCTAAAGCCAACTTGTTGGTTTCTTACTTGGGGGTATTGATATTAGGAAGACCACGTTATTCCGTTAATATATAATAAAAATTAATGTTAATAGACACCACAATTAATCTCATTAAAAAAATTTTTTTTAAATTAGTTCCTAGTAGTGACCTATATGAATTACTATAAAATTTAATAAAATAAGGCTGTGCCCTAAATTATTTTAAAAAAATTAGAAAAGTTTAAAAAATTTGGCAAATTTTAAAACTTTTAATGAAATCGTTTGATAAATTATTGAAATTTATAAAAAGTTTCTAACTTAAATTATGTTTTGATAATGTTTTCATTTTTAAAATAGCTTGTTTATTTATTTTCATTAAACCTTTTGAATGTTTGTGAATTTAATTATTTTTATTTTTTGGATATGGCATATAGCAAAAAAGAAATTAGATAAATTTGATTTATAATTAAATCAAAATCAACATATTTGAAAAGGAAGAAGACGGGTCTATTCAAGGCAAATCGCCATATTATTTTTCATAATTTTGATAGGCGATGTATCCAAACTAAAAACTCCAAGCTCAGCAAATCGTAATTTGTATACATAAAATTTATATATTTTTTGCTCGTAAATAAATAAATTATTAATTTTTCTAACCCTCTCCCTCATCCTTTCCAAATAATTTTTATAAATAAGAACGCTGTTTTAAATTATTTATAAAATTTTAAAATCTTAGTTAAAATAAATCGTAAACTGTCTTATTTTTTTAAACATCTTGATAATTTTAACATTATTTTAAAATTTCATATAATAATAGTATAATTAAGTTGTAATTAATCAATTTAAATATTATCGATGACGCCAAAATTAATAATTCTGATTATTTTTCTATATTCGATAGCACTTATCAATATTAGTTGCGTACAATGTAAATATAATTTTATGTCAATTTCATTTATAAAAATTTTTTGAAATTATTTTATTGCATACTATTTTATATAAAGGCAACGCCTCAGGTAAAGAATTTTTATATTTTAATGAGTAATATTTTTATAGAGATTTTAACATGAGCTAGGGAAGAGAATTTATAAAATTTTTCTAAATGAACATATAAATTAAAATTATCATTTAAAATTATGACATATTGATTGCTAAATATTGTTTTTTTTATGTAACGTGGCAAAGTGCATTTCTAATGCCTGATTAATATTCTTAAAAAAATAATTTAATTTTATAGATTGACTATAAAAATTACATTGTATAGCATTTTAAACATGTATTCACTTTTTATATTATCAATTTCCTTTTGATAATCATTTAAAAAATACAGTCTAAAATATTTAAAATGACCAGATATTCAGGGTGAGACAATATGATAATTAAATTTAAAAAATATAGAGGCGAGTGGGAAATTTATTTTAAACCTTAGCAAGATCTGAAAATACACAAACCTTCAAGTCTAATGATGTTGTATAGATAATATATTTAACATTATGCTTTTATTGAAAAATAAAATATATTGTTTGTTTACATATTAATTTGAAGTTGATGAAGGTAATGTATTATTTTCTTTATATAATTTATAAAAGGAGAGCTAAAAAATTTATATCAGTTTTTTGCATGTAATTATTTTAAATCTATCTGATTTTATTTTTATTTTATAGAATTGAGTTGAATAAGAATTTCTAATACTAAAATTAATAAGAAAAATGGCGCGTTTTTTAAAAAAAGATAATTATTTTTGAGTATAAATGCTTAAAAAATTAGAATGGCAGATCTCCAGGATATAGTTTGATGGTTGTAAAACCTATATGATTTCACATGTTAGAATTTATTATTTTCTCTGAGTCCTAAATTTGTATTGCCTTAGAGTGACTATGGGCATAAAAATGATAATTTTGAGGTATTGAATTTCATAGATTCAGAATGTCGATGTATTTTATATCGCACTACGAAATATAAATGCGAATTATAAAAGAATATAAAAATAAAATATAAAATTTGGTTAGAAAAATATTTCAATTTTTTAGAACAAATATATAATTTTTTATTCTTCAACCAAATTTATTGATAAATTAACTCATTAATTTTTAGGATTATCATTTATTTTCAAGAAATTTCCTATTTAATTAGTGTTTTTAAATCATGATTATCAGAACCATCAAAAGATATAATTTAAAATTTATCAGTATTAAATGGAATAATTTTTTAGCTTAAAATTGGCTTTCAATTAATAATTAGGTTTAGAGTCTTAAACAGAATAAATTAATAAATTACATAGTTAGATAAATTTATCAATATTATTATAAATAATTACAACAAACATATTTCTATATAAAATTTCTATAACTATGTGAAGACTTTGGATTAGAAAAATCAAATTCATTAAAATATAGTTAGATAATAAAATAAAATATTTGTAATTATTAATAATTTCAAATAATCATCATCTTGAAAATTTAAATTTAAACAATGATTAATAAGACAGGACTAAAAGATAAAAATTTTTATAATTAATTTTATTAATAATTAAATAAATTTAACGTTAGTTTCAAAATAACAGATCGGGTTTATTTTAAAAATATGAAATATTACTAAATTATTGTTATTAATTAAATTTAACCAAGGGTTTATTTTAAAAATATAAAATATTACTAAATTATTGTTAATTTAAATCAGGAGCATAATGTAATAATTATTAATATATAAATAATCTGTAATATAAATTGCCAATATCTTATTTCTTCTGATGAGGCATCTTGGTTTGACTATATAAAATCGTCGCCATTGAAATTAAAAATATTATCTACTAACTGATTTATATTAAATCACGCGATAAAAATTAATCGGCACAATTATTATCACTGGATAAAATTGATTATAAAAAATTTATTAGATAAATTAGATTTACATTTTTTTCTGAGGATTATGAATAAATATTTTGTTTGTTTATATATTAATAGATTTAGAAGATGATAATGGTATGGTATTTTATTATTTTTTATTATATAATAGTAGTGTTGTTAAACGGCTCATTTTGAGCCGGTTTTTAAAAACGGCTAACTCAATATTTTGGCCTGAAAAATATAGCCTAAGCCTTGAGATTTTGCTAATAGATGTCCAAGCCTTTGTTCCTTCTACAAACAAAATCGTCAGGCTTGAGTTATATTATTCTGGATGAAATAGTGAGTTAGCCGTTTTTAAAAATCGGCTCAAAACGAGCCGTTTAACAACACTATATAATAGAATAAAATAGAATAGAATTTAGACAATCATTTATATGATTAACTATTTTGCATTCATTTTATCTTCTCATTTATCATATTTAAAAATATGTCGATTCGGAAAATTATTAATAAAAATGATTAAAAAGCTGAATAGAATAGGATTAAATAAATAAAATTTTATAAAAAAGATGAATTCCTGAGAGTAAATGCATCATAAATTAGAAAAAATTTGCCGAGTTATAAATCATATCAGTGGGACCTCAGATATTTAAAGTTTTTCTTATCTCTTAGTCCTTAATTTGTAGTAGGACTAAGAATGCCCTCTGTTAGATACCTACCTGTTATAACATATATCTAATTTGGGATTATAATTTAACTTATAAAAAAGAAATATTGATAGTATCTAAATATTTGACATGTCTGAAATAGTGTTGTAAAAAAAGCCCAATCTGGCCTATTTTTAAAATCGTTCAGATTGAGTTTTATGTGTAAATCATATTATAAAAGTCTCGAGATTTGACAAATAAAATTCCAAGCCTTTCTAACATATATGACAAAATATCCTGGTTAATCTAATATTATTTTTGGCCGTTTTTAAAAATAGGTCCAAATCAAAAACACTATCCTTCTCTCATTATTTTTCAGTTCATATTTTATATTAAAAGTACACAAAAATTCTTTGATTTTTAAAAAAAAAATTGATTGGATTTTTTTCCTTACTTTCTCCTGAGGTATATAAAATTAAGATCAAACTAATTCTTTTCTTATTACAAATATGTATGCATATATTAATTTTTGTTTTGTAGATAATAAGGGCATCTATTTCATATTATAAATAATTTTTTTAAAACAAAGTTATGTTTAAATATGATAACTTAAATGCGGAAACTTGAGGAAAATTATGTAACAGTAGTTATTGAGGCAATTTCAATGAACAGTTTCCATATATATTTTAATATCTCATAAATTTTAGTTATTCTTAGAATTCTCTCGTTTTTTTTCCTGTTTTTTTCCTATTTTTTTAATTTTAATTTGTTTTATATAAAATTGCAATAATTATGACATTATTTAGAAAATTTTTGTTTTCATCAGAATATGTAGAGAGACTATTTGGCATTTCAAATTTGTTAAATAAGTATAATAAAACTTCTTAAATAAGGAATAAAAATTGATACACTTTTAAAATAAGTTATATTTTTTAAAAAATTAGTAAAAAATATTTTAAATATATTTAAGTGTTTCGTTATATTTTATGATTATTAATCAAATCCTATTTTATTATATAAATAGTAATTATTATGTTATTATAAATAGTAATTATTATGTTATTATAAATACTCTAGAAAATTAAAATTACATGAAATTAATGACTTTTGTAAATGACACAGTATACATCTACTAAATAATATAATACGATATAAAAATTGACCAATGTAATCTCTTAGATAATATAATTATACATTGAGGTGGTAGGATAGATATATTATTTAGATTGTTGTGATAATTAGATCTGTCCTTCGGATATTATCCTTTTTTTTTACGTAGGCGAGGTAGAAGTTTAATGATTATATTATCGGTTATAAATAATTTTTGCTCTCTAGATCTATGTAATAAAATTAATTATTATAATAAAGCCAACAAATTTTGTTTTTATTTAATAGCGAAAGCATTATTCAATTCATCAAATATTCGATTCTAAAAAAATTCTTTATTAAAATAGAAAAAATAATGGCTTATCAATTAAAAAGTTAAAATATTCCGCAAGGAACATATTTATCGAATAATTTTGAATATTTATGAATAGTTTCACTTTGCAAAATAAAATGAAATTTTTTTAATGATTTTTTGATGCATCTAAAATACAACATGAAAATATTTTGTTATATATTAATTTATTTAGAAGGTATTTTATTATTTTCTTTACATAATCTATTTAAATTGATTAATGAAATGCACACAAGTAGTTATATGAATGATTATTTATTTTGCATTCATTTTGTTTTCAATTTTATAATTAAGCCATTTTTAACAATATGCCGAATGGAAAAATTTTTAAAAAAATTACTTAGAAAAATAATGAAAAAGATGAATAGAAAAAGGACTAAATACATGATTTTTTTTAAAAAGGAAGATTATTCCTAAGAGTGAATGCTTTTAGAAGATATTTGGAGGAGTGTAAAACCTCACAATAGGATACAGATTTTAAAATTTATTCTTTCCTCCGAGTCCTTAATTTATAATAAGTGTTAGAATGATCAAAGGATTAGGCAAGAATATTGTTTCTTTCAAGAATTTCTGCAGTGTAAATAAAGCCACTTCTAGACTTGAAAAAAAATTCAATCTAGGTAAGCCCTTAAAATAAAAATATTCAGGTTTATATTAGTATTCTTTACTTTTGAAACACAAGTAGTTAACAGCTACATTCTAAAAAGGTACACAGTGATCATGAACGCGGTGCTAACTCATCTTTTTTTTTAAATTTAATATAAAAGAATTTTCAATAAAAATATTGAGAAAAAATATCTGAGAATGGAATATTTTATGGAAATAAAATATTATAATAGCATATATTTGCATTATTTTTTTATTAAAACTAGGGTTTAATTAATTTTCTAAAATATTTGTTTCTCTACAAAAATAAGCTTGACTCAACAAATATTCTATTGGAGAACAGTATTTTTATAAAAATTAATTTTCAATCTAAGAAATCATCATATTAGAATAATGTATTATTATTGGATTACATACAAAATTTTACACAATCTTGTTATATGGGTTATGATCGTTGAAAATTTAATTTCTTTTTAATTAGTTCAGATAGAGGCCATAATTTATTTTGTAAATTCCAAAACAAACGTTGCCATTTTGATATTGCAATGCTGTGTTTTCTTATAATTGTAATTCCCTAGAAGAATCTTGTGGCATCTTGTATTACCACTAAGTTTAATGTATTGACAAGAACATATTCTGACTTCGGATGGAGGTCAATGTTATTTAAATCATTAGTTAACTTAGTAGAAGTAGCTGTTGTGAAATATTAGGCTCTTAGAATCTTTGAATAGCATATTTAAATATTCTTAAAGTTAAGGTTTGTCTATATATTATCTTTATACTAATGCAGAGTATTTATTAGCTCAATACAATCTATATCATCACAGGAAGTTAATTTTTGTTTGTTTTAATTTATTTGATATTGCTAAATTTTAATCTATAGTTTCCTTTATTTTATTTTTAGGCATTACTTATCATATGATGCGTTCTCTAAAAATATATATATCCTAAAAATTAATACTAATTTTTTTAAGAATATGTATTTATATTAATTATTCATAAAATTTAGTCTAATTAATAATTCTATATAATATTAAGTAAAAAAATTTGTTATGCAGATCTAACTAAAACTTATTATAATTAAAAAATGTGAATATAAACTTAGAGATGTATTTCCATAGAATAGCAGTGACTTAGATGCTAATATATACTCTATTTATGAAAAGCTTAGGAGACATTTAATACTAATATTTTATATATTACCAGCCTTCTCTTTGTGAAATCCAAGATATTTTTCGAAACCTGACCAATGTATTTTTATAAGTCCATGGTTTAGGTAATAGTTTTAGAATGCTATAGTACAATTTCTATATTCTGAATCATTTAAATGTCTAGGACAAGTGAGAGTCTGAGGTCATATTATAATCTGTATCTCTCACATTTTTTGGGCTTATCAAGTATTAATAAAATATTAAAAAAGGCACACAAAAAGAATCAGACATTTTTAAATTTTTTTTTAATTATTATAATTATTTGAATATACTTAATAAGATATATTATAAATATCTAAAAAGTAGCTAGTAACTCATGACGGTTGCATACTTTTATAAACTATAAACAGTTAATTTGGTCTTTCAAGTGTAACAAATTGCCCTGCCTGGTCAACTTTTTAAAAATCCTTAACGTTTTTCTGCACGGTCTTAATATTAGGTCTAACCTGAAATTGAAAATAAACAACCATTAATCATATTTGGGAGTAGGTAAATTTAAGAAAAACTGTACAACATAGATTATCACTTCTATCAAATATCAGAATTCATCAATAATTACAAGACATTATATATATGTCCAATTTATTCCAATAAAAATTTGATCCTTTTTTTGATCAAATAAAAATAAAACTTAATAATAATTTGTAATCTCTAAAAAAGCTAATAAAAAAATATTATTTTAACAATTATGTTATAGAATAATTTTTTAATATTTTCTAACCACTTTTAAGCGAGCAGGGCAACTCTATTTATTGCGTGACCAAGCCGGTTAAATTTTTTGGGCCCGGTAACCTTTCGGGTATTGCTGATTGGATACTATTTATTATTATAATGAATATTAATTCCTTATTAGTTAATTATTGATTAGATAAATATAATTTGAAAATATAACTATTTTTTATCAATCGAGTATCTTACATGTATCATTTGGTATTTTAAAACTAATCATTAAATAAATCTTGTTCGAAAGTGGAAACTAGGTTTTATATTTTATGAAACTTTAAAAAAAATGATATTTCTGATACATGTTTGTTGGGGGGGGGGGAGGATCTACAATGGAGTCTTTGTTCTTTTTGTCTCTGGAGTTGCTGCAATTGACACATAAACGGAAGGTAATAAAAATTCTAAATTATATAGCGAGAGGAGCAGGCAGGAGTAGAAATAGGAATGACCTCTAGCCATTTGTAGCCGTTTTTGCGTTATATGATTAAGTTAGGACTTGGCAGTTTGAAAGAATGCAGATGAGAACTCGATTTTATGCTTAGGAGGTGGGTCTAATATGAGTTAGGAGAATAGATAAAAAAGAGACTTTAAAAAAAAATTATTTATATCTAAATGATATTTTATTTCAAAGATTTGGGATCTGCAGGTAAAAAATATTGTTCATGCAGTATTTTGAATTATAAATATCATTGAAATTCAAATCATTACATGTGATATTGATATAATACTTTTAAACATTGGCGATTTTAAAATTGCTGGTAATTATACCTATAGTAACTTATAATAATGTCTAGGCTGCTAAATGGAGTGCTAAACAAAATATTTTGGCCTATTTATAAAATTATGGCAAATATTATGGAGAAACTAAGCCCTTTATCTTGATGCCAAATCTAGATGATTGCTAATTTTTTAAAAATGTCCTAATAATCTTCATTTTTTGGCTAAAAGGTAGAAAGTTTTTTTCACCCCCCCTCCCCTTTCGTTAGATACCTGTAATAACTTATATATAATTTACAACATTCACTTCAGTTAAAATAATCTCATAAAAATATAACACAATAATATTTTGAATATTTTTCAAATTATATGTGATAAATAGTTATGATTATAATTAAGTGCATTACCTTTATCAAAATATTAGTTTCAAAGCAGTTTTTCCCCACGCTCAATTTATACTGGCAGTGTAAAAATAGAAAATTTTAAGTTAAATATAAGGATGGTACAAAACGCAATATTCCCTTCATAATTAACGTACGACCAGGGATCCAAACCGAAACGAATATCGGTTCGGTTCGGGTTCAGGTTCGGATAAAAATAACGGTTCAAGGTTCAGGTTCGGTTCGTAAAATATTAAAATATCAGTTCGGTTCGAACCTCTAAAAACCGGTTTGAACACTTTTGTATTCAAACCTACATTCTAATTATTTAGAGGGAAAATATTTTTTTTTTATCATTAATTTAAAAAACACATGTATAAAACCTTCATTTTTATTAATTGTACATTATAAAATAATATTTAATTTATAAATATAAAATTAAAAATCAATAATTAATTATTACTTTTTTTTACTTAAAATTTTTTTATTAAGCCGGACAATTAATACATTTTCAAAATTCGTCTCACTCAAATTACATCTATAAGGAGATAGTATAAATTTAAGTGTTGAAAAACATCTTTCCACACTAACTTGAGCCGACACTGCCAATATGATATCAGATTTGATGTGTCATTTATAACATTTTGGATTTAATTTTTCTTTAAACATTATAATTTATAAGATTAAAGTATTTAAAAAATGTTGTAAAATTACAATATACTAAAGTTTATAAAAATTATGACCGACACTTAAATCAAATGTGATTGATGCTAATTTTAAAATAATTCGGATATAATTGAAATTTTTTCCATATACTAATAATAACTTACATATTATTTTATAAGAATAAAATCATGAAGCTTGAACCGGTTCAGAAGCATTTTAGTGGTTCGGTTTAGGTTCAGATAGGAATTTTTTTTAGCGGTTTAGGTTTGGTTCAGGTTCGATAAAAAATACCGGTTTTTAGCGATTTAACGGTTTGGTTCAGGTTCTGTTTGGATCCCTGCGTACGACCACTATTTTGTCATTTGATGTTTTTATGTTAAAATTTTGCTATATTTGTATTAAGGCTTACATCTCTTTAAAATTTGAATAGCGAAATAATAAAAATTTACTTATAAAATTAATATATTTGAAATATAATTGCATCTGTTCATATATTTCAATATTATTTCTTTACTTAGGCGAGGTAGGAACTTAAGATAACATGATCATTACTTCTGCACATTTTAAAAGAGGGTCAAAGGTACTTAAAATTACCTAAAAAGTTTCACGGCCTAATCCCCTAATTTTATTTGTCAATACGTCGCCAATTTTTATTTTCTATAAAATAATATTCAAATTTATATATTTGTTTTTATTTTGTTTTAATTAGTTAGTTGAACCATAAATTAAAATATGATTAAACTCTTGTCAATATAATATGATAAATATTTATTGTATTCCATAATAAATCAACTAAAAAAAGTCGATTCTCAACTCGATCCCCTTTTATTTTTTAAAAATTTGTCTGTTGGTGATATATACATTAACTAATTAAATGTAAAATTTTACTTTTCAAATCGGCTTACTTCATGAGATATGGCCATCTTTAGAAACGCGAAAATTCCAAAATACACTATATTTAATTTTAAATATCTCAAAAAATAATTAAGCTAGAAACACAATTAAAATCTTATTAAATTGCTTTAGAATAGCCCTTTAAATGATACAAAATTAATTTTATTGAAAAAAGTCTATAACTAAAAACCGGAAATAGAAAACCGAAAATGGCTATAAAATAAAAATTGTTCTTTATTTTTCTTTCAAATATTTATTTTCACAGATAGCCAATATACCTCTTAATATTTGTACAAAATCCTAGATTGGGACGAGTATTGGGCCAATAGTTATTACTCTAAATATAAGTAGTATAACTTAAATCCTATATTATACCAAATGTATAGTAATTTACGAAACAAATAAAAAGAAAAGTCGTTCGTTTTTTTGAATCGGGCCTGAAATATTTTTTTTATAAATCTTTCGAGCCGTGTTAGAAAAATTAGGCCCTATGTAGATCACTAGTATACATTGTGTCATATTTAACACATTAGTTTAGCTATTTTATTTTAGAAAGAAAATAATTGTAAAAATAATTGTAAAAATATTTATAACTTTATTTAGTTTATATTACATGAATGTCAATGCGAAATTAATATTATATTAAACATATTAATTAAATAATATTATATTAAACATTAATTAAATAATATCATATATTAAATAATCGAAGGAATTAGAATAAAATTTGACGCATTTATCCTTCCAACTGAATAAATACATGATATTTTTGTGTCCCGGGAATTCGTTTGGCCGTTAAAAATCTATTTTCGAGATTTGTTGCCATTCTTAATTATTCAATGTTGTTGACAAATATGTAATTAATCCCCAGGATATTAATTCTCGAATAATTATATAAATCCACATGAGTTAGTATATGATTTTCATAAAGACGTTGCAGGCTTGCCCTAGCCGTTAACCTCTTAGTAATTCCCCTTAAATTATTGCAAGGAGTTTTGCCATGGGCAGTGCAAAAAAATACCATTCTGCCTTGATCCCAAAATCATTATAATGATTGTAGAGGTTTACAAAGTTATTTATTAAAAAATTATTGAAATCTTATCAAATCTTTCTTTCAAGAATATAATTAATTTTATTTGAAATAAATAAAAGGAACATGATCTTGATCAGCAAAAGCTTAGTTCTCTGCAAAATCGGATATTATTAGATATTCCCCATCCTTCAAATTCGATATTAATGACTTAAAAAATGAAGATTGTTCCGAAGAAATATATGCATGAGGAATTAAAATATTTAATTTTTCAATCAAATACTCCACAAATTCGCTGACGGACTTAGTTAACGTTTCGAGGGTGGTACGATCTGCCACCAACCAGTGTTTAAATGATATATAATCTATGGCATTATTATCAAAGAATAAATGTAGTCTTTTTTTAAGTTCCAAAGTACCGGGATACATTTGGCATTTTCTTAAGTAACAGCAAGGCTGGGCTGGATTACATAGACTTTGTGCAATGTAGTGTTTATAATCTTTTAAGGGAGGAAATGGATGATTATGCTGGTTTGCAACTTATATAATTTACCACCAATTATAATTAATTAAAATTTTTGATGAAATGTGCAGATGCAAATTGTATGCTTATCATGATAGCAAACTTTCTTAAACCTTTCTTTATATTACTGTTTATTTCTTATTAGTAAATAATTCTTTTACATTACATAAAACTAATCTATTATACACTTGGTTCTTTTTTCCTAACTTCATTGGTATAAAATTATTTATCCTGGCATATAAGTCTGCTATTTTCATCAGAATTATAAAATTGTTATTTTGCATTTTTTAAATCAGATTTTTTAGGGTTTTAGTTTTAATGCTATTATTTCACATATATTGCCCACTTTAAAAAAAGAAAATGATTACTCTATATTTGGTATAAAATAGGATTTAAGCCATCTTATATTTATAGTGTAATAACTATCGGCCCAGTACTCTTCCCAATCTAGGAATTTGTATAAACATTAAGAAATATAATACTTTTTGAGATATTTAAAATTAAATATAGTCTATTTTGGAATTTCCACGTTTCTAAAGATGACCATATCTCATGAAGTAAGCTGAGTTGAGAATTAAAATTATATATTTTTACTAGTTAGTATATATACCATCATACAAATTAAAAAAAATATTGAAGAGGGTCAGATTGAATCTTCAGTTGATTTGATATGGAATACAACATATATCGATAATGTCTAAATATATTTATCCTGTTTATATCCATTTTTAAATAATAATAATTAATGTAATAATTATAAATTTTAAAATATTTTAAAATCGGAACCTGTTAAACATCCAAATTTTTCCAGAAATTTTTTAAAAATAATATTTTCTATTGATTTAAAATATATCTTTATATTAATTAGCTAGTGCGAGTGGATATTCAGGTTACTTTTTATTTTTTGGAATATAATAATATAACATTCACGCCGGGCTAAATTAAAATATTTATTATGGTGACCCGAACCATTATTCATAAATTTTTAGTTTAGTTACAGTTCATGTAAAAAATTATAATGGTTACGGCTAGGTTACTGTTCTTAAGAAAATATTTATAGAATTTCGATTTAATGGTTTATAAAAGTTCATTATGGTTATAAAATTTTTTTATTGAAGCAACACCATCATATTTATGATTTTAATTATGAATATTATTTATTAAAATTTTACCATCATTTTAGTTAATATATTGTTTATTTGTAAAATGGATGGTAATTTATTTTTGTTCCATTCTATCAAACTAAAGGGATATTATAATTAAATTAATATAATAAATGCAACTAATAAATGAAAAATTGATTATTTAGATATCTTGCATACTAAATTATAGAAAATATATTTAGATCAGAACAAACAAATATTGTAAAATTATGATATTAAGAAACTAATTAGAATTCATTATCAATTTGTAAAGTAAAGTTTTTGAAGAATATTTGAATGTTACGAGTTCAATTTTATTTAATTTAGAATAAATCAAAGTTACGAGTTTAATTTTATTTAATTTATTTTAAAATTTTACATCTATTTTAAACCTAAAAAATCATACTTATATAACAATTTACATATTAATATAATAATTTTTATAAAAAAAATCAATCTTCACAATTTATAAAAAAAAATCAATTTATATAAACATATAAAAAAAACAATTTAAAGGTTAGTTTTAATCGGTCATATCAATATTCCACCCTTTAAAAAATGATCTCCACTCAGGTTTATCTTGCATGTGAATCTTATCTGCAGTCAAGGTTTCTTGATAGTTTTATTGTCATCATTAGTATATTTCATTAACTTTTGCTATTGAAAGTTTATTTAAAAGAAAAATATTTTATTATATATATTTTTTTAGTCTTTATTTTATTATAAAATTATCAAATTTTTTGGGCAAAATTATATTCCTGCTTGGTCTTTGACTAACAAGACTCTGTTCTTGTATTCCTAAATTTTGATCATCATTTCTTCTAAAACTTACAGTAAAAGGTATTGCATTTTCAGTATTTGTTTTCAAATGTGTCGTTTCATCAAGAGGTGTGCTACTCGTAGACCTTTTTTTAATCTGGTCTAAATGTCTTCTAATAATTTTGTTTCCTGTATCCACTTCAAATATTAAATTCCCATTTTTACGTTTTACAGCTGGTTTCCCATGGATTTTGTGCATTATGAGGATTGTCGGCATATTTATTACATGTATCACGGCATCTCACCTCCTGATCTATTTCAGCGTTTAGACCAGGCCACCACAAATAATCTCTTGCCAACAATTTCGTTTTCCCAGCACCAAGAGGCCCTTTGTGTAATTCCTGTAATATCTCCTTTCTCATATTTTTCGGTATAATGATCCTATTCTCTTTAAAAAGACAATCTTTAATTAAGCACAGTTCCATTTCCATATTTTTATATATTTTATTCTTTATCTGTTCATGATTCTTTATATTATTAATTACCTCCATTAATTCGATATCAAAACTAGTTTCTTGAACTATTCTTTTATATTTATTGGTAAGTCCCAAAATTTGTCATCAATTATTTCATCATCTATCTCTTGTACCATTTTTTCTGTGTTCATTTGGGGTAATCTTGACAAACAATCCGGTACTATATTTCGTTTCCCGGGTCTATGAATTATCGTAAAGTCATAAGCTCCCATAGCCAAACTCCATTTTTGAAGTCGCATTGATATGGATGAATTATCATTGAGTCTCTTCGTAAATATATAAACGAGTGGCTTGTGATCTGTGATTATTGAAAATCTCGTACCAATTAAATATTCTTGAAACTTATTTATCGAGTATATAACAGATAAAGCTTCCTTCTCTATATAAGTGTAATTAAACTCTGATTTAAATAAAGCTCTTGACGCGAAAGCAATGGGTTTCTCTTTGCCATCACCTTCAATATGAAATAAGACTGCGCCTAGACCTTTCTTTGAATCATCAGTTGCAACGTCTATTGGTAGATCCGGATTATAAAAATTTAACGTAGGCGAAGTACTTATCAGTTTTTTTAGGTCCGAGAAGCTTTCTTGATGTGTACTATCCCATAACCATTTGTCTTTATTAACCTTTTTGTATAAAGGATCAGCTATGTCCGCAAAATTACATAATTTTTGATAATTGCTCGCCATCCGCCAAAAAGTTGTCAATTCATCTTTTGTCTTCGGTTCCGGCATGTTAGAAATAGCTTTTATCTTATCATCGTTGATATGTACATGTTTGTCTATATCATGTCCCAAAAAGCGTATTTTATCTTGCAGGAATAAACTTTTGTCGAAATTGGAGGTTAATCCATACTTGATGACTTTTCGAATAATTTTTTAATGTTCTCTAAATGTATCTCATCGTTATCACCTGTAATTAACAAGTCGTCAATGTAGAATATAACATCTTTTAAATCTCCAAAAATGTTACCCATAGTTTGTTGGAATATTGCCGACGAAGTTTTTAAACCAAACGTCAGTCTCCTAAACCTATAACAGCCCTTATTATTGTAAGAGAATCTCTTGATTCTTTGTGTATAGGTATTTGGAGAAACGCGTTTTTTAAAATCTATCTTGGTAAATTTCTTACCTTTAGATAATTTTGCCATTAAATCATTAATGCGTGATATAGGGTACTTGAAATCTTGTAAAGCAGGGTTGATAGTATTTTTGAAGTCGGCACAGAGCCGAAGTGAGCCATCGCTCTTATAAACGGGAGTGAGAGCACTATCCCATCTAACATCTTCAACAGGTTCAATAACTTTATCTTTTATCCACTTTTGTAGTTCTTTTGTTATCAAATCAATTCTAGAATATGGTATACGCCTTGGCGGTATGATTTTCGGTGTGGCATCGTGTTTTAAACGTAATTTGACATAGCTGCGAAGCATTGGTTTTTTGTTAAGTTTAAAATTGCATTGCTTAATTAATTCTTGTATAGTATTATCAAAATCATCCTCGACCATATTCACAAATTTATCTAGTATATTCCCAAAAACTGTTATCCAGGTCCTTCCTAACAGTGCAAACTTATCACTCTGGACTACATAAGCAGTTAAGATTTGACTTTTGTCCTCGAATTTTGCCTTGACTTTGGTAGTACCTAATACATTTATTGTGTTTCCATCATATCCAGTTAATTTAATATCTGATTTATTTAAGATTTTTACTCCAATCTTCGCGATATGAATCGGTAGGATACTATATCTTGAGCCGGTATCAATCTGCATCAAAATAGGCATGTCGTTCAAATTTACCGTAACCTTATATGCATCGTTAGCTGTGTAATTATTATCGGTATCCATATTGTTTATGTCTAAATTGTATAAATTATATTCTTTTCTTTCTAGTTTGTCATTATCATCTTCTTTTATCTCTTCTATATTTACAGTGTTTACTTTATTTGCATATCGGGATTGATTATTATCGTTGTTATGATATTTACAATTGCATACTTAATTTCTTCCTTGATTTCCAATATTATGATTATCGTTATGTCTTTGAATAAATTTTGAATCGTTATAATGTCTGTTATATCTGTAATTATAATCATTATTAAACCTATAATTTTTATAGTTATTGTTATTATAACTAGCTCTATTATATCTCGAAGAATTATTGTACGATCCTGGATAGTTTGCTCTGACATTGTTGTAATAATTGGCGTTAGATATCTAGGGTTGTGATTATTTCCTTGATATCTGGGGTTATATATATTTCCTTGATAATTATTTCTTTGAAAGTCATGGCCTCTTGTTGTCCATCGTTGTCTGTTAACGTAATTAGATAGTAAATTTTGTCGTTCGTCCTGGTCTCCATATCTCACCAATTGTTTATTTTCTTCTGTTTTCCTGCCTCTTTGCCTTTCTACATGTTTCACGGTTGTATCATCTTCTGTTTTTTCGTTTGAAGAAATATTTTCAACTTTAGCAATTATATTTTCTTTCAATTCTTACCCTTCAAAATCATCTCTTAAAGTAAGAACTTCTGCTAATGTATTGTTTTATTTTAACGTAATTTTCTGCCTAATATTTTTGCTGATTGATGAAATTTTTACTTTTTCAATAACTCTACTATCACTTAGCAAACATTCATTTTTTAAAATGCAAAATCTACTTACCAATTGATGTAACTTTCGTTTTTACCTTGTACAGCTGCGTTAAATAATAATAAGTTGAAACTTATAGATTTCCTCGGGTGTAACCTTAATTTTTCAATCAATATCGATGGATTGATGAAGTCGGTAAGTGAACATATCGATTTGAGCTTGATATATACCTCATCTGGTAGTCTTCTTGTAAAGGAACCTACTTTTTCGATGTCCGAGATCTGAGTGTCCTTGAAGATGTCTTCGAATCTACTCAAAAAAAGATCGCCATTGCCTGAGTATATTGGAAATTCAATATTTATGTTAACATTATTATTGGGAATCTGTTTCATATTTATTTATTTATTTACGATTTCCTCGAATATGTAGCGGAACTGCCACCATAAAGTTTTCTAAGAATATTTGAATGTTACGAGTTCAATTTTATTTAATTTAGAATAAATCAAAGTTACGAGTTTAATTTAATTTATTTTAAAATTTTACATCTATTTTAAAACTAAAAAATCATACTTATATAACAATTTACATATAAACATAATAATTTTTATAAAAAAATCAATCTTCACAATTTATAAAAAAAAATCAAATTATATAAACATATAAAAAAAACAATTTAAAGATTAGTATTAATCGGTCATATCAACATAAAGCTATATCTGTAAATTATTTGTTTAAAAATTTACTATTTCTCATATCTAAAAAATTAAAAAAACAGATTTGAACAATTTTGCAAATACTTGCATTTCAAGACAACAAAAAATACTTTTTTCATAATAAAGCCTTTAACTACTTATGCTTTAAAATATATTCAAGTGCCAGAATATTACAAATAATATATAGAATCAAAACTTTATATTGGACATTTTTAAATTTATATGGGAATAATGACCTTTCTATCAAAATGCTCATATTCCGGGTCCCTGATTGTATATGAACTATTAATTAAAACTTTTATTCCTCTTTTATTGTATTACTATGTATTTGGTGGTATCTTAATGAATTTTATCTACTATAATATAATCGTTAGAAATTAATATTTAAAAATCGTACCAATATTAAAGTTTTAAAAACATCCAAATTCTCATTGAAGAAATTATTTTTAAGATAATTAAATATATTTTTGTTTATATTAATTAGGTAGTGGTAGTGGTAGTGAAATCGAAGGTATACTTGTTATTTAATTAAAGAAAATTTTAAAAATTGAATATTTTTCTTTATATAATTTTGTAAATTATGTTTATTCGAATATGATTCTGATAATGAACGATAATATATATAAATATTATTATTATGCTCTTAATTTATTACTATATAATTGTTATCATATCTAAATAAATTTATTTTCTATACATATTTTTAAATAATAATTTTTTATATTCTAATTGATGTAAGGCCATTTTCAGAAAATTTTAGAAAAAACGTTTTTTACAAAGCGGTTTTTGGGTAATGTTGCCAACTATATTTTTCCTATTTTCAAAATAAAGAATACTAATTTGTCTAATTAATTTTTTCTTATATAAATATAATATTTAACAATCCGAACCCGCATTTCAAGCCATTTAATCGTTATTAAAATCAAGCCAGTTTATTTTATTTTCGATTAAAAAAATGAGGATCATGATTGTTTTTAAAAAAATACTATATTATATAACTTAGTATCCATTGTTTGGAAATAAAAAAAAATTGCTGGTAACATTGTCCAAAAACTGCTTTGAAAAAACGCTCTGTTTGGAAATGGCCTAATAGTTGAAGAAACTTTAAAAGATTTTAAAAATCGAAACAATATTACATTTTTTGAACATTCAAATTTTGACTGAATAAAAATATTTTAGCGTTTTTTTTTAAGATAATCAAATAAATTTATTTATTTATAAATCAGATGATGGAATTAAAGATATACTTTTTATTTATATAATTTAAAAAATTGGAGTAAAATAACAATCATAATGGGTTTAAATGATTAGCAAATATTTCGTGATTAAACTGAACTAAACACTTAATTAATTCTTATTACATTTTTGTTACACTATAATGAGTATCTGAATTAGTTTTAACTGGATATAACCCTTTTTTAAATACGCTTTTTATTACATTTTAATCAATATAATAGTGAGAGATATAAAATCGAACCCAATATTAATTATTATGACTCTAACAGATAACATTTCAGATTTAATAATGAAAAATAAAAAGTTTGTATAATTGATAAGAATAAGAAAATAATGTTTTAATTATAATATCATAAATAATTCCTTATCAAACATTTTATACTGCCATTAATTTTTATCCTAGAAATGATAGTTTTACAAGTTGATAAAATTATTCTTTCAAAAAATATTTACTTATTATATTTCAAGTAGAAGGATTAAAAAGTAAAAAATATTGTTTAAGAATGAATATCAAAAATAGAAAATGCTGCCAATAATTTATAATTTTTATGTAGCAAATGTTTTGCATTAAAATATAGATCATTGGCCTGCCTGTAAAAATCTAGATGGTCTTACCTAATCCCAGCCCTTAATCTAGGCCTTGACCAAAAATTAGGTATAGATCAGGCTGGGGTTTATTTTAATTTACTATGGGATTGTACAAGCTAAAATTTAAATAAAAATGTATATCTAAATATAAAATATAATTTCTATTATAGATTAGTTACTAATTTATTGAATTAAATTCATTTGTCAAATCAAAACATGACAAACTAATTAAAAATTTTTGTGCTCGAATGAAATAGTTTTATATTTAAAATTCAATGTTCAAATTATACAAGTATACAAATAATTTTTTGAAATTCGAAACATTGTTCACACTGCCAGGTTGACCTGATAGCCATGCGTTCTATATATCAGTATACAAATAAATGATGGTATTTATCAACACCATTTTATTTTATGTCTAAGAAAGTTAGCAAAGTGGCCTATTAACTGATCAATATTTCTATAATTCGGTGTGCCAGATATTTTACAGACCAAAGATGATTCTGAATTACAGTATTTGTTAATATTACTAAAGGTTTCTCCCAGAACAATTGATGGCCCATGTTAAGTCAAGTTACTCTTAAAGTCAGAGGTTTATCGGGAATTCAAAGATAGATACTCTCACTGCATGAATTATGCAATAAAAATAACAGTAGAATCAACATTTGCTTGATTCAGATCAGACGTACAAATTTTTATATTAGTATTAAGAAATTATCGTACCTTATTTGGCGGTAATTTTAATTGCGATTTTATAATACTTTATTACCAGCTGAAATATTAGTAAATCTAATTTAAACATAAACATGCCAAAAGAGGAATAGTATATAGAACAGGAATACTATCTGGAATATGCAAAATAATCAAATCGATTGAAATACGTCTTAGTAAGATCATTGTTTAGACAAAAGAGATTCTAATTTATTCAGGATCAAAGAACTAATGCCATCCGTAGAATTAAATACCAAACCCACAAAAGGATCATTAGCAAGACATGACATCTAGTAAAGGCTAGACGTCATCGACAGAAATAAAAAGTACGTCAAAAAATATGAAGAATCACAACTATTAAGAGATTATCCCATGCATCAGACTGAAAGAGACGCAGCTTGAGCATATCCCATAAAATTCTGACAATAATATAACTCTCCCGATCTCATTGGTAGATTGGGGGCATAAAGATCTTCGGAGTATTATGCACGCTATACTTGATTGTGATAAAATAATATTTAATGAATTTGCAGTTTTTCCTAGTTTAATTAAAGGATAAATTGCGCATTGCCAATTGGAGAAAAGTTTTTATAAATTTAAAAAAGAAAGAAAAGGAATAAAACATTTTATTTATAAGCAATACGCGAAATATATAAGGAAACAAAGATAATATTAAATTTTTTACAAAAAAATTAATATATTTAGACAATATATATCATATATTATCACTGTTTTATATTTTTTTTTAAATTGTATTGTATTAATCTATTGAAAGGTTTTATGATTTAAATTGATTCAAATTACTTGACAATTTAGTTAATGTGCATCGCTCATAGGCGTAGCCAGAAGAGGGGCGAGAAAAAATGCTCCCCCCTCATTTCAGAAATACATATTTTGTGAATATCATTTTAATTACCCATTTCTTGTAACCAATTTCGTACATTTTGAATAATGAAAAATAAGTTCTTTTTATTAAAATCAACCTTCTATCCTATAAAAATATTTTCTAGCTATATATAGGCTAAGGAAACCATGCCGAAGGCAGGGCATAAACTGGCCAGAGGACCACCAAAGGGGAGATTGTGTGGGGGGGGGGTAGTAAAGCACTCAGAAGTTTATTACCCCCCCCCTCCTTCCGGAAAATCTTGGATAGGCCTATGCCATTTCCCCTGAGTGAAACAACAAATAATATTTGTATTGCCAATATTTACCTACGATTTATAAATACGTGTTGCCTGATTTCCAATATTAGCAGTAACATATAGTATATTACGTATTTTATTTGTCTAGTTATATAATATACATCAATTTTATTAACCTTAAAATTATATTTTATTTATTATAAAGCTCCAAAAGAACTTAAAGATGGTAAGATTTGTAAATTTATTTTATTTAAGGTTTTGTCTACTTATTTGTCATAGCTTACAAGCCACCCTTAAAAATTTATGTTTAAAAATAAACGTGTAAAATTATATACTAGTTTTTTCCCAAATCAAATTACGATACTTTTTATGTGTTTTGGTATTTTTTATAATTTATATTGCTTTTCATCAATAAAATAGTCTATTTAATATTTATTTATTTTTTAAACATAGATTTTTTTTTATGAATTATTTAAAGCATAAAACATATAAATAAATTGTTCAAATAATTGTAACCACTACTTATTAAAAACTAAGTTTCAGAGACTAAAAATAGATGTCGCATCTGCTTGCATCATTCTATAAAATTCTTATGACAATATCTACATTCTAAAACTCAATTGCAACAAAATCTTACGAAATAAAATGGGAAATTAAGAATGATTTATATTAATGCACCCAAAAAATCTTCTTCGTAGATTTCAATTGATACCCTTCTGAATATATTTCTTTTAAAAAAAGTTTTAATCCTCAACCATACCCCAACCTAGACTCGAGTATTAAGAATTATGGCTATTTTATCTTTTCATTAATTATTTAATTACAATATCGAATTATTCCATTTTTTTAAACATGCCTGACCTCTTAAGGCCTAAATTTGTTCATCAATGTTTAAATAATGTAAGGTATAACAATAATAAAAACACCATTTCATAAATTAGGTTTCTGAGAAATTGATAAAAAAAAATCTGAAAATATCAAATATTTTATACTTACCAAAATCGTTTGATATTTTAAAGAAAATTGATAAAATCAATAAAAATTTTCAATTCTGATTAAAGAAATAAATCTAAAGGGTTAAGTTTCTGAGCGAGTGAATAAAAGTCCCCCACATAATAAAATAATTTATCAAGTGTCATTGAGTTTACATTTAATTCACGAAATGAGAGTTTTGCGCTCCATCTAGTTCCCCCCTCCCCCATCTCATAACTTCTATTTCATTAACAATGTTCAAACTTAACCACATATATGGTCCAACTTAATGTTATTAAACGGCTTGGTTTGAGCCGATTTTTAAAAACGACTAACTCAATATCTTGAAAAATATTGCCGAACCAACAAGTATTCGCTTATAGATGTCCAAACCATTCTGTTACCTATATGCCTGCGTAATATTTTTCTGGATACAATATTGAGTTAGCCGATCACTCAAATTGAGCCATTTAAAAACACTAGTCCAACTAAATATTATTTTTCATTATTTCTTAGATTTTCTAACTAAAAATATTCGATCTTAAAATATATTATAAAATGGCCCTGACGCATAAAGAAATTTATTCCTACAATTTTCATTAAATTCCGGAATTTTGCCAATTTTTTTTTTTTCAAGTTTAAATCGCAACCTGAAAGATTTTTTTAAAAATATTTCGAAATTATAATATTAATCGTTAATATTTATTCCTTTTTTATTAGGTTACTTGATAGATTGAAAGTTGGATGAAATTGAAGATATTAAAGTAAAAAAAATTATTTATTTTATTAAAACCATTTAGGAAAATATAAGTTTGGTAGGGTTTTAAAAAATAAATTTCTGAGGAAAAATTATTTTTTTTTATTTTCGATTCAAATTTTAGTTAAAATTTTCCAATAATTTTTTTGTAAAAAAAATTTTTTATATAAGTAAATATTTTATAATTTTTTTATGCATATAAAAATTGTTATAAAGATGAAATCTCGAATTTTTTTCAGGCACCAGGATCTAACTATTTTGTGATTTAATTTGTTAAATATAAGAAACATGTAAAGATAAATTGTAAAATCTAGCCATCAAGATCTTCAAATCTAGTAAACGGCTCTATATAAGTCGATTAAAAACGGGTAACTAAATATTTTAGCCAGAAAAATATTGTCTAACAAGGAGATTTTTTTTGTAGATGTTAACCATTCTGTCATCTGTTAGCAGACTTGCGTAATATTTTTCTGGATAAAATATTAAATTAGCCGTTTTAAAAAATCGGCTCAAACCTACTAACTTTTTAAATCTAAAATATTAATTATATTATATAATATTGAAATCGAAATCGAATTTTAATAAAAAATATTACTTGATAAAAGAACTGTAGGATAGTGAAAGTGATTGATATCCCATTTAAAATTTTTATTGTAAATATACTTTTATTTTATATTTAATAGAATAAATGCAAAAGAGAAGAAATAACATATCCATCATGATTTAATATTGTTTAAATTTATAACCATACAACTTTATTTCAACAAGGAGTATACCTATATACGCTTTCGTGGATGTTTGCAATCCATCTAGTTAATTAATTTTCTATAGTAAAATTTAATATATAGACTCTATAGCATCAACATTCGAAAAAATTCTCATTACTTATCAGGATGAAAATATCTCCGAAAATTTAAAAATAATAACCTTTTCTAATAAAACAATTGTAGTAAGTGTATATCTAATAAATGTACCATAAAGCATATATTTAAAAATGAGATTTATCACATTTTTGTGACAACCTTTAAATAGTTACATATTCCGAGAGTAGTTATAAACATAGTGCCTAACCAAACATCTAGAACCGAACCTATATAATCAATATTTTTTTAATGAACCGCAACTGTATCTTTTAAAAAAAAATACATAAAGAAACCAAATCTTTATAAACCTCTAACAGGTTCATGCGGGGTTTTATTTTATAAATATTAAATAAATTAATATAAAAAATGACATATTATCTTTTTTAAATTGTTAAAAATATTTATCTCCTATGCATTGTTTATATTGTTTTATTAATTATATAATATTTTTAAAGGGTTCGATTTTTACCGATTTTTAAAAATGGTTAACTGAATATTTTAGCCAGAAATGTATTGCTTAGGCCTCGAATCTCGCTTAGAGATGTCCAATCCTTTGTGCCAACTATGACCAAAATTTTCAAGCTGCGTAATATTTTTCTGGAGCTAGCCGTATTTAAAAATCGACTCAAATCGAGCAGCTGTTTAGCAAATTTTATGTAATCTACTTACTATTTTAATGCTAATAATTTATAACTAAAAAGGGAAAGAAATTTTAAAAAAAGAAACTAATAAGGTGATTTCTATTTTTCTTTCTTAAACATCTGACAATTTATGGATTACCTTCATATTAAGGAAGATAAATCTAAAGAATGACACATTATGTGCATATCTATATCTTAATACGCAATACTCTATGGCAACTTGGCCATTAATTGGTGACTGTATGTACGTATGCAGGAATTCGTTTGGGGTTGGGGGGGGGGGGTGGAATAATTAATTTTTTTTAGCATTATTCAAGGAGTTATTGAAGAATATATTAAGTTACAAAAATTTATTAGGACTAACGTTGTTAAACCGCCATATTAAGATTTTAGCCAAAATTTTTTTTCCTCGAGATTTGGCAAATAGAGATCCAAACCTTTTTGTTATATATTATCAAAATCTCCAGGCTTATATAATATTAGTTTGGTCAAAATCTTATTCGGGCCGTATTTAAAATTCGACCCTAATCAGGCCGTTTAACAAAATTAGTAGTGACCATAAAATATTGACAATTTCTATCAAACAAATTTAAATATAAATTAATGATATAATTATTACATTTTTATAATCTTTGCAAAAAAATATAAAATTTTTATTTAAATTATATTTTAAAAAAATATGGTTTAATAATGAAGTCTCATAAAAATCTGCACAATTTTTATTAAAAAATTAATTTCATTTAAATAAAATAATAAAAAATTATAATACTTTTTTAGGGCATTTTCCTGAAAATAGTCTTAAACCTTTTATAAAATAATCTAGTTAATATTGATTTCCTATATCGGATTAAATACAGCTCTATGTATATATCTTTCTTTAAAAATCTTCATTCTTTTTAAATAATTTATGATACATCTTAACACTTAATTAAATATATAAATTTCAATACATTAATACATGTAAACCCGACATAACTAAAATAAGTATTTAAAGCAATCGATGTCAAAAATAATTTTCTTCATCTTCATTTGAAGAATGATTTTCCTTTGATTATTATAATTTACTTTGTTAATTTTTTCTAATTTCTAACCATTTCGTAATTAATTCAATGAATGTATGAAAGATTAGTCACACCTAGCTAATACCTTCCCCAAACCTCAGGATCATTTAAAAATTAATTTAGGATATAAAATTATCATAATTACTGTCAATATTTTTATATATGGGTAAATAGAGATTTTTTTATAACAGTAGAATTATTATTAAGACTGAGTAACTTTTATAAAAAATGTTATTAGTGAAAATGTAAAATTTTTAATAGTTATTTTTGGTATATTAAAATTAAAATTTATGTTTAAAATTTCCTCACAATCAATTTTGTGTGAAACATTTTTGGAACCTACTTAATAACCTTATTAAAATATTAGCTATTGCATTTATTTATATTTTTGTTTATAATAACAGATAATGAATATATGAACGTATAAATAAAGTCTACATTAAAATGGGACATAAGGAATATGTACGAAATATTAAAAAAGAAAACAATCCAGAGATAGTTTAAAGCCAGGAAAAAAAAATGAAAGGGTCTAGGATAGCTCTTTGGCTAGTAGACTACCATTGAAGCTAATGTAATTGACTTTTAGGATTGCTATGGCAAGCCTTTGTCTAAGAAAAAACCCCTCTCGAGGTTCTTCCGAGAAATATAAATTTCAAATCTCAAAGTTATTATTTTTAAGATTATTTGAGAAGAAATTACTTGCCCCGGGATAACACTATCTCCGGCCTACCTTGTATATAAAATAAAAATTACTAACTATTTTTTCATAAACGTGTCTTAAATTCAATTTTTAAAAAAATTATATAAATGTACACTAATCAATACGCTTAATTTAGAATATAAATTATTTCGATTACTCAAGACAAAATGGCGATTAATATGATAATCAATACAATTTTCATTGTAAGATTATTCTACAAAAATAATAACTCTCACTTTCCTTTTTACAATAAAATAATTAATTAAATATAAATAAAATGCCAATAAATAAAATGACAGGTTTATCTTATAAATGAATATAAATTTGAAGAACACAAAACCCCTCAATTTAAAATATTTGAACCCAACCCGAACGTTTATATGAAATATTTTTATAAAAATATTTTTCCATAAATCCTGAACCGAATTTCATCAAAAGTATCTACATTCTCGTTATAAATAATCTTTATCAATTATAAAAAAATTTTTATATAATGACATTACCTCCAAAATAAATATATATAATAAACCATCTTTACAATATTTTTAAAAAATTATGTTTCTTTCCGGTATATAAATATTTTTATTTTTAATTTCATAAAAATAAAAAGATGCTTGATAATGCGCTTATTTTAGGAAAATCTGAGAATACATTTTGTAAATTATCCTATGCTGCCTTTAGTAAATCAAACTTTGTATTATCAAGGAATAGTTATTCTTTATCATTTCATATAATAGATGCAATAATTCAATAGATGAAATATATGATACTGATAATTCGGTGGTGGGAATCGTTATTTTATACAAATTATTTTGCTTCATACAATGATTAATTATTTGTTCTATATTGTATTTTAAAAACAATATAAAAAAAATAGAGGGATTATAAATTGAGTACTTTAATTATCTTGCAAGACATGAAATAGAGATAATCTATTTTTAAAATTACAACAATAATTAAATTTATATGGCTCGTTCACATTCTAGAAATACAACTACAGGCAACAATACAGTTTTTTTCCATATGATTCTTTTATTAGCTGGAATTATCCGCTTACTTTTCTATGACCTCCTACATAGCTAAAGAACCTAATCAAATCCTGATTTTTATTCATGTTACTTTTCCAATTCCAACTTCATAGGATGTAACTTTGCGATCCATGTCAATACCTTTAGATTCTCGGCTCATTTCCGATACCCAAATTTCAATTCATTTACGTATGTCTTAATCTCACCAACGAGTCATAATTTATTCATTCTATTTGTTAAAAAGTAGGCGGCACTGCCAAGGGAGGATGAGGGTATGGCGCGATATGCCATTGAAATAGGAAGGGGTAGGGAGTTGTAAAAATGAAAAAATGTAGTGGATTTACTAATTTTGATTTGGTGGTTATAAGAGTTTAATATCATGGCTGGTTTATAGGAGAGGGGAGGGGGAATGCCTGTGTGAAGGGTAGAGGAAATGTGCCCTGAATGGCTATGTTTTTGCTTTTTTGAAAAAAAGGTATTAAAATTTATGTTTAACCAAACAAATTTTATATCAATGTGTAGCCTAAATATTAATCTTTATAATAAAATTTGAATCAAAGCTTTATGTATTATACTTTATGAGCTAAATGAGATTATGTGAATGTTGTTTTTCTAGCCAGTCAATACATCTGGCCATATACTATGTGTTAACTGGTCATAATATATTATTTAAGAATTTTATTATAAACGAAATAATACAATATGAAATACTTTAAAAGACCTATGTTAATGTTTCTACATTTTTTAGTTATGTAAAATATTAATTATACACTAATTTAATTAGTATTAAAATCTCAATTTATAACCACATCTATTTAACGATAATATTATAAATTAATATCTTAATTATCATTTTACTAAACATTCTTAAGCTTGTTCATCATTTTATTTCATCAAATGTTGTTTTGCAAGAGCTTTTCCTTTAAATATGAATATGTGAATGTGCGAATTTTGGTTAATCAATACATGGCCAGTCAATACTCACCTCTCTATTATTATTAAGTGCCTTTATATGTCTACTAAAAAAACTTTTAAAGTCTAATTTTTTGTGTGAATAATGCTAAATACCTAAGAATAATATTTATATAAAATAACAGTAATCTAAGTAAGTAATTTTTTCACTAAACAAATAAAAGTGTAACCTGATTTTTCCAGAAAAAGGCACTAAAAACAGTTTATTTGAAATATTTTTTTTATTGAATTGCTCTATTCAATAAATGAACTTAGGTAAGGTACACATCATAAATATACACATTTACCAATTTTGAGAGAATTTGGTCCAATAGATAAAAAGTTAAAGAGTTGTGGCCAGTCTTCACACATTGCCATTTATGGCATATTTCCCCTAATGTCATAAGAAATGAGGTAAAATAAAATCTAATAAATATTAGGTTAAGAGTTTAGAGTGAATAAATGGGAAAGAGTGAAAAGTATGGTGGAGTTTTTAATCTCGCATGACATTTTTTCCTAATCTTCTAATTCTAATTCCCATAAAAGAAGGGATGCTTTATAAAAATTAAATATTTTTGTGATAAAAATAATAGTTTATAGGTTAAACAAATATAGCTCAAGTATGTGGAACCTTATTTTATTACAAAATAAACATATTTAAAATTATTTTTGGAGGTTTTTTGATCGCAATGGAGTGCAGAGAATTCCTAAGAAAAATATTTTGATCTTAACTCAATTCTTCCAAAAGTGGACATAGAACGCTATAATAAAACAGTGATATTAAGTTAAATGTATAATATTATGTGATGATCATAACGGCTCAGTAATTGTATTTATTAATTTTATAGATACATATTAAATTTCTCGTTAAATTTAAAAAAAAAATATTTTAGAATTATCTATATCGTTTTTTAAAGCATTATCGCGCTAGTATGTACCCTCATATGTCTATTAAGATTTCCTGACTGAGAAAAACGTAGGAGACATAGCTTGCATTGATAAGGTTTTTCCCCACTATGTATTCTTAAATGTTTAGTCAGGGTGGAGCTATCTGAGAAAGACTTTGTACACATCGCGCATCTGTAAGGTTTTTCTCCTGAGTGGGTTCTCATATGGGTAGTTACAGAAGAACTCTGCGAGAAAGTTCGTCTACAAATTATACATTGAAATGGCTTTTCACCGCTGTGAATGCGGGCGTGAGCTACTAAATTAGCTGCTTGGCAAAATGCTTTATTACAATAGTGACACTTGAAGGGTCTATCTCCTGAATGAGTTCTCAAATGAGTCCTTAACGTGCTAAGTCTGGCATAAGTGCGCCCACAGTACCCACAGGTATTTTCTGGTTGGGAATTTTCTTCTTTTTTTTTTTGCATTTATAAAAGAATTCGATAAAAGCATGATAATCAAATTAATTATTTTTTAGACAGTTTTAAATCTAAATGTAATTATCTGAACGCGGGTAGATTTAAGAATTAGACTAGAGCCTCTTTTAATAATCATGGCAAGGGGAACCATTGTGAAAAATATTCTAATGAGTAATTTATATATATATGTAGTAATTTTTAAAGGGATCAGAACTATCCGGGATCATCACGGATTTTAAAGGGATAACGGTTTTAAGTTAAGGAATGATAATACGGTATTATCACGTTTTAGCGTGATAAAGAGGAATTTTATTTTAAAAAGCGTTTCATCCACGTTTCGTATTATTTCTTTATTTTATTGTTATTTATTAATTTTCAATGTTGTTTTTTTTCGCCTTATGAAGTAAGATATGTCTAATAGAGGGTATCGATCAATAGCTAATTAAAAGATATATTCAACTGGAGGTCAATCTCTCTCTCTTAATGGGCGAGTATAGGTCTGGGGGGTCAGGAATATTTTTATCAAAATATCGATATGGGTATCAAATAATAGCGAATTTAAATATCTTTTGACTGAATGTCTTCATTCTTGGTCTTGATGGGTATGACTTGGTCTGGAGGGTGGATAGAGGGGGGGGGGTGTAAAAAATAATTATTTTGATATGGGTATCAAATAAAAGGTAATTAAAATATTTTTTTATTATATAATAATAATCATTCATAGAGGCGGGTCTAGGTCTTGGGGGGGGGGGGGGTCATAATATTTTTATCAACCTATATGTGTGTCAAATAAAAGCTAATTTAAATATCTTTAGATTGAGAGTATATAATTTTTTCTTGATGGATATGACTTGGTCTGGAGGGTGAATAGGGGGGGGGGGGTGTTAAAAGGTAATTTAAATATTTTTTATTGTAATTCTAATAATCCCTCATACCGGGCGGGTTTACGTCAACGAATGTTCATAAATCAATAAAATTTACCAATTTTACCATTCCTAATAAGACCATCTCCATAATAATAGCATCAAGAAGTGCATCTTCTTATGGTAATTGTAAATCAATTTGCAATGTTTTTGGCAGACAATATAATTACAATTACTAAATTATAAATTAATCGTTTGGTAATATACTTTTTTATAATTAAATAAGTTTGAACTGTAATACCAAATAATATGTAAATTAATAAAATATAATCATTTTTTAAATTCTTATTTTTAAAATTATCAAAAATGAGAAGAAAAAAAATTGAGAAATGCTCATAAAAATAAAAGTTAAAAATGACTTAAAGAGATTGAAAAGGTTAAAAATGTATGTAAAAGATAACAATAAAAAAATCATAAAAAGAATATTATAGTATGATGAAAAAAAAAACGTAAAGAATTGTTAAAAAAATGGACCTAAATTTATAAATTATTTTAAAAAATACAAAAGAATTATCAAAAATGAGAAGAAAAATAAATTGAGAGAAAATATAGTAAGAAAAATAAAAGTAAGAAAATCCAAAAAGTTAGAAATAAATTGAAAAAAGATACAGTAAGAAAAAAAACGTAAAGAAATCATAAATTAGAAATGAATTAAGAAGGAATAACAAAAATAAATAAAAATTTATGAAATTTTTTTTTCTTTGATAATACTTTATTAAAAAGCAAAATTTCACAAATTTTTCATTTACAAATATAGGGTAAATTATTTTAAAAAAAACAAACATTTAAAATAAAATAAAATAACAATATGTTTTTTTATTTTTGCACAACCCTCAAAAAATAAATGACAATCAAATATATAATATATAACAAAACAGATTTAAAAAATACATTAAAAATTGGATATTTTAATTTTCGTTTTTTCTTTATATATATATTCTCCTTTTTCTAAATTCCTTTAAAATATATTTCAATATAAATTATATTTTTATAAATTTACCTTAATTCATTGGTTGTGCTCGATAACCAATCTCCAAAAATTGATGCATTTTATTATAATAATTTGAAAAATCAAAAGGAATAGTAAATTCATTAAGAATTGATGTTACATTATTAATTATTTCGTTTCGAGTATTTGGTCGGGGATTGATCGACCTATATTTGTTTTTTAACACTCCAAAAAAATTTTCTATCGGGTTTAGTTGCGGCGAATAGGCAAATATTCTATTCGCGCTCTAAAACAATCAATGAGGTGGCTTTTATGGATGGATGCATTGTCCATAACAATAACTGCATCACTCGGTAGAATATTAATTAGTGCATTCATATAATCTCTAAATAAATTATTTGTAATATTAGGTATTGAATTTGAATTAGATAAAACAGGATCAAGATTTAATGTAAATGAATTTGTATTACTAGATAAAATTTGTCGTATATTGAAAAAAATATTAAACTCTATTTTATAAAAAAAATTAAGTTATATAAAAATTGTAAATGCAAAAAAATTACCGTATGTATTTTATAAAAAAAATTAAATTATATAAAAATTGTAAATGCAAAAAAATTACCGTATGTATTTTTTAAATCTGTTTTGTTACATATTATATATTTGATTGTCATTTATTTTTTGAGGGTTGTGCAAAAATAAAAAAACATATTGTTATTTTATTTTAATTGTTTGTTTTTTTTTTAAATAATTTACCCTATATATAATTAAAAATATATATTAAAATAAATAATATATTAAAAATGAATTAAAAAATATATATGTATAAAAGAGAAATGAGATAAAAAAAATAAAATAAGGGTACAAATTACCCTAGAGAAGAGTGAATGCTTAAAAAAGTGGACCGGCTGATTTCCAAGGAAATCTGCTAACGAATGTAAAATCATTCATTGGGGTCCCCTGAGATCTGCCTCATTTTTTTCCTATAGTTTTGATGAAATTGAGAGCATCACTTCCGAACATGCCAGGGTATTGGTAACGATTGGGATAAACACGGTGTTGGTGAGGCAAGCATATTTGTTTTTTTTAGAATTTCGGCCTTTTCGATGGCAGAAAATGAGAGGTTGGACTTGGCTGCAAAATCGACACAGGTATAGTCCCATGCTAGTGGTGAATGCTGGAAGCGGGACGACAAAGGGTGGGTGAGCAATTGCTGTCCCAAAAGGTCTGAAGGAGTGGATCCATTATCGATGATAGATTGTGCAGCAAGACGGAGATAAAGGCTGAGAGAGGGAAAGTTGTATCGGGGATCGGATACCAATACCACCAAACTTGCTGGGAAGGGTGGCCTGAAGCCAAGATTAATTGAAAAATTTAAGGTTTAATATGCTTCCAAGAAGAGAAGACCCTTAATTTGGGTTTCATCAGAAACGAGCAAGTCGCGGCATTTAAAGATCGGAGAGGATCTCAGGGCGTAAAGAATTTTAGGTATGTTGAAATAATTTTTATTAAAAAAAAGATTGATGGGCTGGGAGGTAATTAAATAATGTATTTAATTTGGATAAATTGTTAAGGGATTTGTTTAAAAATGTTTCGATGGCCTTTTCACCTCCTATGGGTGATCCGAGGTGTGTCATCTCGTCTCTGTTGATGATATGATAAGTGGGATTTAGGAAGCAAATCTCTCATTTGGGTAGTCCTGGTATATGAGAGAGATTCTCAAATGAGGAGGGTGAACATGATTGAGGAGAGGTTGCCCGAGACAATGCCGTCATCAAGATACCAGGAATTTAAGGTAAGGTTAGATTTAGATTGAATTTCCTGGATTATCTTGTGGATCCCGATGCAAAAGAGGGCTGGGCCTAAGGTGTCACCCTGAATTCCCTCTTGAAATTCGATTATGTTATTATTGAATTTTAAAAAAGTATGGCTCGAATAGCTGTGGAGGATGTAAGTAGAGTATTCGGGATATTGGTTGCAAAATAGAGGAACGAAGTGTTGGCGTTTTATTGTATTAAATGCATTGTTGAAATCTAGTTTTATGTCCACGTCATCAGGTATACAGTTAGCTATAGTTTAACGAGCAAGGTGAGCGGAAATTTCAGAGCCTCCAGGAACACCGAACCCAAGTTGAAGTGGCGACAAGAATGAAGAAATGGATTCCTTTATTCGTGAAGCAATAATCTTAGAGACAGTCCTTCGGAAGAACGACTCGACAGCAATTAAACGGATACCTCCATCATTTTTTTGAGGGCTATAAGGCGTGCACCAAAGAGAATAGGAATGATAGGTGATGGAAGGGATCCATTAAGAATTATATTTAGTAACCTGGTAAGGTTCTGTAAAAGGGCTATACATGAAATGTTGGGTTTTAAAATGTCTTTGTATGAAGATAGCATGAATGCCATCAAGACTTCCGGAAGAGTCTCTTTTAAAAGATCTAACAGCTTTGAATATCTCATCGGTATGGATTCCGGGAGCTATATGATCGATTTAGCTTGAGAAGGCAAATTCTGAATCACTTATGGGGTGTTTTAGAAACAAAGCTTCTAAGATGGACTCATTGTTAGGAGCTAAGGAGTCTTCAAAGGTCATAGCCCGGAGGGCTGAATTTATATTAAGGCAGTTTATTTTGTTTGAGACTATTTTAGCCCTACGGGCAATGGGGAGTGGATTGGATTGGTTAGTTCGGGGTGTAGGGGTTTTTATGGAATCCGGATTGAATAGGGATATTGATGATTTTATATGTTTGGATAATAAAATATATTTATTATCGGAGGGTTTAAGGGTAAAATTGGTAAAACTTAGTAAGTTTTTCCAATTGGATAGGTTTCCCGGATTGTTGACTGTTAATAGGATTAACTTGTTGAAGGAATCTCAAAAAAGAATTACGAGCACCCCGTGGTATGCGCGATATGGTGGGAAAGTTGGGTAGAGATAAAAATTCATTGGCCCATGATTGTATGTTGGGAGTTTGTTGACTCAGAGACAAATCAGTAGCAACAATAGGAGAGGGAGGTGTGGCTAGATTTAATAGACTGAAGGGAGGAGGATCTGTGGGCGTTATACTTGGTAGCCCTGAACCGCGACATCTGGAGGATGGGGGGCCATGGATTTGAAACTTTCTAGCTTTGGTTATATTTGTAGATTTATTGCATAAGGGGCATATTTCATGCATTTAAATTTTTATTTGCCAACACCCTAATTAATACATAGAATTCAGGGTGATCAAAGTGATATATAAAGTTTGACTTATATTAAAAATTTAGAATGATAACTTATGCAGGATGTGTATTGTAGGAAAGGTGTCAAAGGTAGACTATATATAGATTAAGTAAGATGTGGACAGTGTAAATAGTATTAAAAGTTGCTTTAGTAATCTGTGAAATAGTATGTTGTTTTAAGAGTATCATAGACATTAGGATTTATAAATCATTATCATATTTTTTTTAATAAACAAAATAACTTAAAAAACTAACAAGAACGATGGTGCATGATCTGTAGGCAAAATTATATTGACCTATTATGGAATGCAGTTAATAGTATATGTCTGTGTTTGAAATCCATTTACAATTGATAGAGGGCCATGAATTAGAAATCCTTGCAGGCGCCTACGGAGCGGGGTGATCCCCCCCCCCCTCCCAAAAGCCAAAAAATGCAGATGCCGGATATTTTTCAAAAATATTATTGTTAATATTAATTTATATTTGTTGATATTTATTCTATTCCTATCTCATATATATTTAATTACATTTATTTATCACATTCATCTACTAAGTTATTTTATCAATTAATTTCGATTTCAAGTTTTTCTTGGCGTAATTTACCTATTATTTTTAAATTTTAATGGCGTATTATTTATCTAAATTTCTAGTCAAATAATAATTATCTCTAAAACTCCTTGTCCAACGAGATCGAGTCTCCGCTATCAAGCAGTAACAGCTTTTATGGAGTTAGAAGAGCCGATTATTAACACTATTACTGAAATATCACAATGGCTTAAAAGAAATATTACCTCAGAAGCAAGAAAATTATTGGTTTCAATACTTATTCCAAATTTTTTTTCTCATTAGAATGTATTATTTAATTATACAACTATTTTATGTAATTTTCAAAAACATGACATTGACTTGATTAAGAAGATGAATAGCGGAGAGCATTTTATTAGAACTCAAGCAAATTAGAGCTAATGTTGATGAAGAATATCATATTTTATATGTTATTTTTGAATCAAAAGCAGAGCTATAAGTGTTTAATATTTGTCCCCCTCGACTTGCAGCAAGCAAGCTCATCGTCAAAACATTAATATAGGATCAGTAGAAGAGTATTATTAAACAAATGCCCCCTCTCTTAGATACATTTATAACCCAAATAAACGAATGGTTTTTAATTCATCATGCAGCACTTACAAATCCGCGGATATTTCCACAAAAGCCTTTCCAACCTTTTCATATGGTGATAGAGAAAAAATATAAATATTTGTTAGATTTTTATCATGAAGATGTTAAAATATCTTATGATGCCTTATTAGCTGAATAACTACTATTAAAAGATTAACTATGGTTGATATACAGTCCCAAAAAATGCTATGGATGCTTTGCATTATTTCAAACACATTTTAGATTATATTCCCAATGTATCAAAATGGTTATATACATATTAGCAACCCTTCCCATTAGCAAACTAATGAGAGAACATTCTCTTTTTTAAAAAGAATAACAGAGCCCTGCAGAGGTACCATTTGGAGAGCACAGCCCAGATTTTTTTTAAAAAATTTTTCGGCCCGCGTTTTTTTTTAAAAAATTTCAGGCCCGGCTCGAATTTTTTTAAAATAAATTATATTTATTTTTGATTTTTATAACTAATAATGGCGATTTCAAATATTTGGTTTTAAAATATACAGCTCAGCCCGGATATTTTTTTAAAAAAATTTCGGGCCCAGCCCGGGTATGTTTAAAAAAATTAAAATACGGTCCGGCTCGGGGGCTGGGCCGGCAAGTCTCTGAAAAACATACCTATGAAATACAACTTCTGAAAGTAGATTGAATGATTTGGATCTTTTGAATATTCATTAGCATTTAACGTCAAGCAAAGATAGATAATTGAAAGCTCAAAACATACAAAATACAATTATTCCTAAAAAACTTTTTATGTATTAATTTATATTTCCAACATTTTAATTTTAATACTTTATATATTTTAAAGGCTCAAAAAATTCAAATTTCAATTTTGGGTCATTTAAGTGATTCATATCGTGGTTATATTCACTTTATATTTTATAATTCACATTTATTTTATAGTTTTTCAATGCCGGTTTATATATATAATTTTCTTGTAATTCACAGTAATTTAAAATTGTGAATTAGAAAAGTTATTAGTCCTAATAAATTTATGCCTAGTATTTTTAATTAACAATAATATTTCTTAAAAAATTTTATTATCCCCCCCCCTCCAGACCAAATTCCTGCGTACGCGCCTGCATCTTTGCTATGGTTATGTTTGAAGATTTATTGCATGTGGGACACATATCATGCATTAAAAATTTATATTTGCAAACCCTCTTATCAATACTTAGGAGGATTCAAAACAAGAGATAAGATGACATATATTTAAAATTTAGAATGATAACATGCGGGATATATATTGAAGATGAGTATGATGTAGGCAGAGTAAATCATTATAAAAGCTGCTTTAGGAGACATGAGAATGACGGCGCATAAACTATAGGCATAATTATATTAACCAGTTATGGAATGCAGTTGAAAGTATATGTCTGCATAACAATCTATGTAGTAACAATGGTTTGGTGATATCTGACAATTAACAATCCATTTACAATTTAGGAATAGCAATCCATTTATCCTGTAAAGGTTTGAATTGACAGAAATTTTAAAAAATTACGATTTTCCTTTTTTTGAATGAGAATTTTCTTTTTTTGATTGACACTTTTCCTTTCCTTTCGGGAATTTTCCTTTTTCGATTGACACTTTTCCTTTTTTGATTGGACCTTTTCCTTTTTGTTTGACACTTTTCCTTTTTGTTTGACACTTTTCCTTTTTTGTTGTGAATTTTTCCTTTCTTTTTGGGAATTTTCCTTTTTTGATTGAAACTTTTCCTTTTTTGATTGAACCTTTTCCTTTTATGATTGACCCTTTTCCTTTTTTGATCGGACCTATTCCTTTTATGATTGAAATTTTTCCTTTTTTGATTGAAACTTTTCCTTTTTTGAATGGGAAACCCTGTAATAAATAATTGTTTAAAATTATATTTTAATTATCAAAATCAATAAAATATGTGTAGATTATATGGCTTGAAAAAAATATAATAATAGAGATGATTTGCTTATAAAGAAGTGTAATAATTTATAACTGCAATAAGAAAAATTTATAATGTCATTTTAAATTTTGTGAATCGATGGTTTCAAATATAGCCGAAATTTTGAGATTAAAAATATTACAAATTAGATTAAGTTGTTAGCAAATAATTTTATCATTAGGCTAAAATGAGTTTTTTAAAAGCAATGAGTATATTTACTGCTTATAATGATATTTAATGAAGTCTAAATATTTTGTATTTAACTTTTATTTAATACCCATGTTTATGTTTTGCTTTAATAATAATAATATTCATTACATCTTAAAATGCCCGCTTATTCCGATAAAATTAATGTAATCAAAAGATTTTTTAATTACTATATATTTGATACCCAAATAAATTTATATTTTTACCCCCCCCCCCTTCCTAGACCAACCTATTAAGATATAAAATACTTTCAGTAAAAAGATAAAATAGCTTTTATTTAATTCCCATATTAATATTTTGTGTTTATATAAATATTTATGACCACCTAAGATCTTTCGCCTACTTAGAGTAAGAGATATTTAAACTAGCTTTTGTTTAATACCCTTATCGATATCTTGTGTTGATAAAAATATTACTGACCCCCCCCCCCCCAAGACCTAAATCAGCCCGGTATGAGGGATTATTATTATTGCAATAAAAAAATATTTTAATTACCTTTTATTTGATACACATATCAAAAAAAAATATTTTTAGCCCCCCCCCCCCTCCTCCATCAACCCTACAGACCAAGTCATACATCAAGACAGAAAATAAATAATTTCATTCAAAAGATATTTAAATTAGCTTTATTTTGACCATTATCGATATTTTATGTCGATAAAAATATTCTTGACCCCCCAAGACCCGCTCTCTATGAGTGATTATTATTACAATAAAAAAATTATTCGATACCCATATCCAAAAAAAATATTTTTTACACCCACCGCCCCCACTCCCCCCCCCCCTCCCCTCCCCCAGACTAAGTCATACCCATCAAGACCAAGAATGTATACTTTCAGTCAAAAGATATTAAAATTAACTATTATTTGATAGTAAATCGAAATTTTATTTTGATAGAATATTCCCGACACCCCAGACCTAGACTCGCTCATTAAGTGTGAATAGATCTTTTGATTAGCTATCGATTGATACCCTATATTAGACATATCTTATTACGTAAGGCCGAAAAACCAACATTGAAAATAAATAAATAACAATTAATTTAAAAAAAATAAAGCAAAATGCTCGTAAAACGCCTTTTAAATTAAGACTTTTATATCATGGTTCAAACGTGATAATACCGTATAGTTCTTTATCCTCTAAAAATCTTAAAGGGATCCCTTTAAAACCCGTGATGATCCCGGATAGTTCTGATCCCTTTATAAATTATGACATATATATTGCTGCGAAATGGTTGCCTATTCATTTTGAGATTGTTTTATTTACTATTTTTATTTGCAATTTTATTCTCATGGATTTTAGAAACTTTTTGAATAAGGAGTCAAAAAACCTGGATCGAAACCACGTTAAAACAAAAGTCTAGCTTATGCTAAAGCTAAATATCCATCATTTTGTAAAAAATAATAGATCTTAGTAGATGTGAATTTATTGTAAATTATTTTGCTTTAACATTATGTTTTATGCGTGCTGACAAAGCAAAATCGTTTCACCTAGTTTTGAGCTAGGCCTAAGAATCTTAATCCAGAACCCCATTTCTTCAAATATTAAGAAATCGGACATTTTTTCAAATTCAAGTTCTAAACGTTGGGTGTAATGCATCTACAAAATTACAAATTCTTAACGAAATAAAAATAAATGCGTCAACAAATAAAAAATTAAAATTATACCATTAAAATTTAGTTCTTCGGGTTGGTTAAAATTATAATTTTGACTATCGCTTTCGTATCTCTGAGGGATTTCGTATTTCGATAAGTTAATATTTTGGGAGGATAATTCGTAGTTGCAGTAATTGCAGCTATTTTTTGTGGTGTGAATCGAATAGGTTACATTGTCCCTATCCTCTCTTACACCCAATAAACTAGAATTATTTTGCATAATCGTGTTCGCCGTATGTTTAAAATTAGGGTTGAACGGGGTTTCATCTATGTGATAATTCATGTCGCATACGCTCTTGAAATTATTCTTTAAGGTATCTTTGTCAAGGATGAGATGGTGGTTTAGAATATTTGATGATAAATTATAATCCCAGCGCTCGCAGTAAATCATGGAATCAAAATGATCGAATCTATCAGCACCAATCGTTTGCGTTTCATTATCAAATGTCTCTAAATTTTGATTAGGTTTTTGATGGGTATCGAAGTTTGTTGGGCTAAAAAAAAATTATTTATTAAATTCGTTTCTTTCTTTCTTTCTTTCTTTCTTTCCTTCCTTCCTTCCTTCCTTCCTTCCTTCCTTCCTTCCTTCCTTCCTTCCTTCCTTCCTTCCTTCCTTCCTTCCTTCCTTCCTTCCTTCCTTCCTTCCTTCCTTCCTTCCTTCCTTCCTTCCTTCCTTCCTTCCTTCCTTCCTTCCTTCCTTCCTTCCTTCCTTCCTTCCTTCCTTCCTTCCTTCCTTCCTTCCTTCCTTCCTTCCTTCCTTCCTTCCTTCTTTCCTTCCTTCCTTCCTTCCTTCCTTCCTTCCTTCTTCCTTTTTTAATAAAAAAATGATGCTTTTTTTTACTTATAAAGATGATTAGTAAATGCTTCCAAATGTTTGTTGAATTGGGCATAATTATAATAATCACCGTGATTATCATAGTTATAATGAATTGATTTGGGGTAACACCTTGAATATTCGGGATAAAGAGTTGAATAATTATATATAGTTAAATGACTTTCTTTAAAGTATGTTTCTTCTTTAACATTGTATAGGGAACTCAAATCATTTTGGTTATAGATATTATGTTGATAGCTGGCATTATCCCATACAACATTTTCTTTATAAGGAATTTCTAATGGATTAAGACCTTCATAATTATAAATTTGTTCGGTAGATTTTGTAATGGAGCCATCGAAACTACTATCTAAATAATATGGATGTCCCATCTTAAAAGGGTTGGATTTTATATATAAATTAACATTTTCTCTATCCTCAGCTAGAATATTATCATTTAAGTTCATATTTTTATTCTTTTTCCTATCTATTTATGTTTAATTTACAATTTAAATGTAAAGATAAAGCTTAATTTTAAAATCTCAAAACTATAATATATATATCAGGAATAAGGAAATCAATCATTTCAGTGCAATTTATAAGACGTAATAATAAAAGAAAAATCTAATAATTTAATATAAATGATTGACGTTTCTAGATTGATTGTGAAAAAAAAAAAGAGAATCAATTGCAATTGTTTTTACAATTTATTAATTATTTTTCAAAATTTATATTTTTTATTATTGGCTTTTGTAAATAGCTCTCCATACATGCATAAATTAATCGATAGGTTAGAAAAAAATAATACCTTTTATTATTTAAATTTTTTTTTTCCTCCATAGTTAATTTAATTTTCAAAATTAGAAATTTTCCTAAGGTTTCTTTGGGAATATGTTGTAATTAAGTTTGAAAATTGGATGCGAAATATATTTTCATTTTGATAAATTATGGCAGGCCCGTCACTCTATGAGTGGAAAATTTGGAATTCATGCCTTCCCGTTGCCGCAAATAAAATTGTCAGGCCTGGGCAAATGGTGGAAATCGGCGGAGCTGTTGCCCTGGGCTCTCAAGCATGTATGAATATTACCAATGCCATTTTAAAAATGAGAACTAGTTCGTTATTTATTTCGTCATAAGCTAGTATAAATTCGGTTTTTTTTTAAAGGTCACTTCTTTTTATTTTCACACGGGACGACTATTAAAAGAGCGTTACAATTACATTTTAGATGGGAAATAAAGGTGCACAAATTAGTTTTAAGCAATTTATTTTATTAATCAACTTACCATCAGTTCATATATATAGATTATTTTTCCTTGATTCCAAAATTTAATATGTACTACCCCCCCCCCCCTTTCCTTCCTATAAGGAAAATAGTAATCTCCTTGATTTTATATTTAAAATACTAGTTAATGTTTTCATTAATTAATCTATTTTTCGATATAATAAGGTAATATATTGCCTACCCTTATATTTCTGTAACATACCGTTTAGCATCCATTTATATCTTATATATAACATAAAGAAGAAAAAAATGTGATATTTCTATCAGTTGATTTATGAAAAAGATTCAATCAGACATTTAATTTTTTAAATTTAGAGATGGTAAAACGATTGGTATTTTGCATTTTTAACCATAAACCTTAAAGAGCCGAATAGAATTAATTATATATTTATATATTGTTTAATCTCTCTTCTACAAATTATCCATACACCGAGTAAAATTGCTAAACACTATGGTTAAATGGTTAATATTAAATTATCTAACAAAATATTGCAATTTCGACGTTCATATGTCATTTATAAATATAAATTAATCAATAGAATAAGGGAATGTAAAATTTTGTTATCAAAAATATCACATTTTGAATGTGTTCGTTTTAGATACATTGATCATCCATTATTCTTCCCCTTTATTACTATTTTATTCCTATTTGCAAAATATCTTTTTATATGGTTTAGACCTTAATATTCAAAATTATCTGTATACAGCTTTAATCAGACAGAACATTTTAACTCTTTTACCTTATATATAAATCTTTATTACGCGACTTCTAATTATGCTATAAACTTCAAATAAAATTATAGTTATGGCGATAAGGAATAGATACATACAAATTTTTAAATTATGAGCCAATATAATTTGATAAAAGTAAAATAAACTAGGGTGATATTTATAATTTTTGGCCGATAAACGGTTTTTTGAAAAAATTTGTTGAACCATGAAAGTAATAAACATAGATAAGATTTATAATATATTTTCACATCAAATTTAAAGTATATTAACGTTTTCGCCCCATCAGCCAGTGTCTCCTATAACTTCAGCCTTTGTTCTATTTTTTAAAAGTTTGATTAAAATTTATTTCGTTCATCCTTGTTCTGGTTATGGGCATTTTTGGTTGTGCATATGAAATTCGAAAATATTAATTTTTATTTTTTTATAAGAGTTATAAATATATATTTAAAAATATATATATATATATATATATTAATATATATTAAGTTACATAACATGGATTTATTAAATATAAATGATTAAAAAAAAAAGAAAAAAATTAATCCCGATTAAAATATTACAATTACAGAGATTAATTAATTTTAAATTATATTTATACCTTTTAACCCTATGTTGTTTAATTTTATAAAAATCTAAGACATTAGATGTTTATTTTTTATAATAAAGGAAAAAAGCACTCCAAATATTTCTATAAATTTTGTACCAGTTTCTCAATGATTGAAATTTTTTTAAAATTTACATTTTTTTTCTATTATAAATTTAAAAAAAAATTATTATATATTATTTACTTCTATAATCAATTATTAATTTCAATCTTATAGCAAACGTTAGATATAAACATTGCTCTCAATAGCATTATATTATATATCATGATTGTGGACAATTTATAATAACTAATGCCATATAACTTAAATGTTTTTATAATTCATAACACCTATAATTGTTTTTTTTCCATCCAATATTTTTTCAAATATTTTTAAAGGATTTATATTTATAATTATAGGTTTCAATGTTTAATATTTATTATTTATAATAAATTACAATTTGATATTTTTTTTAAAAATTTTTTTATTTTAGGTTAAATATATAATTAATTTTCAAACGATTTTCAGAGAGTTCACCAGTGCGAATTTAATTAGAAATTTATTCTACAGATCTGAATTATGGGGTTTCCAATATTTTATTTTAAGATATTTATTTTTTTTATATCCTCAAACTAATTGTTAAAAAAGATATATATGAGACCTATCCAGATTTTTTTTTTCAAAAATTTTTTACGGCCCGGCCCTGATTTTATATTTTAAGGCCCGGCCTAGCGATTTTTTAAAATATGTTATATTTATTTTTGATTTTTTATAGCTAATAATGGCGATTTCAAATATTTGGTTTTAAAATTTCCTGGCCGGGTCTGCAGGTCTTTTATATATATACGACAGAACCGGGAGTCAATTATTTATATTTTGAGCTCTGACCATTTTTTTTTACCTACATTCCCAAGTAAATTTTTTTTTTAGAATTTTATCGAGTAATTCATTTGATTTTTATAAATTAATATTGTCATAAAATTATATAAAAATATTCAAAATTATTTAATTTTTAGTAGATATATTGGTCACATTTAAAATTTTATGGAACTAAGTGATCCCCCGAATATCAAATGAACCTCCTTTTTTCTTAACAGGGTGCATGTTTTGGCGGGGTACGTATTGACCATCTTAAGCAGGTATATATATTTTTTAATTTAAAAAAAAATATATTTATGAGAACATCAGAAGCCACCTTGTCTAGGGTCACTAATGACAAAATGAAGATGGTGTTTTTTTTTGTAAATTTTATGACAGTTTTGAGTGACAAGTTCTTCTAAGTGTTATAAATAAAATTGATAGACTGATACATATACCTATTTGCGTTATATGTCATTTAAGCACTTAGAATAAACATTTTTATATTATAAAAATTGCTTAAATTAAATCTAAAAAAGCGCTATTGCACGCATAGAGAAATCATAACAGGTGTACCTCAGATGTTTTTACAATTCTTAAATTTTCATTTTTTTTTTTCAAAATATTTTATTAATAAAAAAAAAATCAATTTTTTTTTAAAATAAAATATTGATTTCCTAGTGTTGTTAAACAGCTCGATTTGAGCCGATTTTTAAAAACGGCTAACTCAATATTTTAGTCAGAAAAATATTATCTACGATTTCTTTAATAGATGTTCAACTCTTTGTGGCCACCTATGAGCAAACTCCTAAGAATTTCATAATATTTTTCCTGATATATTGAGTTATACACTATTTTATAAAGTAGAAGATAATGAAGAGTAAAAATTTGCTTAATCTTTTTTTCTTTTATGCCATTTCAATTTTTTATGGACAATATACCGTCTCGGTCTAGCCTATTCCATTCCATTTGATTTGGTTTGAATAAATCTATGAATATCCTTCTACATCTTTAAGATTCTATAAGTTCTTTTTAAAAACCTTGATTTGGAGAATTTAAAAAATAACGGAAATCAGGATTTTAGATAAACAAAACCATCGAAACATTAAATCATGGCAAAAAAGGTTTGCTTTATCTAGACTCATGTAATATTAGTTTGAAAAATCAAGGTTTTTAACCACAGTAGTTTGTAATAATAATAAACGCGTAAATAAATAAAGCCAGTCAACACCGGGTTAATGACCGTCAATACAAAAAATGTCTTTTTCTTGAAAATAATACAGCCTAAAAAAAGATTTAAAAATATCTTTGATTTAAACTTTATTTTATAAGATAATATTTTGGTTACACATTCATATTTTGATTAAAAGTATAGTCTTTTAATATTTTTTTTTGTCACAAACAAAAACAAGGCTACAACCGGTCTCCCCCGAGCTAAACACTCCAATAAAACTTGTGTCAAATTTTTTTTTATCTAATAGTAACTTCCAATCTTCTTTGCAAATCCTGGACCCTACCTAACATCTATGACCAAGTTATGATTAGTTTGCCCATTAGTCAAAAATAATAATATTATTATTTATAAGGACAATTCCTAAATCAAAATTTTTTTTTTATTATTATATGGATATGTATTTAATATAATTAATAACTCAATTAGTTAGAATTAAATTATGGCGATATTATTAAGCTAAAAGGAATGTTATTTTTGACCATTTATACATATAAATTTAAATTGGAAATAAAAACAGATAAGCAAATCATAATATATATATTATGTTAGCAATAGAATTAAGAAATATTGTATATATTTTTAAAATATAACAAGTGATTAAAAATAGTTAATGAAAAAAATATATTATAATCCACTGATTCCCAATTCCTAATGAGAGCTAGATGAAATTTAATATTCCTTACAAATAAATGTGATTTTTTTTTTAAATAAAGGTCATTTTTTTAAAAAAAAACAATACCTTTGTTTAATAAATTACAGGGATTATATTAATTTTTTGAATATCTATTACACTGTAATAAATTATCAAACCATTGGGGAAGTATAATATTTTTATTTATATTATTTAAATTTTTTTATACAATTTATTATATTAAGAAGATAGAGAAAAAAATTTATTATCATTAGTGAAGTAGCGCGCTATATATTTTTTTTAAGAAGCAGCTTATTGTTACTTTTGACATTTTCAAATAATATGAATAAATGTATAATTAAATTTGAAAAATTTTGAAATTTAAATATTGAGTTTGATTCAAAAGAAAAATGTCATAAAATTTGATAGTGGTTTTGTAAGAAAATTGAGAATAAAAATCCTAAAATTTGACAAAAAATAACTAAAGACCTTCATTTTTTTCTTCAAAAATTGGCCATTGCATGTTAAATTTTCTCTAAATTTTACCATAATTATAAAATCGTAATGCAAAATATTTAGTGTTATGCATTAAATTGTTTAATTTTTTTTTGTACCTTTTTAAAATGTTTATTTTATTATTTTGGATTATCTTGAGAATTTGCATACACAAAAATAATGGAATTTTATGATAAAATACAATAAAAAAAATAAATTATTTGACTAATTACTACTATTATATATTAACGGTAATACAAATATTCGAAAATACTATAAATATACTAAATATACTTTATTTAGTTTATCATAAAAATCAAATTAAACGCTTTTAACATCCAGCAGAATCAAAGAATAATTTTGTAAATATAGAATGTCATCAAAATAAGATCTTATACTGATAAAAAATGTAATCTGTGAAGAATATAGATAAATTCTGATGCTAAAGAACTTTTACCTTAGTTCTAAAGATCTTATTAGTCGATTAAAAATGTTCTCTGTGCAAGATAACCTTCCCTCGCAGAGCACTTTAATAACAGAGTAAGTTTTGGTTCAAATTACCCACGATTTATTGGTATACTCTTCCCACCAACTTAAATCCATTGAATTATCAAGTATCCCGGATGTGTGCCCCTTAATTTCGCACGGGGCTTTAATTTTGTTTCTTTGGAAATAGTAATTGGGCAGCAAACGTTATTTTCTAAATATCTGCGTTTTTAATATTTTCATAAATTCCATCGAAATGTATAATTTTTTCCTTGCTAATAGGTGTATAATGTAGAACCATCAACTTCTTTCCAAATACCTTGATCCGAAGACTTTGTAATTAATTAAAACTTGAAAGCATAGGTTTTATTTGATGACCTTATTTGTTAGAAAATGTGGTTTTTTAAATATTGGTGATAAAGATCATCTGGAAAATGTTTTGTTATTTGGGTGATGCTGAAAACAGATGTTGATTCTGATTTGTTGTAAGATAAGATATGCCTGGGAAAAGTTTCGAGAGATCGTCTATTCTAACAGATAATAACTTTAAAAAATTTTAAAACTTGGAAAATGAAAGTTACAGTTGAAACGAGTTTGGAAATGTTGGAGATGAGAATGGTCAGTCTTTATGAAATATGGAAATAAAATAATTATTAAAAAAAATATGCTTAAAAGAGATGGAGCGGTGATAAAGAAATAGACTGCGGTAGTTTGAGTTGAACAAAAGGTACAAGATGATTAGGGTAAAGATGCACCTTAATGGATGTAATGGTATAAAACGTGAATGAAAGTTATAATGAACGGCATGAAATAATGTCTTACAAATAACAATGTCAAGACCGAAGAAGGTGAAGAAAAGAGATCAGAAAAGAAATTGGCTTATCCAGAACTCGAATAATCATAAAAATTTATTAAAAAGTAGCCTTATTAAGTCTATGTGCTTTTACTATTTAATATGATTCAAACCTGGCCCCCAGAAAAAATCCTTAGCCCCCTAACATTTTTCCGGCCCCCCAAATTTTAAACAAAATTTTATAATATATATTATTTTTATATTTTTAAAATAAATTTTAAATATTTATTCAAAAAAAATGTTTAGTTTGTAAATTTCTTTCTATTCTGTTTTATTTTTATCCAAATAATAAACATCATTCGTTCATATTTTATCATTTTCATATGTGTTTGTGGTCATGAATTATATGGTATAAGATTATTTGTTTTTTGTATAAAGTGTAATTTAACTTTTTCTTTGTTATCGATGTTTTTTTTAAAAAATATTTTACTTTAGTTCTTGCAGTTATAAAGTTTCAACAATTTGATGGAAAATTTTGAAATGATAGATAAATATAACGCTAAACAAAATTTGAATTAGATATTTATTCTTAGAATAAATTAGTAGCCTATTCATTTCAGCTACGAATGTGATGTAAATTGTAATACATAAGCGATAAGAGGTAAAAATAATTACTATAAAATATAAATTAATAATTATAAAAGAGTATTAAAAAATATTTAGCTATCATTTAATTTTAGTGGAGAGAATTTGGAGATATAACTAATACCTTCTTTTCATATCAAATTGTGAGTGTCTTTTCTTATATAATTTATAAAATAACAATTAAAACGCAATATATATAAATGAAAAGCTATAATGATTTAATTTATTTTAATTAAATTTTAATACACGCCCAAATTTATTTTATTTTTTTAACATCCATTATTTTTCTATATAGAACGTTTAATTTCAAATCTCTAAACTTAACTCCATTTTAATTTTCTAATGTCTACCTTATTGATTAAACTTAAAATCATCCACCTCCCACCCTTAAATTAATTAAATTAGTCTATAGCTCTCGGGTAGAGGCTTTTCCTTTGCTCTGCTCTTGTTTTTAAGCCCATAGACGTTTTAAAAAATAGTTTTAGGACTATTATGAGTACAAGTACATGCGGCTTGCCCGCAAATGGATAGAAGAGGCCTCCTCATTTTTATTTTTTTACCCAAATTAATTTAATTCCAGTTAGATAGAGTTGATGAATACCGAGTGTAGATCTATTGAATCCTCAACGTCAGGTAAAACCCCTATATATCGCATATCACGTAAAAACTATAAAAGGCAGAGATTCACCTTTACGTATTTTTTTGCAGTGCCAAATTATTCAACCCTCTCTTCAGGCCTAAGTTATAGTAATGAATGCTTAATGAGAAATCTTTAGGTTCTTTAATGTTCAATCTAAAAATAAATATATAAAATTATAAGATTTATATTTATTATTAATTTTTACTTTAGCTTCTAAAATGCTCAAATAAATCTTTAAATTCTTGAATGCTTAATGAGAAATCTTTAGGTTCTTTAATGTTCAATCTAAAAGTAAATATATAAAATTGCAAGATTTACATTTATTATTAATTTTTACTTTAGATTCTAAAATGCTCAAATATCTTTAGATTTGAATGCTTAATGAGAAATCTTTAGGTTCTTTAATAATCAATCTAAAAATAAATATATAAAATGATAAGATTTACATTTATTATAAATTTTTACTTTAGCTTCTAAAATGCTCAAATAAATCTTTAGCTTCTTGAATGCTTAATGAGAAATCTTTAGGTTCTTTAATGTTCAATCTATAAATAAATATACAAAATTATAAGATTTATATTTATTATTAATTTTTACTTTAGCTTCTAAAATGCTCAAATAAATCTTTAGATTCTTGAATGCTTAATGAGAAATCTTTAGGTTCTTTAATGTTCAATCTAAAAATAAATATATAAAATAATAAGATTCATATTTATTATTAATTTTTATTTAGCTTCTTGAATGCTCAAATAAATCTTTAGCTTCTTTTATTTTCTAAAATAAAATAAAAATTATAGTGTAAAATATATTAATATGAACCTGTATTTATTTTTTAAAATGGAGTTTTCTGGTATCTTTCAGGAAATTAATAATTAGATCGATCTGTGGGTGTTAGGTAGTGTTAAACATCACCCAATATTATATTAATCATAACTATAATATAATATAATCTTATAACCAATAACTCATAATGTAAAATTTTTTATAAAAATAATTAAGGCCCAGCCCGGATTTAACAATCTTAAGCACGACCTGGATATATTTAAAAAAAATTTTTTTAGGCCCAGCCCGGATATGTTTAAAAAAATTTTTTTAGGCCCAGCCCGGGGATATATTTAAAAATTAAAAATACGGCCCGGCCCGGGCCGGGCTTGCAGGTCTCTGATTTTTATTAAGCATTCCAAAATAATACAGAGACTTAAGTGGAAAATATAACATTAAATGAACTTTACAATAAAATATAAAAAATGTTGAACAAGCAAGGACATTTCTTTTTTATAATATAAATAATAATTTATTGTTGAACCAATTTTCATGATAAAATATTCTATGTAAATGAATAAAATGTATTAGCCAAATCGATCAGTATTAATATTTCACTTTCTGGAATTTTCTTACAATATGATATTTTTATTAAGCATTCCATAATAATGCAGAGACTTTGGATATGTTGTGTGGTAAACGCCATCGACATTCATGATCGCCACGCAATACACTACCCATGTTCATGATGCAGTCTTCTAACGATGGCTTGATAGAACAAATGTAGCCCTTAGTTAACTTCCAAATCGGATCGCTTGTAGATTCTTTTTGAGCAAGGTTCATGTTGTCCTTCAGCCTGCCATCCAACTTCTAAGTCGTTGCATCGATCTTGGCAGACGGAACTCTCCTTGACGGTATGATTTTAGGCACGGCATCAGGCTTCAAGTAAACTTTCTCTTGTCTGACCATTATGGGTTTGCAGGAGTAAGAGGTCGTTTTTTGTTGTCGAGATCACCTCTCGAGATCATTCTCTAATATACCCACGAAGAACCTTTTTAATATGTTGTTGGCATGGAGCCACATAAGCCCTAACAGGGGGATCTTATCACAATCCACTACTATTGTGAGTTACCTTCAAACTTAACGTTCACATTGGCCAGAAATAATACCTTGATGGCGCTGCCGTCATACTCTGTCAGTTTCATATCCGTCTTATGCGTCGTGGCTTAGCCTATAGTCTTAGATGTTAGCTTCAAAAGTATTGTGTACTTAGTACCGGTTTTTATTTACATCAATATGGGTATGTTGTTGATGCTCACCGTTACGTTGTACGCATCATATCTGGTGTCGTTGACCCCAGATTGTACACTTCCAGATTCTGAATATATTCTTTGACGTCTGTGTTTGTGACGTCATCATCATCGATTACTTCGATGTTCATAGCATGGTTGGTATTCGATTAACAATCACTACTTAATAAATATAAGATCTGTTATAGGTATTGTTATGTGTATCATGTTAGCGTTGAGTCATTTTGCGTAATAAGCATTTTATTTTGTGATTATATTTTTTTTTTGATATTTTTTGCGCATTCATTCTTTGAATTTTTATTTGTAATATTTTTTGATTTTTGCGCATTCATTCTTGTGATATATTATAAAAAAAAATTGCTATTTTTAAAATTATAAAAATTATTATTGTTTATTATTATGCATTAATTAAATAGATATATATATATAGAGAAAAAGAAATAAAAAATTATTACTCCGTTTTTTTAATATTTTTTAAAAAAAAAATCATTCATCCATTTTCTTGGGTTGTTATAAGATATATAAAGATAATGTATTAGCGAAAACAAAAATAATAAATAATAATTTCTTTTAGTTAAATATACGATTTTATTATTTTATATTCTAATGTAGCTTTGATTTTTATTCTCAATAATCCTCAAATTTTACTATCATTTTGATTAATCAACTTTCAGTGTGATTATGAAATCAAATCATAGATAAGGATTTTTAATTTTCAACCTTTTTTTGCAGCTTAGTTGAGCATGTTATTCAACATAGCAGTGTGAAGACTTATATTGATTATATTTCCTATCTATAGAAAGTATAAAATATACTAAATAAGCCATACTTTTAAAATATGGGGCTAACAAATATCTTCAAATAAGCATTTATAAAAAAATTTACGTCTATTATCTTTGAGAATAAACATAATGGAAGTTTAATATTCAATAATTTTATCTAAAACAATTTTTGTGTATACTAATCATAAGTAAATATAATGCAAATATTTATTTATATAAATAAATGATATAATAATGCATAATATATTGAGGAAATCTATGGATTATTGTAAAGATATATAATCGTATAAATTGCAAATAATTAATAGATTGTGGGAATGGATCCTGCCTTAAGGGTCTTTTTTACCAGGAAGGCACAAAGCACTCATATGTAATATGTTCTCCAAAAAGATTTGAGTAAGGTTGAAGCATCTTCTTATGACATGGATTCTTTCTTCAAGAAGATCTAAAGAAAATATAATTTGATAATTTAAATATTGATACTGTGAAAATCGAAGCTGTCATAAAAATAAGAACGAATGATTAAATAAATGAAAAATTTTGTTGCTATATAATTTGATAAATTATTTTTTTTTTAAAAAACTTATTAAATAGAATTTGTTAAAAGTTATACTTTTGAAAATATATATTTCTCCTACAAATAAATTATTACCTTTTAGGGATATATTTCTAAAATTAATTAATTTAAGATTTTATTATAGATTATATTGTGTACTTCTTTATAGTAGTGATTGTTTTATCACTTTATAACACTTTTCGTTGTATCATTGATGCCAACATTCTTACGTTTATATTATTTTAAGATCAAAATCTTGAAAAATCTGAAGCATCATGATAATATACTATGAAATATTTATTAATATATTTGAAAATTATAATAACATAATTATCATCTTTAAATATTAAAAAATGTTAAAATCATGAATAAAACAGAGCTATAAGATATAAATACTTAATTAGTTAATAAAATTTACTAAATATTAGATATAAAATAACAGATAATGTTTTTAACAAAAATAGATAAAAAAATATATCGAATAAATATATAATTATTTATTTTCATACCAAATTTAATGATAAATTAACTCATTAATCTTCAAGATTAACATTTTATTTTCAATCAAATATCTTATATTTAATGTTTAAGCTAGAGGTCTGCATTGGGCAGGTTTTGGTCCAAAAACCCGCCTATCCAATGTTTTAAAAAAATTTAACCCGCCCGCCCAGCCCATTTGTCTAAAGTTCTTTATCTGCCCGCCCGCCCAGCCCATTTGTCTAAAGTTCTTTATCTGCCCGCCCGCCCGCCCATTAGTCTAAAATTTTATTACATTACTATATAGCTTAAATAATTAAACTACATAGTTTGATAAATCTTTAATACAGATAAATGTAATTTTCTTAAATAAGCATATTTAATCTTAAAATTTCTATAACTATATTTAGGATTATAAAAATCAAATTAATAAAAAATATTACTAGATAATAAAATGAATATATTTGAAAATATTAATAATTTAACACTATCACCATATTAAAAATTAAAATTTTTTTTATGAAGATTAATAAAACAGAACAATAAAATAGAATTTTAATAATAATTATTAGTGAACAATTATTTTAATAAAATGTTAGAATCAAAATAAAAGATTATTTAAAATGTTATAAAATTATTGTTAATTATCATCTTGAATCTTGAGAATTTTTATTACGTTCTTAAACATTAATGATTAACATATATTTATCTCTAGTAAAGAAAGTGAAAAAAAAATAATCATCTTAATTATTTTTTGTTAAACAATTTTCACGATATAATAAATTATAATTCTCAAATGAATAAATACCTAAATCGTACATTATTGATATTTAAAGATTATATTTTTTTGTAATTTGTTTTAAACAGTATAAACTATAAAAAAACCTTTCTGTTAGATTATATAAAATATAAAATAGACTTTACCAGAAAATTATAATAAATTATATCTTAATGATAAGATTTTTTAACACAATTTTTTAACTTGAAATATTAAAAGTTTACAAAATAATGATTAAAGTATTAGGATAAATTTGAAATAAATAATTAAAGTAAATGCCCACAAATTCATTTTGGCACTCTCAAGTGAAATGTTTTATACTATGTTTTATGGTAGTGTTGAGTTGAAGGATAGTTGCGTGCGCGTTAAGGACCTGACCCCAAAATCTTTTAAAATAATCTTAAAGTAAGTTTATAATATTAAAAAATGTTTTATATTATGAACAAGGAATATATATACAGGTGAAATCGATTTTACAGATATGGATGCAGATACACTTTTAGAAATTTTATATGGAGCAAAAAAATACATGCTGAAGGATTTGATTTTAAAATGTGTCGAAGAAATGAATATAAAGGATGGTGATAATGAAAGGAATTTAAAATTGTATTTGGCATCATCAATTCACCCAGAAATCGATATCGAGATTTGTTTAGATGTAATTATTATATATATTTTTAAGAGTTGTTGACGCTCCTTTTTAAAAGTAGCTAGCTCCCGCTACTACATTTTTAAAAGGAGCTAGTTCCAGCTCCAAGTAATGGAGTGCTACTCCATAACCGCTCCTTTGATTTTTATTTTTTTAGAAGGTATACGAAACAAAATCATATTTTTTTTATCAAAAAGCTTTATTTATATTAAATAATCTGTCAAAATATTTATAACCTTTAGCTTCTAAAAGTAATAAATTTTTTAAATTAGAATCTAACAAACATCCACGCCTTTCCCCTAAGACTCTTTTCTAATACTAAATTCCACAGGAGCACTAGAGGAAATCGAGGTATTGTATTTTATAAAGAATGATAAATTCAGGAAATTTATCAAAAATAGAAATTTTGCTATCATTATTTAAAAAATATTTTTTATCTTCCTGATGATCAATTTCCTAGAATCTAAAAAAATCTTCCTAATCATTTTGTATCTAAAAAAAGATTTTTTACTTTTAGATGCTTTTTTAGATTGAAGATGCTCACTCTTGAAAATTCATTTAGATCAACAACTTTTTGAAGTTTAATTTGAATGATGGAAATGGAAATTAGATTTTTTCATCATCTCTGATCTCTAATCCATAATATCTAAATCTATTTTTTATTATATAATTAATGAATATTAATATGACTTAAAGATTTTCCAAAAAATTTTTAATATAAAAAGGAAAAACTTTGTTTAATATTTAAAATTATTAGATGAAAAACTAATATAAAACTCGGCTAAACATTTAATAATGGATAAATTAAAATAAAATAAAATTTCAATTTATTGAATTTTAATTAACAAATATTAAAATAATGTAATTTATACATTAAATTTAAAGGAGAGGTAGAGTGGCGATCTCTCCCGTTCCACAATTTTAAAAAGGAGAGGTGCTCCAGGTGTTTTTGAAAAAATATAGCGAGGCTTCAGGAGCGCCGATCCTTAACACCGCTGATATTTCTATTCTAATAAATTAATTTTTAGAGACTTACGCCCTTTTATAGAATAATATTTGCTTCAAGTGAATTCTTAAACTCACCTATTAATATAATACAAAAATATCTCTCATTTTTGAATGGAAAAAAACCAAGATATATACCAAAGCAAATTATTTTCGAATTTCTGATAAAATGGGCCAAAAATGAATGTGCCAAAAGCCAAATTCCTGAAAATTTAATCAATATCATTTCTAAATTATCCGAGAATAGATTTGAACCTCTTTCTTATTATATCCTATATTTCAATGCCTTGGACATTAGACATTTAATACGCGATCCGAAATTGTTAGATGACTCGGAAATATGCGATATTTTTATGAGAAAATGTTCGTTTCTCGACAATGATTACAGCTCTATAATTTGTTATGAAACCTATCGCAACTCGGCTATAAATGACCCAACATTTGGAAGTCATTTTTTATATTTTCGCTCCCAAATACCATATATAATTGGAATAAAATTGAACTCAATTTTTGAAGGATTGGCTATTATAACAGTAAAATGCGACGAGAATAAGACCACCGTTTACAAATACGAAAAAAAGATCAATAAAATTCAAGTGTTTTTACCCGAAATTGGCATTTATAAACCATACCTTTATACTATCGAATTAAATGACGAATGTTCTTCAAAAATTGAAATAAAATGGGTGTCCGATAAAATAGATATAACCAGTTCGAAAGATTGTAATTTTTCTCATATACAATATAAATGAAGTTAACATCACTCTCAATAATAATAATTTGAGTATAAATTCATAAGATTTTCATTAAAAATATAAATTTTAGATTTAAAATGTTTACTAATACAATCAATCAATGTTATCAATCCTGAAAATCAATTATAAATTTTATACTCCATACATTACGATTTTTTAAGACCCAGTTTAAAATCAATAAATATTAATAGACCTATTCACGGGCAGTTGGCTAAATTTTTGACGTATTTACAGATGGACATAAGACCAAGCAACCGCTGGCAATCATCTTAACAATAATCTATAGAGTTGATTTTAAAAATAATAAATATTATTATTATTTGAAATATAATAGTTGCCTAACGATATTGATTACCTTGCTTAGAAAAAATAACTTTCAATCAGAAACTATTTTAGAAAAACTAATATGAAACTATTTTTTTTAAAAATAATCATTAAATCAAAAAAAATTTAAGGAAATACGTAGTATTGTTGTTAGTGTTGTTAAATTACTTATTTTTAACCATCTCTATTGTGTCTTAGTCAAGTTTTTAGACCTAAAAATTGAATTAAGCGTCTAAGTTGAGTCTCAACTTGAAGATTGAGATAAAAACATGGGCACACTGTTTTATAGTTGACCAAAATTAGGTAGCTCAACAACACTCGATTTGGGTCGATTTTTCAAAACGGTCAGATTAAGATTATAGTTAAAATAATCCTATGCATGCATCGAGATTTGGCAAATAGATGTCCAAGCATATCTACCAGCTATGGGCAATCTTTAGGCTTACATAATGTTATTTAGGTCATTATCATAATCCGACAGTTGGGCCTTTTAAATTTAGTTTAGCCTATCGGTATTTCGAGTAGAGTCTATTTCTCAAGCTAAAAATTAGTTGGATCAAAGATATTTTTATTTTTGATAATTTTTTAAAAAAAGAAACTAAATTTAGATGAATTTTTATTTAATATTCTAAAAATAAATATCATTTTTATTTTAGTAGTATTTTTCAAACAGAATTCTATTTACCAGTTTATATAATTCCAGAATAAAGATTATTTAGATTTAAGAACATCACACTCATTTAATTTTATAAAAAAAAGGGATACTACAGGTTTGATTTAAAATATAATATATTATACATACACTTTACTTTTAAATTATGAAAATTATTCGGAATTATTAAAAGAAGCAGACGATAAAATTTTTAATAATTGTTAACACTCTAAATATCCACAAAAAAATTAAAAATAATATTTAATAAAGTCTCAACGAAACTGTAAAAATATGAGATTGAAGACTTATTGGAAAGAATATGTTAATAAATCGAAAATAAAACTATTTAAAATATGTAAAATAAATACACCTTTTAAAGTTAAAATTAGATCTTGGAACTGGATATATGGCGTAAAGGTTTATCATATAAGGCTTTTTTCCTACTTTATGATGCTTTGAGGGCAGCTTTGACAAATTTAAAGAATTCTGAAGATCCTGCCACTTCCACTATGGCTAGTGCTATAGTCTATAGAATAGAAAAATTTGATTTTATTTTATCACTATGTGTCTTGGATAAAATATTGTTGATAACAAGCTTGGCTTGTACAAAATTGCAAACCATTTCGAAGGACATAGGGTTTGCAATAAATCAAATTCAATTGGCAAAAGATTGCCTGATTAATATGAGAAGTATAATTTAAATTATTATCTTTTATTATTTTATAATCCTAAAATAGATAATAACACAGAATTTTTGGATGTCTTTTCAAAGGCCCAAGATTTTATGAAGAAGAGAAATTTACCTTTTGATTTTGAAAGTTCAAGACTTCAAACATTACAATCCAAAAAGGAGAGGTATATATATACTTTCATCATTAAATATAATATTTTATTTTAGCTTTAAAATCAGTGTGTTTTATGCTGCATTTGATATGCAGTTTAGTGAAAGATTTAACGATGAATCGATAAAATTTTTGAGTCAAACATCATTTTTTACCCCAAAGGGAATGGCGGAAAAGGCAATTGTTAAAGATGATATCAAGGATATCTGTGAATTTTATCAATTAAATACAAGTCAAGTTTTTGAGGAAATGTTGATGTTTAGAAATATTTATAAAATGGCTAAAACGGGGGACGTAATTATTACTCGTGACCTAGAGGTTAAAGAAGATTTGTCAGATTCTGAGAATTGTAAATTTATTTAATTAAAATATTTTTACTAATACATTATTTAGCTTCTTCTGATGATGATAATAATTCTGAGATGAATGATTCAGACTGGAGAAACTATTCATTTATTTTACCTTATCGTCTTCTTATAAATTTTTCTGCTTTCCCAAATTTAACAATTTTATATAAATATTTATTAACTATTCCTACTACATCATGTACTGCCGAAAGGGTCATGAGTAAAATTAAACTAATTAAAACAAGACTTCGTAGTGTCATGAAAGATCCATTTCTTAATAATTTAACCATTTTATCAATGGAAAATAATTTATTTAAACAATTAAATATTGATGAAATTAGAAATTCTTTTGCTTTCTCTTCCCCTAATTTATCTAAATTATTAATTTAAAAATAATATTTTTAAAGCATATATTTTTTACATTATATTTATATTATAATAAATATTGATGCAATAAAAATTATTTTTGAAATTTATTGGTGTCAAAAAATAATTTACAATGAGGGGGGGGGGTACTTTAGGGGGTATTCTGCTTCTATCCCTCAAAAAGTGTAGGGGTCACTGTGTTGAATGATCAAACATCACCACATTCACAGGTGTTATAACATGAAATTAGATCTATATAATAAACTATGTTTTAGAATAATGAACCTAGTGCACAATATAACTTGAATGATATAGTTAATACATTCAGTCCTATAGACATGAATATGTCTGAGAATGAAATATTAGAAGTTAAATATTTATTATATATTTTATTAATTTAATAATAGTTAGACAATTCTAATATTGAAAATATTTATCCTTGTTCCTCTAAAAGGAAAAATTTTGAAAATTCTAAATCTAAAAGAATTAATAAAATTAAATATGATACTGAGAAGATGGATATATTTAAAGGTAAATATTTATTATATTTAATAACTATTTATTTTTGAAATAGATTTTGCAAAAAAATATCATATGATGATGATATTCATCATGTTCAGGCATTTTTTAAATCATTCCAAACAACCTTTAATCGAATGACTGAAAAAGAAATATACCAAATTAAAATGAAATTTTTAGAAAATATATCTTTATATATGTAATCTTATATCTTTATTTTTAATACCATATTTATAATATGTTAATATTTTGTATATTTTTCTAATAAAAATTATTATATTTCATTAATCAAACAATTGTTAAAATTATTTATAGATGTTGAGGAATTTATCAACATTCTCAAACAAAGTAGGGCCAATTAATGTAAATTAATGTTTAATCAAAGATATTATTTATAGCAATCAAATGATGGCCAAATTATGGTAGGTTTATTACTCTAATGAATATTTTATCACTTTATAAATTGCTATTATTATTATTATTAAATAATTTTTATAAAAAATATTTTAGTAATATTGGTATTAAAGAACTTTTATGCATTAAAATAAAATTAAATTAAAACTAAAATTAATTAAAAACATAATTTCATAAATATTAATCCGCAAGATGGCCTTTAACAAACAATTATAATATAAAAATAATTTTTTTTTTTCAAAATTATTATTTTTTTAATCTTCTTGTTTCAAAATTTTATAAATTTCCAAATAACTATCGTTTCAAGTTATAAAAATTTATATAATTAAAAAAGATTTTTCGGCAAAGATTTCTAATTATTTATTTTAATTTCTGGACGAGACGAGAGTTAAAAACATTCAATATAAGTATAATCTTTCATCTTGAATTATTTTATTAAAAAATATACAATAAAGGATAACAATGAATATGCATTTTTTTTAAAATTATCAATTGAATACAAGCTTAAATTGAATAACTAAAATGTGGCTCTTTATAATTTTTACAAGTGATGAATAAAACATTGTAATAATCAGGGTTGACAATTATTTCACATATATTATTTTCATCTTATAGTTATTTATTAGAATCTTCCTCGAAGTTTGGATCGGATGTATTCTCCAGATAAATTCTGGTTGCTACTATGATTTCTTACTCTTTTTATTTCCCCCTTTCTTATCGATCTTTATTAATCGTTTTTCCAGTAAGAAAAAAGAAGCAAATTTATCATTTCTTTCGAATTTATATAATTTTATCGTTTTCCTTTATCTATAAATAAATAAAACAGTAAATATTATTGGTTAATTTTATTTTCATATCTTGAAACTTAATTATTATTTTAAGCCGGATTTGAATAAGCTAACTTTTAACAATAATTATCTACCTATTTTGGGCAGAAATTTAAAAATTCTCTAAAATATAAAAATCTTCAATTTATATCGAATTTAAATATTTTGCGTGATTTTTATTCATGAATTATTTTTTAAAAGATGTTTATCTTCTTTAAAATCAATTTTGTCATCTTGTAAGATTTTTTGCTCAATGTTTTGGGAGATATTTTTTAGACACTGATTTTGGGTATCGCATATTGCAACGATTACAATAGTCTATCTACTTCATTCTTATTTTTATTGATAAACACTTTTAAATATGTAAAAGTTTTAAAAACAGCTAACTCCATATTTTATCCAGAAAAATATTAAAAATATTACACAAGCCTGAGGATTTTGTTCATAGAAGGAGCAAAGATTTAGACCTATATTATCGAAATTTCAAGGCTTAGGCAATATTTTTCTTGGCTAAAATATTGAGTTAGCCGTTTTAAAAAACCGGCTATAAATGAGCCGTTTAACAACACTAATTAAAACCATAAATGCAAAAATGGCAATATTATATCTCTCCTGTCTCATATTTTAAAATACGAATACGATCAAAGGTTAGACATATTTAAAATTATTTAGTAAAATCAAAACAATTAAATATTTCTGTTTTTTATTTTACCTTTGTTTTTTTTAGAAATCAATAAAAAAACGCGGGCTTAGGGAAAACAGGGAGTTTGGTTTCATAATCCTAAATATTTTGAGGTTATTGGGAAAATTCTGCCATTCCCGTATCTGAGGATTTCGCTCCGTTCCTTTAACTATAAATGAAAATGTCATTATTTCTAACTTAATAAATAATGTCAACAAAAATCTTTTATGTTCCTTCACGGTATTTTACTGCTTAATTATTTTCCTAAATAATTATTTAAAGATTCTCTCTTTTGTTCAATGATTCCTTAGGTGAGTAATAATTTTTTTTGAATATCTTTTATCTATTGTCATATGATAAATACCAAATATGTTTTGTCAAAAAATAAGAATATTTTTTACTTTTTAATAAAAAAATATATTTTCAGTTGTCACATTGATAAAAATTTCTATAGAAGTATATATTCGGTCTTTTAAAAACCGGTCCTACGTCAACCCACTGGAAGCTCAGAATTAAATAATAATTGATTATGGTTGCAAATGTTTTATTAAATAACATATTACATTATGATGATAATAATAATGAACAAAAATATTTTCACTCGTCGATATGTTTATTATTGGGTTAGGAAAAACTAATTTTACAAATATAATATAGAAGAAATATTGCATTCCTTTAAAACCGTTGTAACTATTTTATTTAACTCCCATTTGATATGAATTTTTGAGGAATTTTCATCATTTAACTCGATAGTATATACGTATGGCATATAAATACCGATTTCGGGTATATACTCTCTATGCTTACAGATTTTCTTTTCATATTTGTAAATGATAGTCATATCACATTTTACTGTTATGGTAACTAAGCAATTAATTGGTAAGAACTTTATTCCAACTATATAAATTTGAAGATTGAACTGTTCGAATTCAAAATTAGATTTCTTTTCAGCAAAGTAAACTAATTTATAACAATTTATAGAACTATATTCATCGAAAAAAGACATTTTTTCAATCAAAATGTCGCTTATTTCAGAATCATTGAAAATTTTACACTCCCGAACTAATTGTATAATATCTAAGCTATTGAAGTATAAAATATAATCTGTGAGCATTTTAGAAGCTAAAGTAAAAATTAATAATAAATATAAATCTTATAATTTTATATATTTATTTTTAGATTGAACATTAAAGAACCTAAAGATTTCTCATTAAGCATTCAAGAATCTAAAGATTTATTTGAGCATTTTAGAAGCTAAAGTAAAAATTAATAATAAATATAAATCTTATAATTCATATCTAAATTTTTAGAATATTTACCAAAACAATCAATAAAAGGAATATCATGGCACAAAATACTAATGATATAATTAACAAAATTGAAAATAATATTTATTCTTTTAAAAATACAAATAATACTTTAAAATCTGAAATATGGGCTAAATTTAAAATCATCATAGATGATAAAAAAAATAATATTGGCTATTTGCAATGCATAAATTGTTCAAATTTATTATCTTATAATTATAACCATGATACATCACATTTAAAAAGACATAAATGTGATGGTAAATCCATGAAAATTAATAAAAAAAATTTTACACCTGAAAAACCACCTATAAATGTAATATGAAATATTTAAAAGAAAAATTTATAGATCATTCCTTAACACTTTGCCCAAAAGATATTAGACCTTTCAAAATGATAGCTGGGAATGGGTTTCTTGAATTCAGCCAGGCTCTAGTCGATGTTGTACAACGTATGGTAAAATAAATATCAACTCATTGATTTCACATCCTACCACTCTATCACGCCACCTTAAAGAAAAATGTAATAAAATAAGAAGCATTTTGGTTGATACTATTGCCCCAGTAATCAAGAATCGATTTATGGCTGCTTCCACTGATATATGGTGCGATGACCATAAAAAGAACTCGTTTATAACAGTTAACATGCACTATATATCAGATGACTGGAGTTAGTGAAGAGAAACCTATTTACCGCTAAATTTAAAGAAGTGTCTAAGACTAGCCAAGTAGTTGAGGATGAACTATTAAAAAATTTTTATAATTTTAGTTTTAACACACGATTTTATTAATATAATATTTATTACAGACCAAGGTAAAAATATTATAAAAGCATTGAAGTTAAATGAACGATTAAATTGTTCTTGTCATATATTAAATACAATTTTAAGAAATTCATAACTTCAAATATTTGGAAAGTAATGCCATTAATAAAATCAACAATAGATAATACTAAAATATTAGTGGGACATTTAAAACAAAGTAATAAATGCCAGCATTTAAAAGCCCTTTATCAAATAGAAGTCCGCTGGAACTCTAAATACAATACGCTCAATTCTGTTTATTCTCAAAATGAAGAAATTATAAAAGTTCTTCAAGAACATGGGGGATCGGAAAAGTATTATATTATAGACTTTCCGATCCTTCAGGATCTAGATAACATTCTTGAGAATTTTAACAGAGCTATTGTTGAGTTACAGTCAAACTCTTGTACTCTTTTTAAAGTGGTAATTTGGTATTATGAACTTCTTGAAGTTTGTAATACCTTTCAAAGCGAAAAAAGATAAATAAAATTGATTTTATTTAATATAAAGCATTTTTTAATTGAAAAATTTGTTTTACACAAGTATCATTTTATTTCTCTTTTTCTCTGTCCCAAATTCAAGCAATTACGTATGTTGTCAGGGACAGATCGCCAGATGACGGAAAACTATATAAAAGATTATATTAAATTACAAGAGGCTCAGGAAGTTAATGAAATACCATCGACCGGTCAAATTACGACTGTTGTTAAACAAACTGAATCGTTTTATACAAATGGGGCGATGGTAATTCTGGTAGTATGTCAATACCCGATGATGAATATTATAATTATATAAATAAAAAAATAGATGAAACATTTAAGGTGGATAATTTGTTAGAGTGGTGGGCTTCTCATCAAAGCGAATTTCCAATTTTTGCAAAACGGGTATTGGCTATTCCTGCTTCAAGTGCAAGCTGTGAGCGGAATTTTTCTACTACTGGAAGAATTCTTGAAGAAAGAAGAAGTAATCTTCAACCTGAAAAGGTAGATATGCTTCTCTTTCTTCATGATAATTTGTGAATTTTTAATATCTTTCTTGAGTATATGATGGTTTTTTACTTTGCAAACTGTCAAATATTTATTGCATTTATTATATTTTACCTTGAGTCATGAAAGTTTTTAATCCAACATTTTTTATTATTTTTTTTTACAATATATTATATAATACAATTATCTTATTTTGTTAAAAATTTATATTATAAAATAAATTATATTAATTTAATATTGTGCAATTAGATTATATTTTCAAAATACTATTTAATATACATGCATTTTTTTAAATAGCGATTTATTTTTATTTTATAAATTAAATAGTAAATACATATTATATTCTCATAATATATACCATTTTTTTATAAATTAAATATTAGTTTTATTTTTTTTAAATGCAATATAAAATATAGTATATGCTCAAAATATTATTACCATTTTTATGAATATTAGTTTTATTTTTATAAATGCAATATAAAATATAGTATATGCTCAAAATATCCATTTTAATAAATAACAGTTTTATAATTTTTATAAATTCAATATAATATTATCAAAATATTAGCTTTTTACATGTATTATTTAAATAAAAATTAAAATATCACAAATACAATCTTTTATATTCAAAAATATTATTATGGAATATACTTATATCCGGGCCGTAAAAATTTTTTTAAAAAAATATCCGGGCCGGGCCGTAAAATTTTTTTTAAAAAATATCAGGGGCTTATACTTAAGTCTCTCTATTATTATGGAATGTTTTTAAAAAAAATATTAGGAGAAATTTCCCGAAAGTCGAAATATTAATACCGATCTAGCTAAAAAGTTCTTTATTCATTACTTTAATATATGTATTAAAACTGTCATATTTTTTAAACTACTGATTATTGAAATAAAATTATTGGAATACCATTATTTAATATTTCGAAAATTTTTTTTAAAATAAATATTTAAAAACATATGCACCTCTTGACAGATGTCTTGCCTATTAAGATATATAAGTTGCAAATGGTTGAAGTTAAAGGCAAATTGGCTACTAACATATTTTATGATGTTGTAATCAAAACTGAAGATTATATGTTTTTCCAACTTAGGATTGAATTTACCAAGCAAGAAAATAAATTACCAAATTATGTTTTTACAAAGGTAAATAACATTTTTATTTATCGATAAAATTTAAATGTTACTTGTTGTTTTTAATATTGGTTCTAAAACATTTTATCAAAAATAATTTATTAAAAGTGAAAAAATATAAATATATATAGAATATTTTATTATGAAAATTGGTTCAACAATAAATTATTATTTATTTGATAAAAAAATATCCTTGCTTTTTCAACATATTTCATAAAGTTCATTTAATATTTTCTTATACTTAAGTCTCTCTATTATTATGGGATGTTTTTAAAAAAAATATTAGGAGAAATTTCCAAAAAGTCGAAATATCAATACCGATCTAGCTATAACGTTCTTTATTCATTACATTAATATATGGATTAAAATTGTCATATTTTTTAACTGATTATTGAAATAAAATTATTGTAATACAATTATTTAATATTTCAAATTTAACCGATAAAATTTAAATTTTACTTGTTGTTGTTGTTATTAGTTCTAAAACATTTTATCAAAAATAATTTATTAAAAGTTAAAAAATATAAATATATATAGAATATTTTATAATTAAAATTGGTTCAATAATAAATTATTATTTATTTGATAAAAAAAAATATCCTTGCTTTTTCAACATATTTCATAAAGTTCATTTAATATTTTCTAATATTTAAGTCTCTCTATTATTATGGAATGTTTTTAAAAAAAATATCAGGAGAAATTTCCAGAAAGTCGAAATATCAATATCTAGCTAAAACGTTCTTTATTCATTACATTAATATATCGATTAAAACCGTCATATTTTTTAAACTATTGATTATTGAAATAAAATTATTGGAATACAATTATTTAATATTTCAAATTTAACCGATAAAATTTAAATATTTTGTTGTTGTTGTTATTGGTTCTAAAAATTTTATCAAAAATAATTTATTAAAAGTTAAAAAATATAAATATATAGAATATTTTATAATGAAAATTGGTTCAACAATAAATTATTATTTATTTGATAAAAAAAATATCCTTGCTTTTTCAACATATTTTATAAACTTCATTTAATATTTTCTAATACTAAGTCTCTCTATTATTATGGAATGTTTTTAAAGAAATATTAGGAGAAATTTCCAGAAAGTCGAAATATCATTACCGATCTAGCTAAACGTTCTTTATTCATTACATTAATATATCGATTAAAACTGTCATATTTTTTAAACTAATTATTATAATCTCAGATTGCATTGGTTAGTTTTTATATCGTATCATATGATTTAGTAGATGTACACTATGTCATTTACAAAAGTCATTAATTTCATTTAATATTACTTGAGTCTTTACTGTCATTACCGCTACCGCTATCGCTCTCTAATTAATATATGAAGCAAAGATATCATTGATAATTATTTTTAAAAATTCATAAACAAATGAAACATTTGGGATAGGGTTTAAATTTTTTTTTTAATTTTTGGTCCCCGTGATGCTGTTTTAGATCAGGTTAAAATAATATAATACATTTCATCGACTTTGAACTGTTTCGAAGGACCAGAATTAAAAATAAATCTCTTTAACTATGATTGAAGGAAGTTACTATATGATATACTTATTTCAACGGGGTGAAAAGAGGGGGAGAAGTGTGTTCAATCATTAAGCTTCTATCTAGCCTATGCATATAAAACAAAATTATATCGGTAGGACAGATTCAATTATTGCTCAAATCTAAATAATAAATCTATCATTCCACTTTAATATATTTATTATATAAGTCTCAGATTGCATCGGACAATTTATATATCGTATCATATGATTTAGTAGAGGTACACTATGTCATTTACAAATGTCATTAATTTCATGTAATTTGTTTAAAAATCATATAATTTAACGAAAATCTTTATCCTATTTTATATATTTTTTAACAAATATTATAAAAAATGTATCCCTTTTCAAAACTAATTCAATTTCTGTTAGTTAAGCGAGTTCTATTATACTTATTTAGCAAAATTGAAAATCTAAAAAACTAAAAAATATTTCTATAAATTCTGATGAAAACAAAAATGTGTTATACTTCAAAAACATTTTTTAGACGTTAAAAACCTCTCTATCTTATTAATATGCCCCATCCTTTTAACAAGTTAGCACCTCAAGTTCAATATTATTTATTAAATTTAGGATAGAAACGTTAAATTATAAAATTTAAAGAAATTAGCAAGATTTCTTATTATATCCTTGTGACTTTTCAATTAAGTGATTTTAAAACAGCTTTAGATATTATTAATGGTTTCAATTTAAATCGACTTGTTTAACTAATTTAACATATCTATTCTTAAAATATGGATGAATATAGTAGCTAGGAAGAGTTTGATTTGCAAAATTCCAAAAATCTTTTATTAAATCCTTTGTTATGGACTTTAAAATGTTTTCACAAATCTAGGGAAGAGTTTTGCAATTTTAAAAATTTCTTTAGTACGAAATAATATTGGATAGCTACTCATAATAACAAACATTTTTCCCCGTATTTGATTTTTCTAAGGCGATTGATTTCTATTTTTTAAATTTTTCATTCACATTAATCAAAAATTTTTTACTTTAAATAAACTCAAAATATTTGTGAAGAAGAATTTTTTTCAAAGTCTAATTTGAAAATTATTTCATTAATAAATAAATAATATTACTTGTAACGTCTCCACTATCATTACCGCTACCGCTACCGCTATCTAATTAATATATTAAATTATAAACAAATATATACTTGATATTTTTTTATAAATGCCTAAACAATTGAATATTTGGGGATAGGGTGGTAATTTTTATAAATTTTTGGCTCCTTTGATGCTGTCTTAGAATAGGTAAAAGTAATTTAACATATTATATTAATTTTGATTGTTTAGAAAGTCCAGAATTAAAAATAAATTCTAGGGATAGGTGTAGTCAATCATTAAGCTTCTACCTCGCCTAAATATATAAAAAAAGAGATAATATCCGAAGAACAGATTCAATTATTTATCAAATCTAAATAATTTATATTGTATCATATGATTTAATAGATATACAAGGGTGATTTATAACTGTCATTAGTTTCATATAATATATCACAAGAATGAATGTGCAAAAATCAAAAAATATTAATCACAAATAAAAATTCTAAGAATGAATGCGCAAAAAAAATTTAAAAAAAATATTAATCACAAAATAAAATGCTTATTACAGAAAATGACTCCACGCTAACATGATACACATAACAATACCTATAACAGATCTTATAATTATTAAGTAGTGATTGTCAATCGAATACCAACCATGCTATGAACATCGAAGTAATCGATGAAGATGACGTCACAAACACAGATGTTAAAGAATATAATCTTCAGAATCTGGAAGTGTACAATCTGGGGGTCAACGACACCAGATATGATGCGTACAACATAACGGTGAGCATCAACAACATACCCATATTGATGCAAATAGACACCGGTACTAAGTACACAATACTTTTGAAGCTAACATCTAAGACTGTAGGCATAGCCACGACGCATAAGACGGATATGAAAGTGACAGGGTATGACGGTAGCGCCATTAAGGTATTATTTCTGGCCAATGTGAACGTTAAGTTTGAAGGTAACTCACAACAGTAGTGGATTGTGATAAGATCCCCCTGTTAGGGCTTATGTGGCTCCATGCCAACAACATATTAAAAACGTTCTTCGTGGGTAACATAGAGAATGATCTCTAGAAGGTGATCTCGACAACAAAAAACGACCTCGACTTACTCCTACAAATCCAAAATGGTCAGACAAGAGAAAGTTCACTTGAAGCCTGATGCCGTGCCTAAAATCATATGGTCAAGGAGAGTTCCGTCTGCCAAGATCAATGCAACGACTCAGAAATTGGATGGCAGGCTGAAGGACAACATGAACCTTGCTCAAAAAGAATCTAGATGCCGGATACAAGGCACAAGCGATCCGATTGGGAAGTTAACTAAGGGCTACATTTGTTCTATCAAGCCATCGTTAGAAGACTGCATCATGAACATGGGTAGCGTATTGCGTGGCGATCATGAGTGTCGATGGCGTTTACCACACAACATATTCAAAGTTTCTGCATTATTATGGAATGCTTAATAAAAATATCATATTATAAGAAAATTCCAGAAAGTGAAATATTAATACTGATCGATTTGGCTAACATTTTATTCATTTACATAGAATATTTTATTATGAAAATTAGTTCAACAATAAATTATTATTTATTTTATAAAAAAGAAATATCCTTGCTTGTTCAACATTTTTTATATTTTATGGTAAAGTTCATTTAATGTTATATTTTCCACTTAAGTCTCTGTATTATTTTGGAATGCTTAATAAAAATATCATATTATAAGATAATTCCAGAAAGTGAAATATTAATACTGATCGATTTGGCTAATACATTTCATTTACATTGATATATTGATTAAAACTGTAATATTTTTTAAACTTTTGATTATTGAAATAAAATTATTGGAATACAATTATTTAATATTTTAAATTTAACCGATAAAATTTAAATTTTACTTGTTGTTGTTGATATTGGTTCTAAAACATTTTATCAAAATTAATTTATTGAAAGTTAAAAAATATAAATATATATGTTGCATGTGCGCATGTGCGCTATTATTTTATTACTTATATTTAAACAGTTAAACTATTATATATTTAAATATTAAAAGTTCAGTTATATATCTTAAGGCAACAGAATATTTAGATAAATAAAATACCAAATTACTATAATAACCATTCTAGATTAAATATTCAAGCCGTATATATTCTCTTTCATTAGCCTATATTACATCCTGTGCGACCATTCTATAACCATTCTACTTTAAATATTCAAGCCTTATAATTATCTTTTCTCATTATGGTGGAGGATAGGGGCATGATGTAAAGATCAAGGTATTGTTGAAGACGTTGGATCTGATTATAGATGAAGCTACAAAAAAATATAAATTATTCGAAACATTGGATAAAGAGATGGCTGTGAGTATCATGGATAACATTGATAATTTATCATATCAAATGAAAGATTTAGTACAAAAGAAAGTCGAAAAGAACAAGATCACACGTATTTTGGAGTTGTTCAATACAAAACCGGACAGACTTGAGTCTTCCAGAGAGTATTTCGATAGACTGAAAGGGTATGCTTCGGGGCTCAATCCTGAATTTTTGTCGGTGCAATTTATGTTGAATTGTCGTAATGAAAAGCTAAAAACAAGGTTGATAGAAGAAAATACTACAGAGATTAATATTACAGAGGACATTGTTGTCAAATTTCAACTGTTGGAAATTAATAATAATAAAACATATGTAGAGAAAGATTCTTGGAGAAGAGAGGATAGAACCGATTGGCAAGGATATTCGTCTTGGAAAGAGAACAAGCAGACTTTCAAGGCCAACAACAACTACAACAATAACAACAACAACAACAACTACAACAATAATAACAACAACTACAACAATAACAACAACAACTACAACAATAACAACAACAAAAATTTCAAAAAACAAGAAATTATACAAACGCCATATAATTTGAGGCCAAGGAATAAGATATATTTTATTAATGATTTTATGATTAATATGCAACTTAATAATCTTAATTTTTCTTTTTTGATAGATACGGGTTCTCCGGTGACATCCTTGCCCATTAAAGATTTTGAAAAGTTGGAGAATTATGAAGAAATTGAGTTGGAAAATTGTTCTAAAAAATTATTCTCTTATGAGGGTTCTCCTATCACAGTCGTTGGTCAGGTCTCGAATATTAAGGTTAAATATTTGAATACAATTAAATATTTAAATTTTTATGTATTGGATGGGGAGGGACCACCTCTTTGTGGTCAAGGCTGGATTAAAGAATTTGACATAATCAAATTCAACGTTGATGTAAACACTATTAATAATAATGAGATAGGAGATAGGGTAAATTTTTTAACTTTTAACAATCCTTTCAAAGATACTGATAAATTTTATAAAAAAATTTATGTCATTCAATCGTTATTTACTAAAAAAGGGTATTTTGAAGAGAGTTGTGACATCAACAAACTAATTAAGAAATTTGAATGTGTTTTTAATGATAGAATTGGAAAAGTCAAGAATTTTGAAATAGACATTTTATTAAAAAATGACTTTAAGCCAAAATTTGTGAAGGCCAGGAGAGTGCCCTTCGAGTTAGAAGAAGAATTAGAAAACACTATAGAACAATGGCGACAGCAGGGAGTGATTAAGCGTGTCAGATTTTCACAATGGGCCACTCCATTAGTTTTAGTTAAGAAAAAAGATAATACGTTGAGAATTTGTGCTGACTTTAGAATTACTGTAAACCCACAATTAGAAAGGTTCGAATATCCGCTTCCAAGGATTAATGACATAATTGCTAAAGTAGGTAATGGAAAGTTTTTTTCAAAGATAGATTTTTCATCGGCGTATCTGCAGATTCCTGTATCTAAAGAAACTTCCAAATTTTTGACCGTCTCCACACACAAGGGTCTTTTTCAATTTAATAGACTACCTTTTGGGCTTACAGTATCAACTGCGTATTTCCAGAAGACTATGGACGAAATATTTGCTGATATTAAGGGGGTAAATTATTATTTAGATGATTTATTAATTTTTGGTAAGGATAAGTTAGACAATTTTTATAAATTGAAAAGAGTGTTTGAAAGAATGTTGGAGTTTGGGCTGATTGGAAATATAAAAAAAAGTGAGTTTTACAAAGAGAGTATAAAATATTTAGGTTATTTAATAAGTGACAAAGGCATTCTACCAATCAAAGAAAAAATTGATTCTATAAGTACAATGACCGAACCTAAGAACAAGGATGAATTACATTCTTGGTTGGGTCTTATGAATTATTATTCTAGATTTATAAGAATTTTTCTAAATTAGCAGCTAATTTATATATTTACTTAAAAGGGGTAATAAATTTTGTTGGGGAATCAATGAAAGAACTAGTTTTTACGAAATTAGAGAAAAATTGTGTAATGCACCAATTCTTGCACCTTATGATAGAAGTAAGGAATTGTTTATTTCAACGGATGCGTCCAATAAAGGCATGGGTGCAGTCTTATTTCAGGTAGAAGAAGATGGTTTAGAAAGGCCAATTGAGTTTATGCCTAAGGCATGGGCTGGAGCTGAAAAAAGATATTCAATTATTGAAAAAGAAGGATTGTCTGTTGTTTTGGCAGTAAAAAAATGGAAAGAATATGTAGTAGGTAGGAGATTTAAATTTTTTCGGACCATAAACCACTGGTGAATTTGTTTGGAGTAGATCCTGTTAAGCTTTACAATATGTCACCAAGACTTCAGAAATGGGCATTTTGTTTAGCTGGTTTTGATTTTGACATTAATTATAGGAGGGATAAGGATCAATTTATTGCTGATGGTTTTTCTAGGTTAATAAAGGAAGATATTATTTGTTTTTTTAATATTGATAATGATTTAAGTGACTAGAGAATTTTGAATAATTTAGATATGATAAGAAGAGAGACTGTTGAAGATTTAGAACTTATCAAAGTTAAACAATTTATTTTGAATTAAGTGGGAGATTTCACACAGATTAAAGTATATATGGAGCTAGGTAAGTTGTTGTTTATTAAAAATGATTGTATTTTTAAGGGAGAGCAGATTGTTATTTCCCAATCGCTAAGAAAAGAAATTCTAAATGTTCTTCATGAGGGACATATAGGTTTGTCTAGGATGATTGATATTATGGAAAGATATTTTTGGTGGCCCGGGGTTAAAAGAGACATCAAGGAAATTATTTTTAGGTGTAATATGTGTATGGTAAATGCTCCAAAATTACCAAGGGTTAGAAATAATCATTGGGTAGATCCGAGCAGACCCTGGTATTGTATTTTTATTGATTTTTTTGGACCCATTAAGAATTATTATGGATTAGTAATAATTGATGTGTACTCTCGATGGCTTGAGATTATCAAGGTTAAAAATATTACTACTAATACCACTATCATGGTATTAAATAATATTTTTTCTAGATTTGGTTACCCCGTAGAGTTGGTTTCTGATAATGGACCAGCTTTTAGGTCGTATGATTTTAAAAATTTTCTATTAAAAAAGGGTATAACACATATATTTACTCCTGCATACCATCCGTCTTCAAATGGTATGGCTGAAAGAGCGGTACGCTCAGCTAAGGATATGATTTATAAATTAGGTGGTTGGGATGACAGGTTATTGGAAGAGGTGTTATTGAATTATCGCAATACCACTCATTCGACAACCAAAACTTCACCTGCTTTTAGATTATTCGGCAGGGAATTAAGATGGAAATGGAGTTTTTTAAAAGACGATAACTGTGATAATAGACCTAATGTAAAAAGAATAAATTTCAGAGAATTAACATTAAGCAACTCTGTCTTTATTAAAGTGGGCTCCAATCAAGAATGACATGTGGGGATTGTCGTTGGAAGAATTAGTAACGTCATTTGGGAAATTCAGGTAGATGATAAGTTTCTCTTTGTTCATATTGATCACATTAGAAATTATTAATAGGAATATATTGCATTATATTTTTACTTTTATATTGTGGTTACAAATATTAAAGCATCATACATGTTCTATCTTTACTAGTTGTGATAATTTTGATTAATAACATTGTTAATATTGAAAATAATTCCTTCTTCCCAATTGTAATTGTTTATTATATTCCAAAAAAAGGAAATTATGACAATAATTTTTATTATATTCCAAAAAAAAAGGAAATTATGACAATAATTCCCCTTCCCAATTATAATTGTTTATATTCCAAAAAAAAGGAAATAATGACAATAATTCCCCTTCCCAATTGTAATTGTTTATTATATTCCAAAAAAAAGGAAATAATGACAATAATTTCCCCTTCCCAATTGTAGTTCCTACTATCACCATATATATGATTTGTTATATAATTCCTTGTTAATCTTAATGTAAGTATTATTTTGATATCATTATTGTAACATTAAATATTAACATTATTACGCGTGTAACATTATAAGACTTACCTCCCGCATGTCAAGCGAGCGTTTATTCACTAATTTCAATATTCATTTTTTATATATTTTTTTTGGAGGGAGTGCATGTTGCATGTGCGCATGTGCGCTATTATTTTATTACTTATATTTAAAATGTCAGTTAAACTATTATATATTTAAATACTTAAATAATTTATATAATGAGAAAAGATAATTATAAGGCTTGAATATTTAAAGTAGAATGGTTATTAGAATGGTCGCACAGGATGTAATATAGGCTAATGAAAGAGAATTTATACGGCTTGAATATTTAATCTAGAATGGTTATTATAGTAATTTGGTATTTTATTTATCTAATTTTCAAAAGAAAAACAATACAAGTTATTATATATGAGAAAAAACAAGTAATTCAAATAAAAATATATGTATTTATATATATATTCTGTTGCCTTAAGATATATAACTGAACTTTTAATATTTAAATATATAATAGTTTAACTGACATTTTAAATATAAGTAATAAAATAATAGCGCATAAAAATGAATATTGAAATTAGTGAATAAACGATCGCTTGACATGCGGGAGGTAAGTCTTATAATGTTACACGCGTAATAATGTTAATATTTAATGTTACAATAATGATATCAAAATAATACCTACATTAAGATTAACAAGGAATTATATAACAAATCATATATGTATTTATATATATATTCTGTTGCCTTAAGATATATAACTGAACTTTTAAATATAAATTATTTAAGTATTTAAATATATAATAGTTCAACTGACATTTTAAATATAAGTAATAAAATAATAGCACACATGCGCACATTATTTAAATTACTAGTTTTTTCTCATATATAATAACTTGTATTGTTTTTCTTTTGTAAATTAGATAAATAAAATACCAAATTACTATAATAACCATTCTAGATTAAATATTCAAGCCGTATAAATTATCTTTCATTAGCCTATATTACATCCTGTGCGACCATTCTAATAACCATTCTACTTTAAATATTCAAGCCTTATAATTATCTATTCTCATTAATATAGAATATTTTAATAGGAAAATTGGTACAGCAATAAATTATTATTTCAACGGGGTGGGAAGAGGTGGAGGGTTGTAGTCAATTATTAGGCTTCCATCTCGCCTAAATAAGAAAACTAGATAATGTTCGAAGAACAAATTAAATTATTGCCCAAATCTAAATGATAAATCTATCCTTAAAAATCAATATATTTATTATAATCTCAGATTGCATTGGTTAGTTTTTATATCGTATCATATGATTTAGTAGATGTACGCTATGTCATTTACAAAGTGAAATTTCATTTAATTGTGATATTCTAGATGTGAATTTCTATACTTTCTTTTTATATATTATATAAAGTAAATAATATAATACCTTCATCATCAAATTAACATGTAAACAATATTATTTTTCATGGAAAGCATAATGTTAAATATATTAAATGTAGATAACATTGGTCAGACTTAAAGAGTAAAGTATAATCAGATCTTGCTAGGGAAAATAAAAATTCTCACCCTCTATATTTTCTTAATTCAATCAGTTTATTATTTGACCCAATAGATCTGGTCATTTTAAATATTTATGACTATATTTTATATTAAATTATAATAAGGAAATTTAAAATATAAAATAATTAATACAATGTTTAAAATGATCCATCATTTAACTTTTATAGTCAATCGATTGAATTAATTTTTTTTTAGAAATCAATCATACACAAATCTTTAATAATAAATTTAACTTAGCCACATTATGATAAAACAACTAATATATTGCAATCAATATAATTTTAAATTATGTGTTGTTAAAAAATCTAATCATTTAAAGATATATTTTTTTATAATTTTAAAGTCTATTTTGTGTTTAATATAATCTAACAATCAATATTTAAGCCAGGAAGTTTAAGTCTCGAAATTTTTCGTTAATAGATGTTAAACCTTTGCGCCATAAATGGACAATATCTTAAAGTTTGCATAATATTTTTCCTAATAGGTTATTGAGGATTCGTTTTTAAAAATCAGCCCAAAATGAGCCGGTTAACAACACTATCCTAAAGATATCGAAATTTTAAGATAAAATGTTTTTATTTGTAGCTACAAAATTATTCCAAATTTTACCGGTAGCCAGTGTTACATTTGATGGAGTAACTTAAATATTAAATACAAAATTTTAAAAATAAAATGATAATCAGGATTTATGAATTAATTTATCACTAAATTTGGTAGACGAATAATTAATTTAAAATATTATTCTTGCCAAAGATATTGGTTGTATTTTCCAAGAGAAGGAATGATTTAGTGATAAAATGTCTATTATAAAACGATACCTGGAGGTGTTGTTTTGATATTAACATCTATTAAATAAATTTTTAAATAAATAAATAAAAATTTTTGATTACTATTATTCTCCTAATACTTTAATCATCATTTTGATAACTTTTAATATTTCAAAGAAGTGTTAAAAAAAACTTTATTTTTGAAAATACATTTTTTTTGATTTTCTGGTAAGATCATTTTAAATATTATCTAACAGGGCTAGTGCGCTTAATATCACGTAAAAGTTATGCATACATTTCCCATCTTTGCCCTAATGATTGATTTAAAGATATGGCCCTTGCTGGAAAACATAGGAATAGATAAGCATCTGATATCGCTAATTAAGATAATTTATGACAATCATAGTGTAGTACCTCAACATCTAAATGTAAAATCACAACCTTTTAAAGCAAATAGGGGCCTTAAACATGGATGCATTCTCTCGCCTGTTATTTTTAATGTAATAATGAATGATATCATAAATAAATCCTTTAAACCAGAATATGCACTCAACCCACATTACAGGGTTCAAAAGCACCACAATGACATGCATAACACTCTTAATTTTCTATGTTATGCCGACGACGTGTGTATATTAGCTAACTCGGAATACAAGATAAGAAATATTTTATCATTATTTGTTAACAACTGTTATGAATATGGATTAAGAGTTAACTACACAAAAACCAAGCTTATCACCTCAAATACATATGCGAGTAACTTAAACCCTTTTAACTTTGAGGGCATAACGATAGGATTAGTTTCAGATTTCAAGTACCTAGGAAACAAGATAACATCTTTGGGCTTCACAATATTAGATATGAAATCGAGAACTAATAATGCTAGACTAGACTTGGCAGGACACTAAAAGCAACATCAACGCAATTCAAACATTTATAAACAAATGCCTAAGAAGAATCACCAAAATATATTACCCATACAACACCACAATTTCAACGCTCTGGAATAGATGTGTCATCCTACCAATCAATCGACTCATTCCCATAAGGAGATTAGAATTACTAGGCCATAGCTTAAGACACTCGCAGAAAAATATGATATTTTTGTCCATGAAATGGTCCCCTGACGGTAGGAAGAAAAGTACCCCTAAATACTATTGGTTGGCAAAATGTTTAAAGAATATGGACCTGATCAATCTCTCGTTTGCAGATTTCATGGGACTCAGCAAGAACAAGAAACACCTAAAAAAACATCTAAAATACATGCTAAAATATGGCCTAAATTAAAATAGGAACCGTTCTCTTCTTTTTCTTCTCTTGCAATGGCTAGAACAAAGCAAAACATGTTTGATGATGATAATAATCTGGACAACGCAACTTTCCTAATATGAACCCACGATTTTTTCTTCTGGACATACGATATCGGCGACAATAACGACAACAGCTAGAACAACAAATAGAACAATGGATAATGAAAATGAACACTGGTTATGATAATAACACAATAACACCGACGAACCCAAATATCATTTGCACAGCGCGTACAAGGTCTACAGGACACGTGATATCGACACACCGAATAACAAACAAAGAAGGGACTCATCATGCAAACTTAACTTAAACTCTCAATACTCACCAAGATATAAGAGTTATTATTGTTTTTTTGTTGCCTCACTAAATAACCTTATCAGAATTCAGGTACATTATTACATGACATTATATTTCTTAACACTATTCTGCCGGTAACGGAATTAATACATCACCACTTTCGTACTTCTCTCTTCTTCACTTTGCTAGCTGGCTACATAGTGGTGTCCACTATAATAAAACGGATATACACTATGTATAGGATCTATATACTAATGAATATACTTGGTGCACGCCCAACTCCTGGTAAGGCGTGGTAATGAATGAATGAAATGTTATGGAATGCTAAGAAAAAATATTCAATAAAATTCCATAAACAATGATGCATTTATCTAATAAGTTCTTTATATATTTAAGATTGATATATTATTTTATAAAGAAAATTGTTTCAACAAAAGATTATATAAAATTGAAATGTCTATACTTGCTAGAGATATTGATAAATTAAAGGTTAATGATTAAGAACCCAATTATTAGATTTAAAAAAATAACTTTTTTAATGATTAAAGATGCTCCAGATTTTAATTTAAAATAATTTAGTAACATTTTATATTTTTAAAATAAACTAATCTCTTATTTTGATCACTTTATTGAAATAATTGTTCACTAATGAAATTAATTATTAAAATTAAATCTTATTGTTCTGTTTTATTAATCATCAATTAAATTTGTTTTAATTTATCAAGATGGTGATATTGTTAAATTATAAATATTTTCAAATATACTATTTCATTTCATTATCAGGTTTTTTTTAGAAACTAAATTTTTCTAATCCTAAATTACTGTACGATTTAGGTATTTATTCATTTAAGAATTATAATTTATTATATCGTGAAAGAAATTTAACAAAAAATTATTAAGATGATTATTTTTTCTCTAACTTTCTTTCTCCTCTCTTTTTATAAATTATATAAATAAAATAATACCTTCATCATCCTCTAATTAATATTTTAACAAAGGATATATTTTATTTTTCAATAAAAGCAATGTTATATATATTATTACAACGATCAGACTCTAGGAGTAATTTTCAGATTTTGCTAGAGTTTAAAATAAATTTCCCACTCTCTATATTTATTTAAATTCTATCATTTTATTGTCCGACCCTGCATATCTCGTTATTTTTAATATTTATGACTGTATTTTATAGATGATTATCAAAAGGAAATTGTTAATATGAAATGAATACATGCTTAAAATGCTCCATCATGTAATTTCTATAGTCCAACGATAAAATTAATTTTTTTATGAAAATTAATCAGGCCCAATATTTTAAATAAGATATATATGAGAAATAAACTTTGCCACGTTACATGAAAAAAAAACTAATATTTCGCAATCAATATGTCATAATTTTAAATGAAAATTTTAATTTATATGTTCATTTATAAAAAATTTATAAATTCTTTCCCTAGCCCATGTTAAAATCTCTATGAAAAAAATTACTCATTAAAATATAAAAATTCTTTACCTAAGACTGCGTTATATAAAATAGTATGCGATAAAATAATTTCCAAAAATTTTTATAAATGAAATTGACATAAAATTATACTTACATTGTACGCAACTAATATCGATAAGTGCTATCGAATATAGAATAATAATCAGAATTCGAAATTTTGGTATCATCGATATTATTTAAATTGATTAATTACAACTTAATTATAAGATTTTATATGAAATTATAAAATGTATGAAAATTATCAAGATATTTAAAAAAAATAAAATAGTGTACGATTTATTTTAACTAAGATTTTAGCTAAAATTTTATAAATAATTTTAACACAGTGTAATTTTTATAAAAATTATTTGAAAATGATGAGAGAGGGGTAAACGAAATATAAGGTTTAATAATTTATTTATTTACGAGGGAAATAAATAAATAAATTTATGTATACAGACTACCAAGTATTTGCTGATTTTGGAGTTTTTAGCTATACATGTAAATTGGCCTATTAAAATGATGAAAAATAATATGGCAAGGTTCTGCCTTGTGTCCTTCTTATTCATTTTCAAATATGTTGATTTTGATTTAATTTTAAATCAAATTTATCCAAAACATAATTTAAGCTATGAAATTTTATAAATTTAAAAAATTTATTACGATTTCATTAAAAATTTTAAAATTTGCGATAGTTTTGAAACTTTTCCAATTTTTTAAAAATAATGATTCATTTTTAGGCTGAATTTTAAGAACACTGCTAAAGGAACTTATTTCAAAAAATATTTATTTAAAATGAGAATAATTTTGTTATTAATAATATCTATAATTTTAATCAAGATGATAATTTAATCAATCAAATATTTTAAATTAAAATTTTTTAACAAATTTAATTAATAATATTCATATTTTAGCATTAAAAGTATAAAAATTCTTGTACTCGTAAAATAAAAAATTTTAATCAATAATTATTTATATCAATTTTAATTTTCTTTTCACCCTTTTTTAACCTATTCCAATTTAGAGGTGTACTTGGGAATTTTTAATGTAGTTGATTCTTTTCGAGTCCTAGTTAAAAATATTTCTTCAATCTATAATAATATATTATTAATAAATCAATTAGCTAAATAATTTTATTGAATATTTTCTTATATAAATTTGTATACTATTATAGTATTATAGTATCATAATGAACAGATTTGGCTTTTTGGCAAATTTTTAAAACTCATATTAGTATAATACGCATTTTTTTTAAAAAACTATTACGAAATTCTATTCCTGCTTTTATAAAGTACCTTACCAAGCGAATATCAGATAAAGTTCATTTATTATTTTGAACTAATTTCGAATTTATAATTCATTTTTATATATGGATGGATTACAATTTTTTTTAAAAAACTAAACACAAAAATTCATAGCAAAGATGAATATGTATTCTACTTACGCAGTAATATGATTGTGTAAAAATTTGGCTATTGATCATACCCGTTTAGACCATTTGCTAAACAGCGACCAAATTTTGTCAAAAATTAATAATTTTTATTATACACTAACAGAATCACGTGGTCTACCGAATATCATCCCTCCAAGTCTGAAACCAACAAGTTGGCTTCAGAAATAAAAAACATGATCCTTGTTAGAATCGAACCCAGGTCCTTTGGATTTGTCATCAACACCCTACGACTAGCCCACAGACGATATTTGAAATTATCATTTTTATTCATATATTAATAAACAAATGACGGGTTTAAATATTTTTGGAAAAATTATAAAAATACAACCTGTTTGACGAGATATGTCATTAAGCGTAAAATTTGTTTAAAAAAAAACCTGATTCTAGGAAGCATAGCCACAAATCTTTAAAACTAACTTACATCGTATATTGTTATTTTATATTATATGCAACAAATTAGAATTCGAAAAAAAAAGAAAATAAAAGAAAGAAGAAAATAATAATTATTATAAATTTATTCGAAAACTGTTCTGGAGTTTTAAGCAATACAAAAACTATTGTTCCTTAATTATCATCTACTTCTCATTTTTCAAGTTACTGAATTTAAACTCTAATTTTATTTTAAAAATAATTTATACAATCTTTTTTTTAAAAAAAGGCTTCTTTTTTTTAAATCTATAAATAAAATATATTGTATACATTATTGAAAAAAAAAGGTAATTTGATCTTAATTTTATATCCTAAACTACAAAAATATATGATAATGGAAAGAATTTGCTGAGTTAGACAGAAAAAAAAATAAAGGGTACCTATACCCATACATAAGGGTATTGTAATTTATAATAGAAAAAAAATATTATTTTGGCAAGTAAAAAAACAATTTTTATTTAATATATTATAATATATCACCGGGGATATGATGAACATTGTGATTATCTAGTTGGTTTGTGAAGATAAATATCGAAATGAGCCTTTATAGCTAGTTGGTAATGTTAAATATCTATCATGACATAAAATTTTTTGCCATATTATTTAGATATGAAATAAGCCAGATCAAGCCTTCAAGCATATTTGCAATATATGGTACCCCTGCCTAAAAAAATTAATTTAGAAAGAAAAACCAAGAAAAAAATTTTGAGTTAGGATTAGAATCCGTAACTCTCTGAAAGTTTGACTATTCAAAATGACAATATTAAAATGCGAAATCAACACAGCATAAGAATAAAATAAAATTTAACAAAATTTATACTATAAAAAAAATTATTTTATATTATTCTTGAAGGCATCATTATCTTTATATTTCCTGTAAAAAAATAGAAAAGTTATTATTTTGGCTTGCTCGGAGATAGCTAGAAATTCAAAGATAAAGCGGGAGAATTTTGAACAAGGTTAATACATACGACTCATCTCGAATTCCATTTATTTAGGACTCTGAATATTATATTTTTTTTATTTCTTAAATAAATGTATCAAAAATCATTGACAAAAAATTATCTTGTATTTTGATTAATTAGCTATAACTTTTAGTTTTTCTCCCACATAAGCATGTTTATAATTAAAAATTTTCTAAATATCCCGAGCTTTCTTTATATCTATACGTCGTAAAAAGTAGAATTAGAGGTGTATATGATAGATATTCGAAATTAATCTTAAATATTTCAAATTATTCGTAAATATTTAAAAGTTCTTTGAGGAACATTTTGATACTTTATTTCCATATTTTATAAATCATTTTTTTTAAATTATAAAAATAATTTTAAAAAGTTTAATTTTCTAATCGAATATTGAAGAACTAATCCAATAATGTTTTTATTATTCGTACGAATGTTAATAACGAATAATTCGATTGTACGAATACTATAAAATCCGATTCAATATGAGAATCAATAAGTATTATACAAATAATATTAGAATCGTATTTTTGTAAATATAGGCTATTTTCAAATTGCTCATATAGTCTAGTTGATATAAATATTCTATTTAAAGCAGAAAAGGAGGCTTCTGAATTGTTGATCTTGATATGCTAAACATAACATCAGTAATATGAAACGTATATAAAAATTTAACATTTTTCTTAAATTTAATAAAATATATAAAATATTATCTCTATACCTTTTCTTTAAAAAAAAATATTTTTACCATAATTTTGATGCAAGATATTTCAATAGATGATAAATTTTATTTATTTAAATTTAATATACTAATCAATGACAAAGTCTAAGGTTCTTAAATATTTTCCAAATCGAAATTTTGAACTTCAACTTAAAAGCATTTAAAAGCAATAAATTTAAATAGGAAACCAAAAACTGTATTCGTACCAAAAATGAATCTATGACATCGAAAAATAAAGGTTAAGAATTAAAAAATACATGCCTCTTTTTTCCCTCATATACAATTCTACACTTAATTAATGACTTATTTATTTTGGGGTCTTTTTAGTAACCTTGTTTAAAAATTCTTTTCAAGCATATCTTATATATTTCCCCTTAAATTGATCAATTTTATTCTTACCATGTATGTAACTAATATTTACAAGCTCAAATATTCTAATATTTCCTCTATTAACACAAATAGTAATATATATGTACCAATACTGTATTAAGACTTCAAAGTTGATAAGTTTTAGATAGAATATTATAAATGGACGAGGTTTTTTTATAGTTAGATCTTATCTGAAAAACAAGAATATTGATGTAACTTTGAGTTAGTGATCCCGATAGAGTAGAATTCAGATAAAGGATTATAAAGGGAGAGGACAGAAGGAGGCCTTTATGGTAGAATTTTATAGAAGAAAACAGAAATAACTATCAAGGATGATATTAATCCTGGTAAAGGATTATAAACGTATAGGGCAGAACGCGGTCTTTATAATTGAATTTTTATCCAACGAGAGAAGCAGATTTATACTAAAACTTCAATAAAGAAATTTATTGTTAAATAAGATATTTTGAAACATCAATCAAGTTTTTAATGATAGCTTTTGCATGATCTTAATCGCGCATAAATTATTTAAAAAATATTATCAACTCGAAATTGATCGATTTAGAGATGATATAATTCAAAAAAAAAATAGACACGATAATAAAGAAGCTCATTAAGTTATAAATTTGATAAAAAAGGTTTGGATTTTTAATTTAAGCAGGCTGAAAGAATACAATCTTAAAGTCAAATATAGTTAATGTGAGTTAGCACAGTCTTCAATTTTTATAAATTTTCTTCATCATATTCTGTTCAGCTATATATTTATTAATTTTCCTTTAAGTCACTTTATATGCGTGTTCCATATAGCCGTTTTAAAAGACTTCTTCATAATAATCTTGATTTAACTTTTATCTTTATAATATTTAAAAAAATTAATATATTCATGATTAGGGGGATGCAGGTATAAGTGGCATTCATTTATATTTGCAATAATTCTCATCCCCCCACTACCCAATCCACTTCTGGCTACATCTAAATCATGGATAAAATAAAGTTTTGAGAGAGAGAGGAAGAGGAGGAGGTGTAAATTAAATTAAAACATAATATACTATATATTTATTTACGAAGGAGAATTTAAAAAAAACAAATAAATGGAAATATAATATATTATTATTATTATCAAATAGGATGTTGGGATATATGAATAATCAGTGAATTGATCAAATTTGGATGTTAGAATAATAAAAGGATGATAAATCAACAAGATTGTTAGATAATATTTTTAGCGTTTTTATTTTTTATATGATATTTTTCGCGTTTTTATTTTTCGTTTTCCAATTTATTTTTTCGCGTTTTAGTATTTAATTTATTTTTACATGTTTTAATATTCTAAGTTATATAATCTTTTAGATAAACAGGTTTTTGTCTACTTCGTATCGGTCTACAAATCGGTGTTACAATATTTTTATCATTAGTTTTAATATTTTTGTCCACACTTCAGTCCTTCTTAGGAGAGTCGTGGTATGCAAATGTGTTATAGAATTCTCTCTTTTTTTCTCTGCCATCTATTTCTGTGTGAAATAGTACAGCCCCTAATCCAAATTTGGATGCATCAGTCACAATCCCAATAGAATTCCGGATTAAAATACGTCAGTGCTGGCTGGAGACTAATCAACTTCTTTAAATCATTAAAACTTCTGGAATGTTCTAAGCTTTATTCCCATCTTTGTTGACCATTTTGTACAACGGATCAGCAATATCAGCGAAGTTATTCAAAAATTTTCTATAATAACCAGCCATTCTCAGAAATGTTGACAATTCAGCAGCTGATTTTGGTTCTGGCATATTAATTATTGCTTCAAATTTATCAAGGTTAGCATGAATCCCCTTTTCATCTATATCGTGACTCAGGAACCTAACTTTGTTTTTAAAAAATAAACTTTTGACGAAGTTAGGTACTAACCTGTACGATAATATTCTCTCAAAGACCTTTTTGATTGTTTAAATGTGCTTCATCATTATTTCCAGTTATTAATAAGTCATCAATATAAAATATGGCATCTTTCATATCACCGAAAATCTGATTCATGATTTGTTGGAATATAGCAGATGAAGTTTTCAACCCAATGGGAAGTCTGGTAAATTGGTAGTATCCCTTATGTGTGGATATAGTCAAAAAAATTTTGCTATTTTTATCGATCGGAATTTGTAGAAAAGCATTTTTGAAATCGATTTTGGTAAATTTTTTTCCTTCTGAAAATTTAGCTATAAGATCATTTATACGTGGAAGTGGGTATCTAAAGTCTTCGAGAGCTGGGTTTATAGTGTCTTTAGAATCTGCGCAAAACCTGATGCTCCCATCATCTTTGTATACGGCGATTATAGGACTCGCCCATCGCACTTCATTTACAGGCTCAATAATTTTTTCGTGTATCCATCTATTCAGTTCTTCGCCCACAAGATCAATCTTTGAATATGATATACGTCTTGGTGGTATTATTTTAGGTTGGGCGTCACATCTTAAATGTAATTTGACATTTACTTTGTTAATTGATTCGCTAGTCAATTTGGATTCACAATCTTTAATAAGTTTATTGATTTCGTCTTCATAATTGGTGTCGACATTTCCTATGAATTTATTTAAAATATTTTTAAAAACATTGATCCAGATTCTTCTAATAACGCGTTCTTTCTCGACTCTAAGACTACTGCTAGTAAATATTTAGTGATTCCTTCATAACTTACTTTAACTTGAGTTGTCCCGATGATTTTAATTAAGTTTCCTTCGTAGGCTGCAAGCCACAAACTGGATTTCTTCATTTCTCTTATATTAATTTTTTTAGCCATATCATGAGATATGATGGTATACTTTGATCCAGTGTCAACCTGCATAGTACTAGTAACATTATTTAATTTCAAAGTAGTCATGAAAGCACTGTCATCACCTTTGTCTGTATCTTCAGCCAGGTTGTTGATTGAAATCATTCTTATTATTGTCTTTGGCAGTGCCAACCTTATTTTCTCCAACTTATTCAATGTTCATATTACAATTATTGCTATCATAGAAGTTTTGATTATCATACTGGATTTGTTTTCTTTGATTAAAATCCTTCCACCGATTACTATCGTCATATTCGATTTGTTTTCTTTGGTTATCCTTATTATTCATAATTATTTGAATTGTTGTTATAAGATCGGTAATTATTATGATTTTGATCATCACATTAAATCTGCCTCCTCTGATTATAATTAAACCAGGCGTTGTTCCTACCATATTTGTTGTTATAAGATTGATGATTATTATTATGAAAGTTTCTGTTGCTATTGTTATACCGATAATTGTAATTTTGATAGTTACTATCATTATACTAATTATTTCTACAGTTGTTATTATTATAATAGTTATTGTCTCTAACGTTACTAAAATTCCTATTCCTGTTGTCGTTAACATTACTAAAATTGTTATCACCATAATTTCTATTCCTACTGTCAATTTTGCCTCGAATAATAATTAGGTCTATTATAGTTACTATTAATCTCATTCCTATTAGAAGTACTTTAATATCTAAATTCTTATCATTATTTCTATTATTGTCATTATTTTTATTAAATTTTTTATCCCTACTAAAAACATAATTAACATTGTCACTTTCTGATTTAATGTTAATACTATCTAATTTTCTTCCTATTTCAATCATTTCGTCTAATGTGTAGTTAATATTTTTATTTAATTTATTTTTTATATTGTCATTTAAACCTGATGTTCTCAATTTTTCTTTTATGCGATCATCATTAATAAAATTACTTGTCTACTTAATTTAGACAGTCTAAAAAACCAATCCAAAAAAAATTCATTAACACCTTGTGAAGCAAGATTAAACTTCCCAGTCAATATCCAAACATCTTAACTGGGTAATAAAATTTTTAATTTTTTAATAATAATTTTATAATCTTTGATATCTTCCTTAGTACATAATGACTTAATTTTATCGTAAAGGTCATCAGATAAATTGCTCACCAATGTTTCAATTTTTACTGAGTCGGATAAAATTGTTTGAGAGAAATAATCGTCAAGTCTCTCCATATATGTCCGTCAAGCATCCCTCCAATTGGAACTTAACTTCCCTGTTGAAGGATATGTTAATTTTATCATCCATAATGAAGATTTTTATTTTAAAAACTTTATTTAAATTAGCATAGAGATATATATTGTCACTATAAAGTCATATTTATGTAACTTTTTTTTTTATCCAAATTGCAAATTTTTATTTTAAAACTTTATTTAAATTAGCATAAAGATATATATTGTCACTATAAAGTCATATAATTATGTAACTTTTTTTTTATCCAAATTGCAAATATTTATTTTAAAACTTTATGTAAATTATTGTCACTATAAAGTCATATAATTATGTAACTTTTTATCCAAATTGCAAATTTTTATTTTAAAACTTTATTTAAATTAGCATAAAGGTATATATTGTCACTATAAAGTCATATAATTATGTAACTTTTTTTTTATCCAAATTGCAAATTTTTATTTCAAAACTTTATTTAAATTATTGTCACTATAAAGTAATATAATTATGTAACTTTTTATCCAAATTGCAAATTTTTATTTTAAAACTTTATTTAAATTAGTATAAAGATATTATATTGTCACTATAAAGTCATATAATTATGTAACTTTTTTTTATCCAAATTGCAAATTTTTATCTTTATTTAAATTAGCATAAAGATATATATTGTCACTATAAAGTCATATAATTATGTAACTTTTTTTATCCAAATTGCAAATTTTTATTTTAAAACTTTATTTAAATTAGCATAAAGATATATATTGTCGTTGTAAAGTCATATAAATTTTTTTTTTAATTTGTGTGTGTCCTTTATATTGAATAATTTTTATAATTTATTACAATTTTATTTTTTATATTTATCAGCATATGCACAATATATATGAGATTTTTTTATATATCATTGTGCGTGAGTTACCATACAAAGCAGGGCACCATGTTATATAGGGATAACGGTGGTGATAGAAATAACGGTTGTGATTTTTTATTTATAATAAATTTATTCTAAAACTAAAAATGATACTAAAAATAAATATAAAATAAGGTATATATATATATATGTATTATAAAAAAAACAATTTAAACGAAATACATAGTTAAAGGCTAACATGTTTAAAATAAAAACAATTTAAATCAAACAAAATTTAAAAGTCAATCTCGATTAACATAGAATATGATTACAAACGTGTAAAATAAATACCTATAGCATTAATTTGAGTTTTTAAAATTTATCGGATATTAGAATAAAATGATAAAACAGGAAACTATTTATTTATTTTTGAACTTTTGAATTTGATAATCATAATATTTAATAAAACTTTGAATAATTGGCAGTATTACTGCCATATTTTATACTAAAATGATATTATTTATTAAATGTACCAAAATATAAACCAAATATATCATTATGATTGTAATTTAAGAATAGAATTTTAAAAATTTAAAATATGAGAATATTATATATGAGCTTATTTAGGAACCATATCTTCGATAAGAAACAATAAATATTTTCTTAGAATCCTATCTTCGATAAGAATTAATAAATATATATTTAGAACTTAATAAAGTTAATTTTATACTGAATAATTGATATATATTCTATAGTAATATAATATTCTTTCAAACCAGAAAAATTAATGTTTAAAACTTTATATTTAAGGTAATATTTGTTGAGGTATTTAATTGAATATAAAATAATTTTTGGACCTATAATCTGCATTTTTACCCCCCCCCCCCCCTGGCTATTGCACTGCTTCGATGTATTTTTTAAAAAATATTTTATTGCTAATTGTAGGTCAGCATGTTAAAAATAATAATATCCAACATATTTGATTTTTTATGTAGTATAAGTATATTATTTTTTATTTATTTTATCTCTGTTTGTTAGGATACGAATAAGAGTAATGTATCCAAATAATCTGTATCATTTTTTTGCTTACTATTTATTTATTTTTTACCCTTTCTATTTATATTATTTAGTCTAGTTTTTGATTTTGTAGCTACATATTGAGAAATCTTATTTTTTTTCCATATGCAATTGTTTTCCTTAATTAATATTTTGAATTTTGATTTCATTTATTATTTTAAATTAATTTTATTTTAACTTCATATATTTAAGTTTCCAATATGTTTTTTAACTTCATTTTCTTGATTCTCATTTTTTAAACGTGTTTGCGTTTTATTTTTCTATTTTCTTTTATATATAAATAATTATTAAATCTGTTTCTAATTTTTCGATAAATTTTTATTTATTTTAAAATTTATCATATTACAGGTAATAATTTTAATATATTTGATTGATTTGCGCTGATTTTATTTTTGTCCATTTCGTTAGATTTTTTTACAATGATTTGATTTTTGTTCATTTCTATATTTTATTGTTTATTTGAGCTAATTTTATTTTATTTTATTACTTATCTACCCATGTTTTTTTAAACATCATTTTTATATACTGTCGGATTTTCCTCTTTATTATGGGTTTTCTTGTGTAGATTTATTTATTTTTATTATTAATTATGCATCCTTTTATAGATGAAATAAATCTTAACAATTTTTAAAAGACATAAATCATCACATTCTATTTGTATATAGATTATAATAAATTAAATTATTAATTATAAATATCCTCTAAATATTATTATAATTGTATATAAATTGACGCGTTCTAATAAAAAAAATTATAATAATGGACTTTTTATAATATATTTATACATATATATATTTTTTTTTAACGTTTAATTTTGAAAAGAATAAGGTGGTAACGATATGGCGCGAGGTGCGAGTCAATAAAAATATATTTTATTAACTAACTTCTTTTTCTTTTCTTAAGGTATATATACATTTTCTAAAATATAAATTAGAATATATATAAAAACAAAAAAGTAAAAATTTTATAATATAAAAAGTAAGGTTACGCCGTATAAAAAATAAAATTAGATTATAAAAAATAATAAAAATTAGATTACAAAAAGTTCAAATGCAAAAAACAAAAAGTAAGATAAAGAATTAGATTATAACGCAACAAATTTAAACAAAGGATATATCTCAAAAATAAAATACAAACAAAATTAGTTATGAAAAAAGATTTGTATTCTGATTATTCTTTTATTATAATTAAAAATAAAATTTCAATTCCTATGGGTTTTATAAAATAAAATTTTGAAATATATAATTTTTTAAATATACTACCTTTGATTGTTTTCTTTAAATAATTAACTAGTATAAATTAGGATCAAATTACCTGTTCATTTTCAATTTACCTGTCTCTCTATCTCACATTTCTCTTCAACGAGAGTTACGCCCAAGAAACGATCCTTCATGATCATATGTGAACAAATTTTGTATAAAAAATTTAAAAATGCTCAAAAAATTAAGTATATTAGAAATCTACCGAACTAAGATAAAGTATATATATAGCCTATTTGATCTAGCTATAGACGAAAAAAGAAAATTATTTATTTTGGGAATTAATCATGATATATCGATTTTTCATTTATTAAAATTTCAATTCGTAAGAAAGATAGAAGGTTTAATTTTATTAAATATTATATTATTATGTATAATAGCTCATCAAGATGATATAAAATGTTTGATATACACATCAAATTTCGAATATTTTTTCTCTGGTTCTATAGACAAGGTTGTAATACAATGGTCTGCAGAAAATTTTCAACCAATCCTTAAATTTATGTTATTAATATTAGTATTTTATGGTTAAACATTTTTTAGATTTCAAGAACCTCTACTCTGCTTATCGTACAATAATAATTATCAAATATTATTAGCTTGCAGTTCTACTGAATATGGTATTTAAATTTAAATCAAATATAATATTATTGATAACAGGCCTATGGATTAGTTCTAAAAAATCAATAGAAAAGCATTATTTATATAATATAAACTGTTGTAAATGGAATAATAAAGGAAATCATTTTGTTTTAGGCCTAAGTAATGGTTCTATATTTATAGGAGATGAAGTATTAAATAATTATACAAATAAACAAAGATTTAATTTCTAGAATGGTGAAAAAATATTAAATTTCAAAACTCATAAAAATCCTATTATTTCTATAGTATGGATTCAAAAGTTTATAAATTATTTTAATATATTAATTTAAATGTTATATATGTAGTGATGTATTAGTTGCCTTAAATGATGAAGGTCTGCTAAGCTTTTACAATGCCAATGGAGAACAGGTATATTTATAAAATATAAATCAATGCAATCCAACCTTTCCTACAAAATATATTAGATCATGTTTTTACCAAAATATTAACATTTGCATGGCCTGGCTCGGATTTAAAAAAAATTTTTTTTGGTCTGGTCAAATGATATAAGTATTTGTGTATATATCAGGCCTATTTTTTCAAATCTTCCTTTATTTTTTTAAATATAGTTTAAATTTTAACAATGAATGCAATTGTATTTTTGTTCTTTCTATAAAAAACGAAAAATATTAGTTCCTTGTTTCTTGCAAAAATTGTAAAATATATATTATTTTATTTTAAAATTTAGGCTAACATTTTTTTTTTTTAAAAAGGCCCAGGCTAGTGTTGTTAGATGCCTCCATTTTTTTACTCAACAGTAGATTTAGCTATAAGAAGCAGAAAGGTTTTAACATCTATAAGCAAAATCTTGAGGCTGACTAAATTATTGGGTTAGCCATTTTTAAAAATCAAGCCATTTAACAACACATTCCCAGTCCAAAGCTAATTTTGGCAGGGTATGAGCCAGGCCTACTTTTTCAGACATCTAATTAGTGTGAATGAAGAAAATATCGAAAAAAATTAATACAAGCTAAAATGTAAAAGACTAACATTTGAATCAATCATAGCAGGCAGCAAAATAAATATAAAGGCTTGCAATAAATACAATATTTGAATGGTTAAATATAGGAAATCCCTCTTTAAATGTGGCGGAGGAGTATTTATCATAAAATAAAATTATTAAGTTATGGATGTATACAATACAAGTGTAAGTGTCATGTAATAAAGGCAAGTCAATTTAATAAGCATGGTACCATAGCTTACTGCTATTAAGTTTGTATAGGGTAAATAAATTAAATTGTGAGAAAGCTAAAATATGGAAAAAAATAAAATTATTTAGCTTTAAAAAAAATGCAAATTTAAATAAATGAGAAACAAATCTTTTGTCAATAAAAATTATTCTAAAAATGTAAAACAAATCTTTTGTAACAATAAAAATTATTCTAAAAATGTAAAAAAAAAATAATAAATTAAAAATTTTAGGCCAGGTCGTAAAATGAGAAAATAAAATGTCGGGTTCATCGTTTTTGAAAAAGAAAGGAAAAGTCTTTTAATTTACTTTGGATTTTGCGAATATTGATTTAATTTAAGATGATTACATTTCAAAAAATTATAGTCAAGTCAGGAACACCTGAATTCATACAATTTTACCTTACAATAATCGAATTCAAATTGAGGAAATTTGGTCCATAGGGCTAATGAACAAATTCAACTATAATATCTTTTCATAAATCACGAAAACTCAACCACTCTAAAATTTGTGAGTGAAAGAAGTAGAAAAAAAAAAGACATCTTCTCCTTTCTTTTTAATATTAACTAAATTAGGAAAAATAAATAAAAAGACATGGACAACAAATGTCAGGTTCATTTTCTTTCCACCGAAAAAAAAGTAGTGTTGTGTTAAATGGCTCACTCAATATTTTATTCAAAAAAAAATATTACGCAAGCCTGAAGATTTTGTGCGTAGATGCTATAAAGGTTTGGATCGAGGTTTAGGCAATATTTTTCTGGCTTAAATATTGAATTTGTCCTTTTTTAAAAATCTATTCCAATCGAACCGTTTAACAACACTGGAAAGAAGTATTTTTTTTTAAGAAAATAAGTTATTTACATCTAAAAATGCATATAAATACATTTAATTTGAATAACAAGTATAGCAATTCCTGAAAAGTTAAAGTAGTGCCAAGCTAATATATACATAAAATGGCGAATCTATTTCCTCAAAGAAGAGGCCTAAAAATTAGGTATCAAAAAAAATCCATTAAACAAGGGAATTAGTAGATGGATGGTTAAATGAAATATAAACAGAAAGCCGCGATTTTCGATATTAAGAAATTGGCGGGGTGACGCATGGACCAACAAAGTAAAGAGCGTAATAAGTATCAGGTCGCTTCTTACGCGATTTAAGTTGCGCGTGTAAAGGAAGGCTCTCCTGAGATATTTCCTCCCGACATTCTTGAATAAGACAAGACTCGAAAGTCTTCGCAAGAGATTGAAATCCAACCATAGATAAATATCAATGCTTAACGAATCAATCCTCGTGCCTATCCAATACCGAAATTTCCTCTATTTATTTTGTTCCAAAATGGCCCCTGATTTTTCAGCATTCTTTTTTTTAAAGGGATAGACCCGCCATTTTTTTTATATTAGCTCGACATTACCCTTAATCTTTAACAACGAACAGACCAGTTTTCGTAAAAAAAAGAATGATAACGAATGTGATTGGCTGAAAGCCATGCCCCGTTGGCATTACCTTGAAACGAGTTGATTCTTTTCTGTCATTGGAGGAAATTTTTATCAATTAATTTATACCCTTTAGACGGATTAAAAAAAAATTGATAATGGGTAGCCGCTTAATTTTTCCTGCATACCTCTATTATGAGAAATCGAGAATCTATATACTCCATACAATGTATATTTAGAGAGTATTCCTTTAGTTAACGCATTAAAATATTTCTTTTAGTACATGCTTCCTCCTATTATCGAAATAAATACACGGGTAGTGATTATATGACGTTTAAACAACTGCCAAAATTTATTAAAGTCCAATAAGACCCATGTTAGTTCGATCTACTATATAATCCCCCCACCCCCTTGACCCTTGCTGGATTCGAACCCAGAACTATCGGATTGTGTTTCACGTACCGAACCGACTAGGCTACAGACGTTACTCAGAAAACAGAACATTTTTATATATAATAATGATTAAATTACCAACGCTATCAAATATTTTAATAAAATCAAATAACATTTAACGCCTAAATATAATGACTACTTACCAAAAAAAAAATCTTTATTTATGCCTGTACTCATTTTTTATACAAACCATTCCCCTTTGGCTCGTAATGCCATCCTCTCAACGTTTAAACTTATGACTATTTTTAAGACCAATAAATCGAAGACGTTAAGCTTTAAAGCCACGTTGCTGGTATCTGTGCAACCAGCGGAAAGCTATTGCGATTACATTATCGTAGGTGGCGTGATGGGTATATTCGAAATATATAACAGAGATGGAATCGAGATTACGAACTCAACCATTCTACCTTCCCCCATGGCCGAGTATGTTAATGATAAAATTAATACATATATATATATATATATATATATATTTTCTTATTCGAAATTTAAAAAAAAAAATTTTTTTAAAGTGATATCAAATCCGGAAATATTACTTGTTGCGCCATTTATCATTCCGAATCTCGTCAGGATAACTTTATGGTAAATATATATATTTTTGATAAATTACGGAGCTTTGAAACCTGGACGAATGAACAAAAAGGAGTTCTAATTTCCGGTTCTGGATATTTTTTTTTTTTAAAAGTGGTTTCCCGTTTTTATTTTTTGTTATGACCGGCTCCTAGAAAATAATGGTTTCCGGTTGTGATTCCCTATGTTCTTAGAGTTCCGCTTTAAACGAACGGGCAAAACTTCTCTTTTTTTTTATAAAATGGAGATTAATTTAATTTTTTTTATTTAAAGTTATTCGGGACCAATCTATGCGAAATATGTTCGCATAAACTCAACTTGGGTATCGAGATTATACACGCCATCTATTTTAACGTGTACGCCTTCGTCCAAATATCTACCGATATAATTGTCCAGGATTTATTGAGTCATAAGAAAGGTTTCCTTATATATATATATATATATATTATATAATCCATATTGAAGCTTATTGCCGTATTTTATTACAGGGCCCTATGTTAATTAATGTAATTTTGACAAAGCCGCAGAACCTTTTCAATAATTTTCAATTTTGGCCCTTTCCCTATATTTATTGTCCAAAAAAGTAATCGTCATTGGGCCCTTTTCATCGAAATATATATTAAGCATCGAGATAATTATTAATGGATTGCAGTGAAATGGCAAGTCAAACGCCGCGGGCATCAAATTAACGAAATCTCTGATTTTAGTCGATATTTTTTTTTGTTAATAAATTGAGTTAACCTTTTTGCATCGCTAACGCCTGATTGCATTTACCATGCTTTGTTGTAATCAATCTATTTTATTTTTTTTTTAAAAAACAAGCAATAATAAAATGCAGAGATGTCATAACCAACGTAGCCTTGTATCGTAACAAATTGATGGTAAGGATTTTTTATTGCAATTATAATTTTTCTATTTATTAAGATCCTTTTTTTTTTATTAAAAAATTGATAAATTTTTGAGAGTTCGGAAGAAAAGTTGGTTAGTAATTGGAATTATCTTAGAAAAGTAATTATGCCCCAAAACCCCCTAATTTAAAAATATTTAAAATAAATTTTTTCTGATAAAATTATTGTTCCATTTTGGGAACACAAGTTAACCCTATTGTATAATTTTTACTTATAGTTTATAGTTATCAGAAAACGGCAAGCTTCGGGCCGGGCCGAATATTTTAAAAACGATTCATCATATTTAAAAAAATATAATATATATCAGAGATCTGCAGAGGTACCATTTGCACTGCCCGGCCCAGATTTATTTGAAATATATTACAATTATTTTTAATTTTTATAGCTAGCGATTTAAAAATATATATTAGGCCCGGCCCAGGTATATTTAAAAAAATTAAAATATGGCCCTGCCCGTATTTCGGGTTAGGCCAGGCCTGTAGGTCTCTGATATACATATAAAATTGTATCATAGAATGAGTACAATTGGCACCTGAATAATTTTTTCAAGATTTGATTGGCATTGAAAGTGTAAAAATTACAAATTATCTATTTGTCAAACATTCGCCAAAAAAAAATTTGATATTTTTTAAATATTTTAAGGTTTTGACAAGAGGAAACAAACTTATCGTATACGAATCCTCCTTGACTCCCGACAAATCTTTGCACTACAGAATTGTGGAGCGCCATGTTGACGTGTTTGATTCCATCGATATACCTCCCCCATTCGCTAAGGATAAACCTAAAATTCGCGGCGATCTAAGGATGATAATAGATAAAAATCACGCGTATTTGTTGATAAACGCGTTGGACGAAAAGAGCAAATGCTTGATTTTGAGGAGGACTTGTGTAAGTAGCGCTGACGTAAATAACCGGGCCTCTTATTCCGGCGTAAATCCAGAGTGGCAATATCATAGATATAATTTCGCCATTTTATCGGCAATTTTGTTGCAATCGGACAGATGTTTGTACGTTTTAGGCGCGGATATTCGGGTATATACTTTTTTTGATGATGATTAAAATATATTAAAAAAAATTAAAAAATGTGCATTTGCCGATTTTGGAAGCCCATCGGATCAGTTAACGTTGGTCTATAACCGATATTATATCGAATTTATTTATTTTACTACCAGACCTGGTTTCGAGGGCCGATAATGCTACGATCTTAAAAATACGGGCCAGGCTGATTTTACATATAAAAAGATACATTTGTCGTATTAACCATTATTTAAAATTAATTTGTTTAAATATTTATCATATTTATAAATAGTCGCCCGATTTTAATGTATCACATGTAGAACTCGTGATTTCTTTAAAAAGGGACGAGATTTTATAATTATAAATGACTTTTTAACATTTCGGAGTTGAGAATTTATCACCTTTAGTTTTAGAGTTGTGTTGGTAAATTGTATGAGTTATTAATTCATTCGCTTTACATATTTTCCATGTGAAATCATTTGCAAAATAATGCCATTAAATAATTTAGAAATTAATAATCCAGACCTGGCCAAGAAATTTCTGGAACAAAAATCTCGGGCCGGGTTTGAATATTTTGTAGGATCCGTTTTCGGGAGCAGCCTAACATTTTGACCTAGCTTCAAGTCTCTGATCTATTTTATACGTTATATTAAATTAAATGAGTACCGACATTTTTAAAAAAAAATAAAATAGATATATCAGCTGTCCTTCGATAATGACGCGTCAAGCATTAGCGTCCCGCATGCAAGGAGCATAGTAATCCCTGTCGAGATTTATCGGTACAAAAACATGTCCGATTTTTCGAGTATTACGGGTTCGCTCTTTATAAACCACCCGTTTAACATGTCATTGGCCTGCATTTTAAATGTCCGCCGCCAAGTTGGTAGCGATTCGAAGAACAATGCCAATTGTAACGTCGAAGGGTTGATCGGTAACGAGAGCACTATGATAATTTTGCCTCTGGATCTCAATTTACGTGACAAAGGGAAAGGAATCAGCTTATGCTACGAAGTATTAATATTTATTAATTTTTTTTAATGGGAAATAGATCGGAGGTAAGAAAATCCCGTTTAAATCTTCATTTCCGCCAAAATATAGGATCGACTTATTACTAAATAGCCAAAAAAATGCAAAAGAAAATATAAAAAAACCTGAATAAAATACGAAAAATAAAGATGCCACCTAATACCTTAAAAACAAACCAAAATAGGGTGTCCTTTTTATGCCTATACTAAAAAAACAATAAAGTATTCCAAATTATGTCTACCAGGACATAGCCTTTTCTAATGTTTTTATAGTTGTAATTTATTTCCTTGTATGAGTAACATCATTTCATAATAAAATTAATGAATTTTTACAAAAAAATGTAACCAATATTAATGGAAAAATTTTTATGAAGAATTAAGTTTAAATTTTTATCTTTTCCTTAATTCATATTAATCGGCTAAAAATCTATGAGCAAATAGCGAGGAAAATGCAAAAAAAAAGAACAGGACAAGTGGAGAATAAAGATAGGCTTAGGTTATGCTTAAGCTTTGTTGACTAAAATTTCTGTCCTAAATCTACAAATCAAATTTTATCATGATATAAGTTCACCCTAAATTAAATTTGCTCGATATTAATGCTTATAATTAGGTAATGGCTAAATCGACTCAGGCGCCAGCCAGAGAAAATCCGTTTACATTAAGGGATCTTAATTTATATTAGTTTCTTCCAAATTCGAGCTGCTATTTTTTTTAAGAAAAAAAATTCCAGGTTAAAATGTCAGATTTTGGCTAAAAACTTGGTTTAGCGGATTTTTTGGCCGGCTAAAAATTGGTTTAAACGGCTAAAGATGTAGTAAATACGGAACTATACTTTTTTACTTAAAAAAAATACTAACAAGTGGGTTGTCATTTTGTAAAAAAAAAAAGAATCCCCACATCGTATAAATACTTGCTTACAAATATGACAAAATTTTTAGCGTTGTGTTTATTTTTAAAAAATACAGCTTTGTTGTTTAATATGTTTTTTTTTAAAAAACACAAAAGCTATTTTGCGTTTTTAATAATTTACACGTTATCATTTGAATTTGAAACGCGTTATTTAAAATTTACGACAAAAACGCAAACGCTTCAATTTGAAGAACTTATTGACCTTTCAGCGTTTTATGCTTGATTTAATTAACGAAACTTATAATTTCAGGAAAAATTCGGTAAGAAATCGATAACTAGCTTCAGTTGGCATCAACACGCTCCCACCATGTATTGCTACCTCGCGGAACGTGAACCGCATTTGAAGGACGCCGAGCTAGACGGCGTCCATGTATCTCTCACCGTTTGTTACGACAACGAAATTTTATATCAATTGGACGACTTACAAAAAGTAAGTTCTTTTTTAAAAAAATGTTATATACAAATTCCCTACAACGATATTTTTTGGTATATATGAATAATACTATTATCCACCCTTTGTTATTACAATCTTTCACTCACTAAAAAGGGTTGCAAGATTTTATTTTTTGACGCGAACATAATTTACCTACTATCTGTTACATCTTCCGAATCACCCTTTTCAATAATCATACCGCTAGAAATTGTTATAGATCGCTTGTCTGTCAAAAAATTATACGGGTATATATATGTATATATATATGATTGGTGTCGTGTTTTATAGACGTTTACGTGACATTCCTTGTCAATTTATTATTTCTACAAAATCGTTAAAAGCCGGTAAATAATCAGATTTTTTTAAAAAATATATAAATAACACTACTACTCTATTTTGTAATATAGCGAATGCGTACAAATTCTGGAGGGATGTTATAATATCGGTGATCTCGGTCAGCAAGATAACAAGACACCTGACAATGTGGAACTAGAAAATATGTTTTATAAACTTGGTAGTGCCGCCTTTATAGCATCGGATTTAAGGGCTGCCTTAAAATGTTTAGCTTTTTCTAAGACCCATCGTTTTATATCCCAGTCTCTATTTTTGGAAGATGTATTGAGCCATAATCTGTGTCAGGATTCTGCAGATAAGGGCGGCTCAAAGGGTATACTTGAGTACCTCGAAGCGCGTTTAATGAAAGTAATATTTATTTATACGCTTTTAAGTACCTCCTTAATATCAGGGTAAGTTAAGAAAGAGAAATGGCTGATATTTCATTATATTTCCGAATTTGATCTGAATGCAGCTCACTATTTCTCTTTTTTTTCGCTTTTTGAAGAGGTTTGAATTCTAAACTGTGTTCACCTTCATTAAGAAAGAAGAAGAGAGAAAAGAAACGGAAAGAAAAATCTACAAAATTAGTTTATGGGAGGGCTTTCTTTTTAATGTAAAAGAATTATGTATCATAAAATTATGATATATTATGCGACTTTGTTTATTAAATATCGCTAATTAGTAAATTGTTAGCGGCTCAATTTAGACCGATATAGATAGACCGGACCTGATTTATGACCGATTGTTTTAAAATCAGATCGAATATAGTTTTTTTTAAAAAAATCTCGATATCTTTGATCCAAAAAAATTATAAATCTTTAAATTAATATTTCCTCGATTATATCGGTAATCGAATCTTAAATAGCCCGATATCTCGAAACCTTTGCAAACTAAACTCTCTAAACAACCGTCTCTCGTCACAATCGATTCTGTCAATCGGATCAGTCCGAATCACGATGTTCGTAAAATCGAGTCTGACGTGAGTGATGATAAGAAGTGCGAAGCATCAGCGAACCAGGAGGATTTGATTGATCAAGGCAAATACCAAGAGGCTTTTGAATATTTCTCCGAAAATAAATTGAATGATAAGTTTTATTTTTTCTCAATACGAAATAAACAGTTTTCTTAACAATTTAAAAATGACAAAGATAAGTTTTCAACAAAAAAAAGAAATAAAATAGTTGGGGAGGGGGGGGGGGCAAAGAAGGGCTTTCACTGACTCCGAGGCCACTATGCGATTTGAGTTGATTTTAACATTTTAAGAGAGGATCCATGATCACCAATAATTTGAGAAATATTTTTACCTAGAATCTTAAAATGATATCATAAGGGGAGCCTAGGGACCCATTGGTAGAAATAACAGTTGGGATGGTGTGAATATCAGAAAAGTCGTGATACTTTCTAATTTTTAATCCTTTCAGCTGTGATAATCGGATCAATGTCCACGACATCAATTATTAAATGGCGATATTGGATAAATTTTTATTTTCGTTTTTTTCTCAACAAAACTCTTTATACAAAAGAAAAATGGTAATATAATTTTTTTGATATTACTAGTATCAAAATCGGCCAATAAAAATTGACATTGGTGCATCCATTATTGTATATTAATATATTTTTTTGAAGAATTCTTGATTTGGGAACGCTACTTATTACTAAATTACGGGAAACTGATCGCGAAAAGGAGCCCCGCAAATTACTAAACGTAGCCTTGCTCAGTGGAAACATCCTCTACCACAGCAGCCGGTTTCAACCTGGTTCGAACGATTTTAGGAGATGTCAAAATTATTACGAACAGTTGTTGAACCTTTGCGACAGTAAGGAAGCTAACATTTGGGATTTGGAGATCCGCGAAAAATGGAAAATAATTTTTAACAGACTCTTATGTTTGTACTTTACATCTATGTCGGGTTGCATTGCCGCCACCCGAATTAATGGCAGCAAGAATCAGGATACCAATGCCGGTAATTGCGATATCAGCGTTAGTCTATCCGCAGAAAAACTGAACCAAAACCTCTTAATGTTGTGCGACAGATATAGGAATACATTCCCCGGCGACCAAAAACTTTATGTTGCTTACTTCGATAATCTTGTCGAGATGGAATTATTTGATCCGATTGAAGATAGTATGATTTCATTTTTTTTACAAAAAATATTTGAATTTAATCACTTTTACCATTTAAAAAAAACTTTTTTCAAAGATTAATACATATATATCTATAGTTTCTTAATAATAAATTTAACGTAATTGTATTTTTTTTTTAAAAACCGCTTTCCCGGTGGAGTAAACGATCATTTACATTTACGTTTATATTCTTTTATTTAAATTTATTTATAGTTTTAAAGACCAAAGATATTGAAGGACTAACGAATGTTAACCTAGAATCCCTGTTAGGAGATATGATCGATTGCGCTATAAATCAAAAGTGTTATCGAGACGTTTCCTATTATTATAACGTTCTAGCCAATCGTGTTATCAAACAAAATTGTAAAATATAATTTTTAAAAAAATCTATTTTATAATTATTCATATATATTTGTGGGTTTTATTTTTTGGTTTACGCATGATATAAAAAACTGTGTCAAATGGAGAAAAAAAAAATATTTGAGGATATGCTTAAGCAAACCTTTTGACAAACCCCCCCCAGCTGATTGTTACCACTAAAATTATTTATTCCTTATTATATTTCGATTCCAAAAAATTAAACCTAGTTTATTTTTTTCTAATATATATATATATATATATATTGATTAAAATTAAATAATACTTTTTAATTTTAAAAAATAATCAACATAAGTTTAAAAATATATATATATCACATTAAATTGAAGGAAGAAAGAAAATTTAAATATTTAAAATTGTTTTTATAAATTCGTAATATTAAAATGGGGATATACAAAATATTTCAAAAATTGGAAGAAAAAAAATATGAATACATAATTATTATTTTTTGTATATTTGATCAGCAACCATTTCCGTTAGACTGGCTACGTGCTTGCGCAATTCCGAGTTATATTACGTGTACGATAAAATCTATCAATTTTCGGTGATTTTTTATTAAAAATTAAATATCCTTAGTTGTTTTGTGTTGTTTTTGCTTCGAAAATTCGCGACTAACTTTGTTTTAGCTTCCTTCCTTTAACTTTTTTTTAAAATGCCTATAAATTCTCGAGCAAGGTGGAACCGAGAGAGCCACCATGTTTAAAAGAAGTCGGAAGAAAGTTTCGTGAAATCGATTATTTGGCGTTGAAGGAAATCGGTTTTCCAATTATAAATCTGAGGAGTCATTTAAAAACGGGAAATTTTTTTTTTTACTTTTCTTATAACTTTAAAACCACAATCTCTTTGATGGGTCAAATATCAACTCAAATTATATCATTTTATCCGTTGAATCATGTTATAAAAGAATTATTTTATTTTTTTAAAAAATCTCTTTTATGAGTAATGGTATGTGAACTATTTAAGAAATGGCTTAAATATTTGTATTTAAATTTACGCTTCGTTTAAGATGATATTTTTTTTTTAAATCAAAACATTACTCCTGATCAGTAATAATGTGTATGATTTTTTTTTTGTTTTTTTGCTCCTAATGCATTAAGAGATATAAATGTTCTAACTTAATCTACTTAAATATTTAAATCAACTTTTTTTAGGTTAACCCTTTTTCGTTGCATACCAATGAAGACGTATATAATATGTGTCGGTACTTATTTCCTCGCCTCGCTCATCAAACCAAAGATCGCGATTATCCTCTAGCACCTAAAGGAATTTCCGTATATAAAGTGGCTTGGTTATTACTGGAATTAACCATAAAATTGAAAATATTATCCCCGAATTTGATGAAAAGCCTAAATGATTGCATCCATCGATTCACCCCAAACGAGGATACGTTGATTGAGTATCAAATGGAGTCTACTCTTGATTTGATGAATTTTAATCTGGTCGGTATTGATAGGTGAATTTATGTTTTAAAATAATTATAATTGTCGAGTGTTCGTATTATTTTATTTCGTGATAATACTTTTATGCATTATATTTTGTTGCTATCGTAGAATAGGAAAAGATATCTGGGAGCATCCTTTTATGGTGTGCCTTCAAATTAATTTTAGTATCAGGATCCAGTGATATTGTTATAAATGATGTTTTAAAATTATATTTTATAAAGCACGAAAGAAAAATTTATTAACCATCACCATCTGGGCATCTCCTCCATCGATAGGAACCGTTTGTTGTTGAATCTAAAATACATAATATCTCAAAGCACCAACCATGAGAAGATAGAAACAAATTATAAACGCAACATATTTTGTTATTCCTGCGAGGACTACACCGATATTTGGATAGATATGACAGATCAAGTGCATCAATTCGAGTCCAAATGCTCGCAATGTCGAAACCCCTTTATATTTTCCTTTCTGAGTTTTGGTAATAAAGGGCTACGATTTAGAATTTTCATATGCATGTATTTAGAATGTATAACTGCCCATCAAACTTAGAAGTGAATCAGCTATGGTAGGGTTAAAATATTACTTTATTGGGAAGTTTGTCTTTGTTATTGGTAAGGGATTTACCCATTTTATTTCTTAAATTTCGGATTGGCGCCGATTATTCATCTACTATAAAATAGATTTGGGTTATATAATATAACATTTTTGAAGCATTATTATATAGTCAATGCTAGTTTTAATATTGATTTATATTTTAAATACTTACGACAATCTAAAATATGATAGCTTTTGGGTAAATATCAATAAACGTAATTAAAATATAGTCTTAAAGAGTATTTAATGAGTTATAACTTGTAAGTACAATGAAAAAAAATGTATGATTGGTGATCTCAGAAATACGTAATTGAAATGAAACCTATAAATTTTTATTTTTTAAAAATATATTTGTATATCTTTTATGTTATTATAGAAATATTGCCATTAGCCCTTATATATGCTATCAATGAAGACGATTTAAAAATTACTAATAATGATGGTAATAATAATAGCAAACATGCCTATAAACTCCAAGAAATTGACAAAATGCTTAAATCTGGCGAAGTTTTTGAGGTAGCGAACGATTATTGTACTTTGAATGATAATAATAGCGTTAAAAATCACGATAACTTTTATTACTTTAAAAATGCTTTGCCGGATATATCTATCACTCAATGTAATCGATGCTATAAGGTAACGCATAATATATTTTATCTAAACCTGTACACCGTTTTGTTAAACAACCCGATTAAGACTTTATCCAAAATATTATTATGTAAACATGGAGATTTTGCTCATAAATGAGTTTGGAGGGACTGTTTGTACATAATATTATTTTGGCTAAGCTCTTAATCGGGCAGTTTTCAAGCTGTTTAACAACACTAACGTACACAGTTTTGTAAAGGATATGATTTAAATCCTGAGATGAAAATTATTAATAATTATTGGGTTTATAGATTAAAAATTTTGAAGCTTACTTGCAAGGGAATTTCGTTTTACTTGAAACTATTGTCATAATATCCTTATAAAAAATTTCTTACGCCTGAATTTATAGTTAACGGGCTTTCTTCAAACGTCGCTCTATTTAACACAGAGTTATTACGGCTGATTCAGTTTTGAAAACTAATTATAGTTATATCTAAAATAGAGATAATTATTTTATATAATATTTAAGAAAAATAATATTCCTTTTACCAAATTTTATTAACGCATCACAACATGCGTTTTTCAAAGCTACATGCTTATAGATACATACCTATTTTTTGGTTTTATTTTGTAATAACGCTGCGTTAAATAATGCAACGCTTGAAAAAAAAACGCCTTTATTGTAAATGCGGCTCTAGATCTAATATAAAATCAGACAAACAATTCAATTAAAACCCAGATTTTAAATTATAAAAAATAACTAAGCAAATCCATCATATATTAAATAGCTAATCATACAATATCTCCCTCCTTTCAAAATATTTTCATGTTTTTTTTAGATAATTCAATATTTATTATTTATTTATATCAAGATGTTTTATTCCGAAGAATGGGAATTTCACATTATTCAATATAGAGAATGTCCCTTTTGCAGAGTGCCCATTAAACATCCTCCTTGAAGTTTTTATGTGGAAAATAATATATTTATTTTTTAAATAAATGATTGTTATATTTTGTATATTAAATATAATTTTTATATCTTCTATTATATAATGTTTTTTTTTATATGAAAAAAAATTTTAAAGGGCGGAAGTTTCGGCAATATTTTTTATTCGATTCATTTTTTTAGTCTCACTTGACAATGATATTTGCCAATATTTTGTCCCAATTTTTTTTAAACCTCAACGTTGCATTTATAGTAAGCGCGATTTGCTCAAGCGATGCAAAATAACAGCGATAATATTTTTTATAATACGTAATAGCTGTCGTGATTTTTCTCATTTCGCTCAGTACTTATGAATTTATCGATATCAGCAGAGTTGTTAAAATTACGCGATTTCAGCTCTATGCCTTTTAGAGCTGACAAGCAACAGAGCTACGCTAGGTTTTCCTAAATTCCATCAAACTATATTTATATAGGGGGAAAAATGATGACTCCTTCCACCTTTTTAGGCAAACCACATGTATTTGTTCTCACAATAGTCCTAGGACATTTCGTAAACGCCTATTGGCTAAGATAAAAAGAATTGGGCAAAGCAAAAGCCTTTACCCGAGAAGTGCATATACCTAATTACTTTATGGAGAAGGGTTATTTTAATTTTAAACGCTTATGTTAGATAAGTACCCCGGTGATGTTGATGTTAGTATTATGAATAAATTGAAAGTCTTGGCATGTTGATCATTATTTGCATTTTTTATTTTAGCTGGTGTAGAAAAGTTATTTGTTGATTTTGGTGGTATGAATTGATTGGTATGTTAGCACAGAATTCCATATTAAATTTATATAATCTCGATTACAGTGACGAAGTGTCAAGTTTACTACTAGGGAAGCAATCAAAAAAAAAAAATTATTTTTATTTTAGTCAAACTCAAACCATAAAAACATTAAGATTTATAAATAAGTGGTATTCGTCTTTGTTTTTGAGTAAAATGATCAAGTACTGCATTATAAAAGTTTAGATTTTAAATTTTTTTATAATTTTTTTTCAATCGAAATTAAAGATAGATTCGATAATCGATTTTGGCTCATCCTGTTTCTGCAATAAGATTTGATTCTTTTTAAAGATGAAAAACTCTGTTCTGCACTAGCTGTTGTTGAAGCCAAAGTTAAGATGAATTTGCATAATTTAAAAAACTCTTTAAAACTTTTCATCAAATCGGTGCATATTAAAATTCAAGTATTTCATTAACATTCTTTTTATATTCAACATCCCGAAACACTACCTTTAATTCGGTTTCCAGCTTGAAGTCGAAAAATTGAGAATAAATGTCGTTAAAATTATCTAATAACTATTTTGGGAAATTGATTATTTGAAATTTACTAATATCTAACAATTCGACGAATTTAATATTTTTTGGTGTAAGACATATGAAATAGAATTAATCAAATCATTTTGAATATTGCTTGATAGTACAATAAAAACTGCACTATTTCTAAATAATGTTTCAATAGTAAATTTTCTTCCGCGAGTAAATAAATTAATACAATATTATTTACTGAATTAGAAGATTCATCATCACCACTGAATACGAGCTCCTGAATTCCAAGAAAACATATAGAGTTGATCAATATTTCTCTATTTGATTTGACTTAGAATTATGCTCTTCGATTGATATTTTGCGCATCGAATCTATTATATTTTCAATACGATTTTGGCCAAATGTTTTTCATTGAATCATCGACTGCAAATGAGCGGTTGATTATTTGCCGTTTAACTGCCTTTGAAAAAATATTCATATCCGAAAATCCTTTATCATTGCAAGCATTTTTTCCTTTGGGAATAATAGGCATGACCAACAATATAGAGAATTAGAAAATTCACATCCAGTTAGTTATCCATTCATATTTTTCATATTTATCGATAGAAAAAGTTTTGATTTCTTTTTTTAAGTTTTGTAAAATTGGTTTTGGTTTTCCTTTTTCAATAATCAATTTTTTCGCATCAAAATTTCTTGAGCTAAATGATAATGTTAATAAATTTTCAATAATACAATTACAATTATTAAACATTAATTAAAGATAAAAAACGAAAAATTTTTTAGTTTAAAAAAGTAAAGGAAAAAATATATAAAATAAATTCTTACTCTTTTATTTATTAAAAAATAAGCATTTTTTTATTTGCTTCCCCAATGCTTATTTTTTAATGGTAAAATTACACAATACCATGTCAAGATTTTCTCTTTATTTATTAAAATAAATAAGCAATATTAAATTTGCTTCCCTCATGTATATTTTCATAGTAAAAATGATAGTAAATTTTTTAACGTATAAAAATAATAGTAACTTTTTTAACGTATAAAAATAATAGTATTTCTTAATATACTAAAAATAATATTATTTTTTTAACGTTATAAAAATTATATTAATCTTTTTAACGTTATAAAAATTATATTAAACTTTTTAACGTTATAAAAATTATATTAATCATTTTAAAGTTATAAAAATTATATTAATTTTTTTAACAAAGTCAGTTTAGTTTATTTAGCATATTACAAAGATTATATAAAGTTTATTTAAAAATTTTGTAAGAAAAATTTCAAGGGAAGCAATGCTTCCCTTGCTTCTATTGACCCTTCGTCACTGCTCAATTATATTTTGGTAACATTTCTTGAAAAAGAAATAACGTGACCGTTTGCTGAGATGCTTATTTTATATTCTAAGATTTAATGTATCATACATTTAATTCAAATTTATCCTAAATGAATAAAAATTTTATATATATTATTTAACTTTTAACCTTTCTTACAAACAAAATTGTTTTAACTTATCAATTGATCAAATTCTATATCCTTATGCACTGGAAAACCGAACTCCTATTTTTAATAAATGAGATAATTTCACATAGTATAATTTATAACATTCATTTATTTAAACATGTACATTCACAATTTGGTTATGAAATTACATTATATGATTGATGCTATCTATATGTGTTAGGAGTTAATCTTACATATTATTATATTTATCATAAATATTTATATATATAATCATAATAAAATTGTAATTACTACATTTTACATTCGTTGAAAGAAAGCCTACATTTCCCTCCTAGAGGCATCCACCACTTATAGTTTCTCCTAAAAAATTCTCTCCTTGGTCATCTTTACCATGTTGTGTTTTTTTAACATCCATTCTTCTCCCTAATTAAAATTTTGATCTCTCAAAAGAGCATCAATATTAGCTGTTGGTAAGTTCGATTTCGCCTAGAGTATCAATATCATTTCCCTTGTTGATTGATCTCCCATTGGAGTACGTTATCGAGGCCTTTGTATTCTTAATCTCCCACCGGAGTATCGTTATCAAGTCCATTGTATATTAGTCGACATTATGAAGGGAACCGTTATCCTATAACTGGCCAAGAGATCGCTATCATCCTTGGATGGCCATTAGGTCACTGTTATCTAGAGCTGGCCAAGAGATCGTTAACATTCTAGGATGGCCCATGTATAATTTTAGATCTGGCTACGAAATCGCTATCATCCTTGGATGGCTCATGAGATAATCCATATCCCTACATCGTATATAAAGTAGTCCTTTAACCCAAATACAGCTACTTCTGGCTCGTGTAAGCCTGCATAGGTCACATGATAAGGGATTCCAACGTCCTTATATATTTATGTCTTAATAAGCCAGATATCTGTTATAACCTTGTATATTTTTTTTATTGGGATTATTGATTTAATTTTAAAATGTTGTTGAAAATATGAAATAATATTTTTTTTATTTTGTGTTGTAGAAAAATTATTATCAATATTCGATTTTTTTATTTTATAAAATCATTATTCGATTTTGTTATTTTATAAAAAAAGTTATTTTTGTTTGTAAAATATATAATAAAGAATTATTTTATCTGAGTTTAGCATTCACAACAATTTATATTCGTTAGCAGTTGCATCAATTTCTCAGTTTTTTAGTCGCAACAATTTCTCAGTTTTTCAGTCGCTACAGTATGTTTATCAGTATCCATCCCAATGTCTACATTAGCCATAGATAAACCAATTTCCATGTTTTCCCAAATAATGTTCATTTCACTATGAGTAATTTCCATCACTAACCATATTTCCATAAGTGATAGATTGATTTCACCATATTTTCATATACAGCAAATGATTGTTAAAATATTATAAACAGATTTGCCAAAATTATTCAGCCATTAATAATAATTTTTTATATACTCATTTAATAATTTTCATATGAACTTTTGCAATTTTGTTAAAACTAGTTAGCTATCAGCATGAATAACATTTGTACCAAATTAACTATTTTATATAATTTTATGCAAAGGCTAATTTATAGAGCATCTTTTAAAATAATATCTCAAAATAAAGAAAACAAATCTCTGATAGTAAAATGTTTGCCATGTCTACCAAAAATACGAAAATTTCAGCTGCAAAAACATTTAAAAGGTATAGATACTAAATAAGTGTTTACAATTGTTATTTTAAGTTTTATGAGCAAACATCAAACACTGTTGATAAAAATAAAAAAGGGGAAGGATAATAAATCATTAAAAAAATATTGGACTAGGTTCAATATCCACTAATATTTTTGCCAAGAGACCTCAGACTTTAACCCAAACCCATTTTGATAATTTAATAACTTCTTTTATTATAGCTGGCATTCAGCCATATTCAATTGTTGAAAATCCTTCTTATTTTTTTAAATAAATTTTTGAAAAATGAACGTCCAGATTTTGGTATTTTTAAAGAGTATACTGATATAAAATTGTTATTCATAAAATATAGCACCACAAAATATATCTTTAAAGATAAACGAGGATATCTTAATGACCAAAATTTTGAAAATATATTTTACTGAAATCTAATAATTATTTATAATCATTTAATCATATATATTTTATTATATTAAAATCTAAAAATCTTGATAAATGTGACATCGAATCAATAAATTTTAGGCCATTATTTCTAATTTATAGCAAACCTAATATGAGAGTAATAAAAATTGTATCTGTGTTTAGATACATTTTTAAATTTGTATCTATATCTAGATAATTTTTACTATGTATCTATATTTGTATCTAGATAACATTTTAGACGATGTATCTCACCTATATCTAGATCGATTTAAAATGTATCTTTCTCTACCTGTATGCCAAGAGATAATGTTCATTTATCATCTTTTAATGTTAGGTCATGGATATTTTGAAAATGATAACCGCATGTTTATCAGAAGATGAAAAATATAAGAAATTTGAATTATTACTAGCTTTGATATCAGATAATATCAATAAAAAAGAATCAATAAGTCAACAAGATTTAAAATGTTTGATTATTTCTATAAATGATAATCTCTGTATATATGATTTTGTTCTAAAATCAAGTGAAATCACATCCATATTCAAAATTAATTCACAGCTTATTCAAATGGTAGATGGATTATATTTTGACAATGATATTAAAATTAGTATTATAAAACCACTAATAGTGTATCTTTCATTGGTTGACGATGAGCTACTATATGATGAAAATAACAATTTTATAAATGCTCTCTATACAAAATATGAATGTAAAAGTTTAAACAATTTATTATTAGCATATATATGTGATGGGAAGACTATTACAGATAATATATTGCAAATATTTAAACCAGCTATTAATATATTTTGGGATTCCAATCAAATTTTATATAAATGTATATTTAACATGACCAAAGTTACTACCTTTAGCAAAAATCAGTTACTTATATTATTGGCTATAATTTTAAAGTTAGATGATGATTTTGATATTAAAAATCAACTTAAATGTATAAACATTATTGAATCTATTATTGACAAAAATGTAAATAGAATTTGATATTTGATATATGTTATGTTGTTACATAGTCTGAAAATTTGTTGAAGCATGACTTAATTGATATTGTTATGGATAAAATTGATACATGGATATATTCTAGAGATGCATTGCTATTAAAATCATTATATCCTTGTCTGGTAATGATATTTAAAAAAATTCCTATGGATAAACTAGCAGTATAATTTAATTTTCACATTTTACATTAAAAATTTTTAAAAAAGTGGACTGATAATGATAAGTATTTAAATATTATCATAGATCAATTAGATTTTGAGACAAATTTGGACATAAAAAGTTCTTACATATTTGGAATATTATGCTTTTTACAAATAATGGAAAATACATCAGCAAAACATTTTAAAGTTTTGAATATATTTTTAATTTAATTGTCATTTTATTCAGAAACTTATACCTTGCTTGTATTGCCAACTTGAAAACATAATTTATTTTCAAAATAATATGAGATATAATCTATTTAAATTGATAGGATTGGTATTAAAATATATTATAATCCATTTCAAAACTGAATTATTGCATATTGATCAGTAAATTAATATTATACCCATTTCTTATTTGATAAAAATATATAGTGAGTATTTTTTAATTACATTAAAAACATTTGCTCAAAAATTATTTACAACAATAATTGAAATGGAATATGAAAAAAGTGAAAATGATATGGAAACTAATTTTATGGAATCAAAACCACTTCTGAACTACCTTGCTGAAATTCTATCCATTATATGCAGCAACAATAGTGAATATATTAGTGAACTCCTTTATATTAAGGATCACCCTAATTTATATGGGGAAAATTGTTCATACGTTGCACAAATTTTATATAATAAATTTAATAAAGACAATATTTGATGCCCATATTTATTTATTTTTTAAAATTTAAAATAACACAAAATATCATTGAATTTTTAACTGATTCGATAACTGGTATTGGTTACTGTTTCAATTTTGATCCAATCCATTATCAGAAAATAGTGAATTGGTACAGCCTTAAAAATTTCTCAAATTTCACCTGTATTTTTCAAGCAATATAAAGAGCAACTATTGGTTGTGGTTGCTACAATACAAGGTCCATAGCAGTCTCTTTTCCCTGGCCTTATGATGAAGCCCTTTTTTATATAAAATAACTTCTTTTTTTCTCTTTTATACTATTTTATTTATACATCATAGAATCACATGGGCTTTGATATAATCAAGATTTTCTAACTTTTGTTATAATTTTTTCTCTTATCAAATTATTTAACAATGTACACGTATAATAGAGTGATTTTTTCTCCCAGGTTTGAGTCTGACAAATCTGCCCAAATTTCTTATGAAAACTAACTCAACTGTTTCAAAAAATTAATTTTTTATAAAGAAAAAAAAAATAAATGCAAATAATTATTTATTTTTTTAACATCTATAATTTATTCAATTTATAACATAATTTATATATGTTCTATTATCAAATACTGAATCTATACTTATAAACGATATTACATTCTGGCTATTCCATGTAAAATCACCTAGTGTTTTGGACAATTCTTTTCAGAATGAATGAAACTTTGTGTGATAGTTAATGTGTTGTTAAACACCATGATTTAGACGATTCTAAATTAAGATTTTAGCTAAAATAATATTACACATGCCTCGAAATTTTGTTAATAGATGTTCAAACCTTTTTCGCTATTTAAAAACAAAATCTTAAGGATTTTGTAAAAAAAAAATTGGCTAATACAATCGGGTTCACCGTTTTTTTTTAAAATCGAGACCTGTGTTTAATGGCTTAAATTAACCAGAGAATATTGCTTTTATAGACTCCAACTCTCTAATTATTTATCATCTTAGCCCCTTAAAATTTTTTAAGGTTCCGTTTAGTGTTGATAAACAGCTCGTTTTGAGCCGATTTTAAATACGGCTAACTCAATATTTAATCTAGAATATTAATAAGCAAGTCTGAAGATTTTGTTTGTATTAGGAACAAAAGTTTGGACATCTATTAGCGAAATCTTAAGACTTAGGCAATATTTTTCTAACTAAAATATTGAGTTAGCCGTTTTTAAAAATCGGCTCAAAACGAGCCGTTTAACAACACTAGTTGCGTTAGTGTTGTTAAAACACCCGACTTTCGTCGATTTTTAAAAACGGCTCGATTGAGAGTTTAGCCATTATAATATTATGTAAGCCGGGAAAATTTTGCTCACAAGCTGAGAGGCTTGGATTTCATTGATTGAAATTAACAGCTGTGGGTACTCTATACATGCCTAAATGCATTACCGTTTAAATCAGATTTTTTTAAAATCCCAATACGATATATATATATATATATAACATAATTTAAAGAATTAATCAAATCAAGATAGCATATTTGGGCTAGCACAATAATCTATTTGTGCTAGTATTTTGAAGTTTTATTTTTTTTTTCGAAAATATATATACCAGTAAAATTAAACAATTTATGTTTTTTGGGTGATTTAACCATAACATTCCTTATTTCATTCTCTTGCATATTCCGAATCCGATCCATATATTCCCTCTAAATTCTCTTCAGCCTGTACGGCATACAACAATTACCCCTATCGCTATCTTGCCTGATATTTGACCCGGACAGTTTCCCACCCAGATCAGTTGGTCAATTTCAAAGTCACATTTCTTCTCCTTTTTTATTATGAAAATTTTTTTAGTAACAATAACTTGGATTTAATTATTATTCATTTCTAAAGATCTACAATAGTTTGAATATTTTTCCTTAAAATCATTTGGGCTTATAGTTTTTGCGTAATTGTGTTCAGTGTATCTTGGATACGTTCTAATAATTTGAAGTAACCTAACGGTTAGCTATAATGCTCTTCAAACCATTTGCTAAACAAACCAAAAAAATTTTAAAATGCGGAATCACGCCATCGGTTCTGATATTCTGTATATCAATCCATTATATGTGAACCACCTAGATGGCTTAACGAAAAAATATGGTCCTTTCGGGAATCTAACGAATGCAAACAGAATACGGCTGAGATCCATATCATCAGGAGAAAATTCGTAGGCATTAGATCTATTAAATGGAAATTCAAAACCTTTATATAATATTTTAAATTTTTACATATATTCCGCCTTAACTAATATTTTAGGCATATATTTGATTTTCATTTTAGGATCAAGTATTGTAGCCACATAATTACTAAATGTGCTAACATAACTTAAAACAAACTATTAATACAAATATGGAATTTAAAATACTTTTAATTTTATTTTATAGCTTGAGTTTTATTAAAATAATAAAATATTTAATTAAAAAGATTACCATACATAAGATTAAATATAATTTATATTACACATGTATGCATTTTTGTTTATTTTTTTTAAAAAAAAAGTAATATAATATATTAAAAATTGACTTAACCTCAACACATGAAAATGACGATTGAATCAATAAAAAAAACCATCCCATCCTATATAAAAATATTTTGTTTGAAAATAAAATACATTTTCAATCTAATCTAGTAATAAAAAAATTCTTTAAATCATATTAGAATTTTTTTTCTTCTTTTTTTTAAATTTATAAATTTAAATATAATAAATCTTCTATTTTTTTAGCTTTAAAATATTTTCGGTATTAAAAAAAGAGGATTCTAAACAACAAACCGGTCATGAAACATTCTATGTGTCAGTATGTCTAGATTTAATAGTATCGCTATGTCCTATCATAGTTCAGAATTAAGTACGAACTTTCTGGCCGGATTTGTTTAATTTCATCGCTATTTTTTAAACACATATATTTATTTTTTTCTTCTATTTTTATATATGTATCTTGGACAAGTACATTTGATATTTTTAAAATAATTTAATAGTCATTTACCATTAATGACTAAATAAAAGAATTACCTAAAAGAGGGACTATAAAACTAAATATTTAATAAATACACAAGTGAGGAGGAGTACTAAAGAAGATTCACCCGTCATCTCATAGTTTTCATTATTATCACACGTCTGTCTTATATAAAATCAAAATATGGTTGAGATATAATTTCAAAATATTCAGTGCAAAATTTTTTATTATTTGAGAATATTATTCAATCAAAAAAATGTAAATAAGAATTTTTTTTGAGTATTCAATCAAAAAACGTTAATAAGAATTTATTTGATCAAATAAAATGAGGAATAAGATAATGAAGTAAATAATTGGTATTCACGATTCAAGTTGGAAGTCTTAAGTAATAAAATGTAAATAACAGAACAATATTTATAATAATAATTAATTTAAAATATTCGTCCTCTAGTCGACTCAAATTGACGACACAAGTTCATGGAACTATTCGTCCTCTAGTCTACTTAACTATATAATTTGTATTCATTACTCAAGTTGAAATATTCTTCCTCTAGTCGATTCAAGTATATAATTCGTATTCACGACTCAATTTGGAAGTCTAAAGTAAAAAAAATGTAAAACAAAAAATATCTTAATTAATAATAAATAACTAGAAATATTCGTCTTCGAGTCGACTCATGTTCATAGAACTATTCGTCCTCTAGTCGACTCAATTATATAATTCTATTTCACGAAAACAAAAAATATTTAAAAAGAACTAATGTGAAATATTCGTCCTCTAGTCGACTCATTTGTTTTCACGATTCAAATTAGAAGTAATGTAAAAAACAGAACAAATATCTTAATTAATGATAGATCTGAAATATTCGTCCTATAGTCAACTCACTCAAGTTCATAAAATATTCGTCCTCTAGTCGACTTGAGTTCATGACTCGAGTCGACTTGAGTTTATAACCCGAGTTTATAACTCAAGTCAGTTTGGGTCGATTTTTTTGATCCAAAACTTGGCTCAGTTTTCGACTCAGTCGATTAACAACACTACATATGTGGAGTAAGGCAGACAAGGTATAAAATTATCACAGGAAAAGTAATTTCCTATCATATAATTTTAAAACTAATAAACTTTGTTATTTGAAATTTAAACCATAAATGTATTTTATAAAGATGTTTCAATAGTTTTAAACGTTTTGTCAGGAATATGTTCTTGAAAATTTTTAATCAAATTTTAATTTTAACACGTCAAAAGTAAAAAAAAAATAATAATGATTCGTTTAACGTGAATATGCTCCTCATATTTTTATATAAATATTTCATTTTATAAAAATTAACTTAGACTAAATACCAATTCTAAATGATAAAGTAATCACAATTTCATCCTGTAAGATCTTATTAACAATATTTATGAAAACTTAATAATTATAAATTAAGTTTTAATTAAATATGAAGGCCTGTGACAGGGTTTGACAGGGTGTATATTAGCTCTTTTTAAGCAACCCCTGACGATAACATTGTATAAAATAAATGGATGAATAAAATTATTTGTTCGCATAAAATTTAATTAAATTTTATTTTACGATGTAGAAATTAATAAATAAATTATAAAAAACAAAATATTAACATAAACACTATTCAAACCGGCCACTCTAAGGTTTAAATTTGATATTAATTTTATAACAAATATAATAATTAATAATATAAAAATTCCAAAAAGTGCTATATAACTTACAATGTGTATCTTTATAAATAAAATGGGAATATATATAATGATGAATTCAAATATTGCGATTTTGATGCCACTTTAAATCGCAAATAATAACCAAAAGATCGTTCAAAATGTTGCGATAAGATAGTTGCGTTAAATAGAATACTAAAAAACAACCGCAAATAACTTTCCGATTCATTTATTATTCTCAATATCTTCTAAATTTAAAGCTGCATACTTGTTTCACTATAGTACTCACTCAGCCAACAAATTGTGAGATGAATACCGTAAAATCAGAAAAAATGTCATTTAATAAGCTATATTTAAGAAAAATTTTTTAAGAAAATTTAAGCCTACACTTGACAGGAAATATTTTTAGAAATTATCTTTTCATAAATAGATTATGAAGATGTACAAATTAAATAGATGGATTACCAAGTTGACCTCCTCGCCCCCCCCCAATCTATGTTTTTAAAATATTAGTTAAAATTAAATGATATTTATATTTTTAAAAAATGTAATAAATGGAATAGAAAATATAAATGGTGAGTTCTATATTAGTATTTTCAATCATACCCTCAGATTTCCATAATTTTAATAGTTTAGATATATGAATCGCATTCGGATATAAAGTACTCGCAGAATCAGATCTAAATTAAATTTTACTGACGTCGATTCTTAAATTTAAAATATACTATTAAATCGAATTCCAGCGTGTGTTGAAGACGCACTCTATAAATTTCAGACAAATTCGTTATAAACATATGAGTATTTTACAATTATGAAATATTTATATAAAAATATACATAAATTAAAACTATTTCAGCAGGTTTCAGAAAATTTACAGTGTTGGTATTTGTTGAAATACACATTCGGGCAAACAAGATTTTTGAGATTTAAAAATTGTTCTCAGAAGGATTAATGAATTCGATATTAGATACCATATAGTATTTACCTATTTAACTAGAAAAAATTAAATGTTAACTCCAACTCTAAAGAGTGGCTGCGATACGAGCCTATGAATGACAAATAAATATGTTATTGGGCAAAGGGTACTCACTTGGATTTTAGGGATCTTTCGATATAATTGATTGAGAAGCAAAAATAGATGCATATAAGGGGGAGTCACTATACTGTACTTGTTAATTTTAAATATATGACACTATTTTATAAGCAATTTATTTAAAAATATCGGAAAGCGAAAGAATACCAGGTGATTAAGAACAAGATGGTCAATTTGAGATGCCATATTTTAATTTAGAAACTTGACTGGCTGTGTCCAAAATATCAAAAAAAAAAAATTCATACTTTTAAATTTAAAGGAACAGAGATTTGAATTGGCAATCCAAAATTACTGAAATCAACATTATAGATCATGATTAACCTTATTACCCACACCCCCCACCCATCCTCTTCTCCAAAAAAAATATGACTCGAAAATCTATAAAATGTATTGTAAACTAATTTTATTTTCTAACAAATTTTTAAAAATAGATATTTTTAATTTACTTTGCAAGGTACGACCCGAGCCCCTCCCCACGATATTAGAATTTATTTTGCTCTTAGGTGTGTCTAATTAATAAAAATAATTTTGGATCGGACATGAAAAATATTTTTTTAAATTTCAAACAAGCCCTTTTTTGGCCAATCTGATGCAGATCACTAATTTACATTCATTGTATTTTATTTGTATATATAAATTTTCTAAATAATTTTATATTATTTGTATATATAATTTTCAAAACATTTTGAATTTGACGGATAAAATATTATAATTTCATGAATAAGATTTTTTTTATTTTAAATTTTATTTATTAAAAAATAAAATAGTAACTAAACTAAGATTATATGTGTTGTATTATAATAAATATTTATTTATTATATAAAGAATAATATTTAAGAGAAATATATTATATTTTGTAAAAATCGGCGTTTATTGATTATTCTTTTTTTGGTTGTAAATTAAAAATATTTCGTATTTGACTCTAAGAAAATCCAAAAGATTAAAAAGTGCCTTATTACTACTTCTTACATTTCTTACAATATGTATGCCTAGAGATTTTGCTATTAGATGGCAGAAACGTTATGACTATTATTTGCCAAACTCGAGATTACATAAAATTATTTTGACAGATATCTTTATCGGGTCATTTTTAAATCATGCGAAAATAATTTATTAAGATGGAAAATTGAATTCAATATTAAAAAAATGAAATAATACAAACAGATAAAGTCAAGGGTTAGCATAAATAAAATAGGTAAAAAAAAAAGGCAATACTACTATATATGCCTTATCTTATTTAAAATACTGTCAGAAAAGTATTCATCCTTGTATATGATTATACTGATATATAAGAATTTGAAGTTATATATGAATTTAAACAAAAAATACGATGATTATATATAAATATTTTTAATGAAATTTCCTGGAAACTTACATTTAGCTTTAAAATAATGCAAAATAAATTGTAAAAATGCTTTAAAATTAGGCGATTTTGAGTCTACGTTAAATCACAAATAATTATTTTTAAAGAATCGTTCAAATTGGTGTGAAACAATCCTTGCATTAAATAGCATATTAAAAAATACCAAATGACTTTCCAATTCATTTATTATCCTTAATATTGCCTAAATTTAAAACGGCATTCATTATTCACTATAGTACTCAGTCAACAAATTGTTGGATGAATACCATAAAAATCAGAAAAAAATATCATTTTATATGCTATATTTAATAAATTATTCTTAAAAAAATTTTAAGCTTGGCCCAAAATATTTTTAGATATTTAAGTTTCCATATAATTATCTCTTCATAGATTGATTGTAAGGCTACATTGAATAAATAGATTCTCAAGTTTACCTCCCTCACCCCCATCCCATCAAATTTTTAAATTAGAAGATATTTTTACTAAAAAAATTTGAAAAAAAAATGGAATAGATTATATAAATAATGAATCCCATGATATTTACAAATAGACCCCTTTCAGATTTTTACATTTTGGATATGTCATGTCCTATTGGGATATATAGCTCTCAATCAAAACATCTTAATTTTGTATTATCTACTGACGGCGATTCTTAAATGTAAAAATTCCGATTAAACAGTATTCCAGCATTTGTAGACGACCAACTCTAATTTTAAAGAACACTTTAGGAAAAGTAGGATTTTAGAAATTTTAAAATTGTTCTCAGAAAGGATTAAAAATTGAGTGATTCCGAATTCCAATGAAATCGATAGACTTAATATTTACTATATAATCAAGAAAAAATTAAAATGTTCTACTCCAACTCTAAACAGTGGCTGCGACACGGCCTATCAATGCCAAATAAATGTTGTATTTTGGATAAAAGATACTCTCTTCTATTTTAGATATCTTAGATTATAATTGTGCTAGATGCAAAAATAAACAAGTTAGATAGCGCTTCTGCCCTCTAGCGGTGAAGGTTCAACAGAGCTACGCTAGGTTTTCCTCATTTCCATCTAATTGGAATAATTTAATTTGGGTAAGAAGTAAAAATATGAGGAGCCCTCTACCGGTTTGTGGGCAAGACACACGTACTTGTAGGCACAACATTCCGATAAATTTAAACCTCTATAGGCTTAATAAAAAGGTGTGGGGCAAAAAAGAGCCTATACCCGAGAACTACAGTATAATTTAATTACTTTAAAGGTGGGTGATGGCTGATTTTAAGCTTAATTTCTTTAGTGTAAGTTATGATTACAATATTGAGATATAATGTTCATAGAATCTGTAAATAAACATGATTAAAATAAAAAAAATATTTGCATGATTCAACCCATACAATACAATTCTATCACTTCAAATTTCCCACCGGATGAAACCGCCATTTAGTGGACAATATTTTCCAGTCATCATTATGTTACTCAAATAATCTCATGAACATATGAGGGGTGTATATCGCAAAAAATTTTGCCGATTTTTAGGAGATACATGCTTAAAAAGCTTTTTAATGAATGAATTGTGAGTCTAGGTATTATTATATATCATTGAGACTATAATTTTAATTTTGGATAAATTTGATTTATACGATAAAACATTTTATTTATATATTCAATATCTAATTTTGGTGGTAAGGCTAAAGTCGGCATTAATTACATTTTTTTATATTTAATGTATTATATTTATTTGGGCTAGGAATTTTATGAGAATTATTCCAAACTGAATTTATCCGAAGCAATCCAAACTGAATTTATCCGAAGCAAGCTGAGATGGAGCCTTCAATTAACTGTATTTTTCCGCTTCGATTTTTTTTCAGAATTTTTTAAGACTATAAAATAAAAATAAATTTTTCCTGTCAATTCTCAATTTACCTGTCAATTATCGGTTTAGTTATACCTCTATCTTTATCGACCATTTCATGGAAACCAAAACTCATACATCTTTTCTTGCATACTTAGATCGCATTTTTGATATTAATATTAACAAGCATATAATATTACAAGATCATTCTTACTTTCGCAATTTTGGAACATACCATTATCCAAGCTTATATTCATTTCCTACCCAATATCTATTTAAAAATAGTCAGCAAAAAATTTCAGATCTCTCATACAAGTTTATATTTCATATTTATTTTTTGATTATTTTTTTATACAGTGATGAGGATATAATTGATGTAGTAGGTGTTAATGAACATAAAATAACAGGATCTAATAAATCTCTTGTCCAATTAAAATTGGAAGAAGCCAAAACTAATGGATTAATTATTAGTAGGGATGACCAATATGAGGATGAATGGGAATTTAATTTAATAAAGTTATAATTTATTTTAGATTTATATACAATTATTGTATTAGATTTACTTGGAGTCCAGCAGAAGTTAATATATTTGATTGCACCTTATCAATCCTCTTGGATTATAAACTTAGTGTATTATCCATAAATAATGTATGAAATTTTAGTGCAATTAATTATATGAAATTTTTATAGACTATAACACAAATATCCAAAATAACTATATACTTAGAAAAATATAGTCAAGCCTTAAGAGAAATATTCATTGATAATAATTGGGTAAATTCAATTTATTTTTTTATAAACATATTTTTCTATTAATAAATTTTATATGAAAATGATGTAAAGTTTTCAGGTTTATAGCTAGAAGAATATATATATTCATTCTTTGGTAAAGATAAATAAATGAAATTGATATCTGCATGTGAGAAATATATGATATTTAAGATAGTTATAAATTGATTTTATTTTGAAATTTTTGTATCTTGGTCCTATATACTCAGCCCAGACATCAAACTATATATATTATCATCGCATTAAATTTTTCAAAATTTTTTGAAGGTATATCATTTATTGTAATCAAAATTTTTGTGTTATATAAGTCTTTTTTATATTGTTCTTTAATTACATATTCCAATTTATAAGTAATATTTGTCTCTTATTCTTAAATTTAGTTTTGTATAGGAAATTTTATTACATAGCCCATATAATTAGGTTTTGCCATATATGCTTTCTCACATGCAGTAATGAATCCCTATAATTTAGATATAAACCGGATGCTCTGAATTGCATGTCATTATGCCAAACCTAGTTCCTTTATCTACTATTTCATTTGTTTTACATGATTTGTTTTTTTTAAAGTTATTTTTATTAGGAGAGAAATTTCAATTATCAAATGAATTAACCAAAGGACCTCCCTTCCTTCCAAAAACTTCTTCAGATCTTAAATAATTTTTTTAAAAAATATTAAATAAAATTAGGATTGACTAATGATTAAAATCCCATATCTCTATACTTGTGCTCAGTTCAACATAAAAATTTATTTTATCTGGGCCGGTTTGGTCCTGAATATAAAACTCGGACCAGATATATTTATTTATCTTAATAAAAGTAAAATATAATTATAAAAAAAATTTTTATATAATGAAATATACTTTTTTTTAAAAAAAATTTGCGATTTTGATAGACATTTTTAATTATTTATTTTTGTATGAATTTAATTTGGCGAATTTATTTTATTGTCTAAGATTTTTTTGTGAACATTGTCATTATATAAAAAACTCTGAAATATAGTGATATAATTTTTTGATAAGCCTAATCATTATTGTCATAAAAATCAACTTATGAAAATATATATTTATTATTAGAATCTGGATCTAATCAAATGGTTGCACTCTATCTTGGTGTCGTTTTTGCCATTTTCATTGTTGGTGTTATATGTTGAAATTATTCATCACTTGATATGCAAGGTACCATTTCTTTATTTTTGTGAAAAATATATTTTGGTTATAATTCTTACTTTTGTTTTATTTAATAAAAGATTCCATGGTTAATTACGAATATCATAAATGATGATAAAAATATTGTCCATAATACTAACCTCAAAGAATTGAATACCTTTATCAACGATATACTCTGGAATGAAATAGATTCCAATTTCAATGGAAGTTTCGATTTGTTCTTTAAGTCCAATCACCTTAATCCCCTCAAAAATGTTAACACCCAACAAGAAAAAGTAAATTTAAAAAATAACTTTTTGACATTTTTTTAAAAAAAAATAATAATAAACATATAGAACATAAGTATTTCCGATCAACTCTCCGATAACAATCAAAATATGCATCGTCAATACTTTGAGGATAATAAAATTTTGAATCGCAAGAAGGTGATAACACTCATGGTGCCCCCTTTGATATACCCATTTTTTTCTGTCAACAACGGAAAGGAATACTCAAAATCTACTCCCCCCGAAAAAAATAATGTCGGCAATGATTGCCGCGAAAATTTTGACCCCTGGTATTACGCCAACTGCGAAAACATGGAAAGGATCAACTTTTGGATACGCCACTTAATCCCCTCGCAGTGGACCTGCGAAATGCTCAAGCATGAAAAAGATGTCATGGGGGGAAAGTTATCCGTTAGCAACGAGAAAAATATTGATAATTCGAACACCAAAGGTCAAAGCGCCTTGAGTTATGCCCTTCTGACTCTGAGATCCCTGAAGCACCGAATAAGGGAAATAAAGAAAAGCGAACCCGATGCTTACCTCATAATTTGGGGCTGGAATATTGGGTCTCTATTGTCGTGCTATGTATGAAAATAAATATATATTTCTCGTGCATATTTTATTAATACAATTTATTTGTTATACTCTCAAATAGTTAATCTTTCATAAAATTGACTATCTTTGATTTGGAGTTTTTAATTCAGCATAACCATTATATTGTAATTGTAGCTTTTTTAAAAAAATAAATAAAACGTTTTTACCAAATTTAGATAAGTAATAACTTCTTTTTAAAGTATTTCTTCTTGTAATACCAAAAAATATTTAATATCTATTACCATTCTTATTTGTTAAATATATTAACAAGACTTTTTATTGGACTCCAATATAAATTTGATACTAAATTCGCGAATATACCCAAATTTCACTATAATTTTTTTTTATATATTTTACTAATTTATAATTATGTTTGTTATTATCAGGCATGTATCGATATCAAGGTTGACGCCGTCGTTTGTTTCGGGTTTCCTTTTGTAGATTTCAAGGAAAAAATGACGGTACTAAATATCGATTCAAATAATATTTCATTTAATCCTAACCCTTTAAGGCCTTAATTTATAGTTAAAAAAATGCGGTAATGTTCGAGCGGTGCTTTGTTTAACGCGGCGTTTATTCACAAAGTCGAGCCAATAAACAGGTGTAATTTATAAATAGAGCGTTACGATGATAATGCTCCATTTCTTGCATTATTTCAGAAAAAAGTATTAACGCTCAATGTGACATTGCCAACACTATGAAGAATCAGCTGTGATTTCGACGCGTTTACTATAAATTATGGCCTAACACAAATTCTCTAACCTTGATTCCTTTTTTTTAGGACCGCATGTTGAGCCTAAATCTTATCTTTCTAAAAATCTTTCTCGTTGGACCGGACTTGACACTTCTAAAATATGACAGGTTTGATTGGTCGGACAAAAATTATCTCTTGCCAGCTCGGGTGATAAAGAGATCCGTTCGCCCTTGTTAGATTCTATAAGTCCATATTCTTGGCTCTTTTTTTAAAAAAATTAAAAAGAGGCTTGCAATATCTTTTAGATTTATTTGCATATAATTTCTACAAAAGTTGCGACCAAAATTAAAAAATTCGAAAAGTTTCAAATTTTTCTGACGTTTTTAAATTATTTTTATTGTATTTAGGACATGTTTATATTTTATCAGCGACCTACATAGGTACCTCTGCACTGTAAAAAAATATTTTAGGCCCGGTCTGTGTGTTTTTTTTTAAAAATTAAAATACGGGCCGGGCCTGCAGGTCTCTGATTTTTATATTTAAAAAGGGGCCTATTTATTTTCATTAAAAGTTTTCGAAATTTGGAAATTAAAAAAAAAAATCACATTTAGGACACACATCCTTACATAAAATATACAATATTTTATGCATTTTGCATATTAAAATATTTATCTTTCACTATTTGTTGAACAACAAGAGGCCAAATATTATTTTGCAAAAATATTTAATGCCTCAATTTTTTTCCAAGTGGTATATTTAAAATTTATTCTATAGTCAAACAATCCCGAACAGACCAATTTTTGGAATCTCGATAAAATTTCGTCTCCCGTCATATACGTTGTTGGTCAATCGTGCACGCCATCGATAAGCAATGTAAAACTTATAGAACTGCTGAGATCAAAACTGAAAGTTTTCAATTCGCTCATCGTAGTAGGTATATACATTAACGACATATTTATGACGTATATTATAATTTAATATTATATTGACAAATACCCTTATTCCTTATTTCTGTTGGTAATCCAATGGGCGCTAGTCTAGAAATCCATTATTAACTAGGTTGGGTGAGACCGGTTTAGACCACTTTACAGTCCGAAAAAATGAAGTCATCAATCGCATTCAGATCAGCATGAAGCGGTCAGCACCGGTTCCTGGTACCGTCGCTATTCAGAATTTTGAGGATAAGACAAGGCCCTAAGAAAAAAATTTATTGATCGAATATATATTTCAAACTCGATATTTTGGTAATAATCTAACTTGTATCATCACGAATCTGTATCACTATTTTAATAGATACTTGAGATGGACGTGGTTCTAATTTTTTATTCACGGTTCGCCCAAGCGGTGGCAATATTCATGCCCTTTCACGCTTACTTATAAAGATTTTACGCTTTTTTGAATTTATTCTCATAGTTTTTATTTTTCTAATTCCATATTAATAACACAAAATTACAATTTATAAATCAAAATTTTTATTTAGAAATAAAAGAAAGTCCATGTTTTTATTTCAATTGTGTTTGCCTTTCCTCTAATAAGGGATTGGCTATAGCAAATAACTTTTCACTAGAAGTCTAATGTATCGGAGCTGACCAAATTTTACTAGCTAATTTTCTCAAAAATGGAAATGAGATTTTCTGCTAACAAAACTTCAAAATATTGTCATTGTTATTTGTTTTTTGAGCGATGAATCTTATATGTTCATCCTCACAACTTTCTTCAGTAGATGTTTATGCTTCATCAGATCATCTAGAAATTCTCTAAGTGCTACGTTTAGAATATACGATTTTTTATGTCTTCAGATGAATTAGAAAAGTTATAAATGATAGTTGGCATGGCATTGACTTTTGCTTATCATCTAATTTTATATCATTTTGCATTTTTAAGGTTGTTCTATTCCCTTTTCATCGTCTATTGAAAATTAACACTTTTGAAATTCGGATTTAAAATTAAGCCTACCTTAAGTGACTTCATAATAAATCTTTGAAATGTCCTGTATTTTAAGGTTTTATTTATTATTGTATCACCCTCAGGAGGTAAACAAAATTTTACTAATTTTTTTCCCCATAAATAAACTGCATTTATGGTGGAACGAGAATCTACGCTCAGATTATCCAAGCACTCTTTGCATATTGATAAATATTTTAGTTAATATAAATGAAAATAAAACGCATTTAAATTAAATTTATTTATTACCAAAATTTCCATTTCTGAACGAGATTTGAAAAATTTAATTTTTTTTTTCATTCAATTGATAATTTATAACACGGAAAAAATTGTTGTTTATAAAATGCATAGATTTTGAAAGAACTAAATTAAATAAAAAAATATATATTATAATTTTAAAAATGAAAATTTCCTTGTTTCACGGGAAATTTAAGTTCATGCCTGGCAAAAATTTTGGGAAGGCCCGTCACGCCTAATAATTTAAAATTTATTCGCACTCACGCCCTGGCCCATCGTGTCAAATTTTACGGCCCGTGCCCACCTCTAAATAGTTACTGATACCTTTACCGGCTGATATCAAATTTTTAGTTTTCGGTTCCTCCTTTTCAGCTTTAAAAAACAAAATTCTCCTTTTTTTCAAAAAAATTTAAATAAATGTTATGGATCTTAATTGTAAAAATTTTTACAACTTGTTCAGATTGATATAATTTATAATATTTTATTTTAAGAAAATCCAACTCACATTTTATTTTGCAATTTTTAAAAGGCATGGCCCTGGTTTGTATAATTTAAATAAGACCATATATTCAGGTCGGGTTCCGGGCTCAGCATATAAATCCTCTTCCGGTTTATAGAAATTTTAAAAACGGATTCCAGTTTATAGAAATTTTAAAACGGATTTCGGTTTATAAAAATAAAATAATTGAATACATTCCTTTCATTTAAAAAAAATATTAACCATATTTAGATAGAACAAATGAAAATATTATTTTAAACGACCACAAAATCGAAATCTTAGACTTTAACAACACGGCACGACCTACGGTTGAGTTGAATCAAAATCTAGCCGATTATTTTATAGCGTCAGCCATCATTAAAAACGTATATCACCTTCTCACCGAAACAAAAAACGTGTCCAACGAAATTCGGCATAAAAAATTAGCCATAAAAATGCCCTCTAAAATTACCTCCACCGCCAAAACATTCAATAACAATAATTATAGTAGGGGTAATAGAAATAAAATTAAAACAGTCTCAGTTTCTAATAATGTTAAACCAAACGTCATGATAAAAATGAAGAATGGTGATGATGTCAAAGCGATGAACCTTAACAGGAAAGCAAGTGCCGGTAGTAATATAAACCTAAATAAGCCGGTTAAAATTTACGATGGGTCATCTAACAATAATCATATATTACTGAAGCGATTATTTACAAAATAAAAAAATTATTATTATTAAATAACGATATTAATATTTATTTTTCATAAAATTTGCTTTGTCTAATTTAACATTGTAAGTTACATTATGTAAATAATAATAAAAATTGTTATTCTTTTTGTATTATTGAATTTCATAATGGATAAATTTAGATTTAGCATTTTTTTTGGTAAAGTTGCAAAAACATATGATACATTACAATCTAATACTTGTTTTCAACCATACTTAATGAAGTAGTTTATTTAATGTTTAAAAGTAAAATATATTTTTTTAGAAATAAATAAGAACATCAATTTAAGTCTAATATAGTTTGGGTACACTCGGACAACGTAAATATCTATGTAGTCGAATCTCGTAGTTCTTTTATTTTGACTAATTTCATAGATACTCAGGCTAAAAAAAACAATTGTCTCATCAAAATGTTGCTAAGATTATTTTTAATTTATTATGAAATGTAATAAATACCATTTACTTTACAATATTGTAGAGGAGCGAAGAGCGAGCGTCCCTTAGAACGCCTATACTCCAATCAGCTCCTACGTGCACAAAAATTGCGCTTCCGGAATCTCTTGATGGCGATTCCGAAGCGAAAACCCGCCTATATGAAAAAATAAATATTTTTCCACTTTAAAATGGCGGTTAATGTGTTCCCGCTTGCTCCATGTATTTCCCCGGAAGGAAAAAGAGCAGAAGCCCTTTTTTTGAAATCTAACGTTACAAAGCTTCGTCCCATATATCGCCATTTATTTCGCGCACGATTATAGTTTTTTCTGAGAGGTTTGTGCCGATATTTTGTGTGATGACGATTCTATTTTTGGAGAGTTTTGATTACGTTGAAAGGGGTTGTTGGTGAAAAGAATTATAAACAATTTAGTCGGGTAATATTTACGCGCCAGATGGGGTTATAATATAAAATGATATAGCTGATACCTAACCGCCATCTATTGCGAAAAAATTATTATTTTTTATTTTAAATTCTCAAAAAGGTATTGGAATAAAAAAAAGCATCAATACTAAATTTTTTAAAAATAGTTTCATTCTAAAAAGAAAATAACCCCCCCCCCCCCTTTTTTTTTATAGTCTTTTTTAATGTCTTCATAGATCATATATATATATTATATATTTCTTTTTTTTTATATTTAATTTTTAATATATCCATTTTAATATATATTTTTTAATCCTCTGTAATTTTAATGAAAATCAAAAAATAAAATACAGTTTAATATAAAAAAAAAAAAATTTAAGAGATTATCATAAGTTTGAAATATGAGAAATGACAGAATCTGGGCCAAAGGATTTTAACGACAGCTTATTGTCGGTTCTGATTTTAACCGGTCCATTTTATGTTTTCAGTATAGTGATATATACCATAAAATGGCTCTCTTTTCATAAGAAAATATTGATTTACTGGATAATATAAATCTTCCGAAGTTCATATCTCTATTATTATTATCATCATTTATATAACAGTTACCCTTAGTTTAAATAATATCATCGTATTAACACTATATTAGAAAGTTTATTTAGAAGAACCCAAAATTTTCATTTGTGAATGGTTTTCGAATTGGATCGATTATTAAAATCCGGGGATTATACCTATTTCCAAGACCGGTAAATTGAACTTAACTTATGTTTAAAATGTACAATATAAATTTTGATTATCATCCAAAATCCAAGTTTGTAGCTATCCGAACCCGATTCCAATTTATAAGTCTATTGTGTTAGAGTTTGGAGACAAAACCAGAAAACATGGAACTCTTCCGTGTTACATCTAAAAATTCTTTAGGAATTGGAACCGTCTAACTCGGATTAAAATATGAAATCATTTTTTAAAAATTTGGATGTAAAACAATAGATTCGATTATTATCTCTTTTTTTTTTAAATGTAGAAAAGATATTTTTGATCAAAATTTTATATGAAACTACAAAAATCAATTTAAAAAAAAATCTTATAATTAATCACGCATAATAATCTTTCAAAATGGAATAAAAAATAAAATAAACTCTTAAAAATAAGTAGATCTAGTGAGTTAAAAATACATTTTAAAAGACAAATTTAATGATCTAAAAGTATATAAATGTAATAATTACAAACATATAAAAGGGTAAAAACTTCTTTAACTTTTAAATAATTGGATAAAAGAATATTTTAAAAAATCGATTTTGTATAAATAAATACTAGAACGAGAGAATGTCTCTTTATAATTTGGTTTTTTATCTATTTAAGCGGAATGTTACATTTATGAAATACTTACGTTATATTCTGGTAATCTCAAAACTCATATAGGCATATCAAGTCTAGACCCTCCAAAAAAGTTTTCAAATCTTTGTCCCGGCAATTCATACTCCATATTATTTTTGAAGGTTCTAGTCATTTAATAAAATTTTTCAAAAAATCTAAAATTTAAACCCTCTTTTAAAATTTAGAGGAACCAGTTCTAGCAAAAGTGCAAATAATTTATATTGCATTATATAAACATTTGTGGGATTCATTTTAGATGGTTTATAGGAAAATCGCCTGAAGCGCGTCATATTTATGAATCGGATTATTTACCTACTCGAGGAAAATGGGGAAAAAAAATTAAGCACCGAAGGAAAACAAGAAATTTTGATTTCTTTTTTTAAAAAATATACGCTTCGCTAGGCAGAACGCGAACAATGCATTACAAATGATATCGTGCAAATTGATAACAATTATGAATATTAATAAAAAGTCAAACTAGTTTGCTTCTTTTTTTTCGAAAACGATCAATTAGGTCGCACCATTAAAATATTTTTACCGATAATCAAAGTCCCGCCGCTTTTCAAAGTTGGGTCCGAAAGAAATATATTAAATCAATGTAAGGGGCAAAACCAATCACTGAGTCGGATTTCTTATTTATTATTGAGAAATCACCAACAAATACAAAATTTATTTTTATTAATTTAAAAAATAGTATCTTTTTCGTATTATATTAACGAACGCGAAAGTAATAAAATTGATAATATATCGATAAAATAAAATTAATCTTATAATTAGTTAATTACAATTCGAAAAAAGAAAAGATCATTTCCCTATGGGGTTTTTCATTGCTCTCTAACTTTAGGTAACCTCGTTTTTAAAAAAATGATTATATTAATAAATAAAAAAAAGCATAACATATAATTATTGGTATATTTTGTATTTTAATTCTTACTTATTTAATCATACTTCTTAAATTATCTAATTTAAAGTAGGTTGAAATGTCGATGGTATTTGATCAGTTCCCAATTTGCAATGCTAGGATTTAAATTTAAAACTATTAAGAATACTATGAGAGCATCATCCGCCGGCTAGAAAATTAAAAACTTAGAGAGCTCAATGTCTCATAGTTTAGGAGCTTAGGAGACAAATTTTCTAATTGACCCCATATTCGGGATGCGGTGACAATAAGACCGGGGCGAGATAGTTCTAGGTGAATTAGAAACAGGGTATTACATTTAATATGTAGCATAAGTCAAGAAAAATCTCTTATAAAAAAAGTTATTTATAATTATATTTCCATTACTTAAAAAAGGGCTAAAAAATTAATTTTTGCCTATATCTCTTGATCATTAAGCTCTGCCCAGAGGGCTCTGTAGCCCGACCCATATTTAGGTTCACAGTGCGGGTACAGCTCTGGTACATTTTCGGCAATTTTTTAAATAAAATACTCCCCATCTTTTTATAAAAAACAGATTCTAATTCAATTAATACTTATCTTTTGTAGGAGTCTGACTGATGAAACTAACAAGAACATAAATATTTAACCTAATTTCATAAATATAGAGAATTTCTACTAGTTTAGAACTATTCGTCATCTGGCTAGATTATCAAGACTCCAAAGGAGTATAAAATATCTTATTTATTTTTTAAACGTACTAATATGGAAAAATAATCAATTGAATTATCACGTCTTCGTAGAAATGAAAATATTTTGATGTGAGAAATATTTGTCAGAAAATGATGTATTCTTGCATAGCTATAGGGAAATTATTTATTTGTATAATCTACAAAATTCTTCTAAAGGTTTCAGGTTTCATATCAAGTTTAAAAGATTCGAGTCAAAATTTAGTGAAGGTTTGAAAAAAAAGTCTCTTGAACGCGTGTGAGCCCAGTCCGCAACCTCTCCTAAGCCATCTTTTATCTTGACCACCGTTTATTTACAATCAGGGTCTTGAACCTAAAAAAAATTTTTAAAGGGTTTATTTTAGAATCGGGATCAGGACAAAATTAAATTCTGAATCGAATTCGTTTCCAAGATGGCGGGTTACGCAAAAAAAAATTCAATATTATAATTTGTATTTTAGATATTATTTATTTAATGTATGAATAATAATGATGATGATATAATTATTGTATTTGTACTATTATTATTATTATTATTTATTAATAATGGAACTATAAATATAAATATCGTTTCACAGCTGATTATAATGATGACTATTTTAGCATATTGTATAATATAAGAATATTAGAAAAATTGTAAAAATAGATAAATTAAAATAAAAGATTTTTATTATTTTTCTTCTATATTTTAAAAATAATGTTCAGCATTTTTTTTTTAAAAAAAATCATGATTATAAAAATTGAGTTTTTTTTTTGTAATATCAAAAACAATATTTTTTTTAAATATAATTTGAAAATATTTTTAATAAAAAAAAAAGACCAGGTGATTAAAACATTATTATTGTTATTTTTTTTTAAAAAAAAAAATTTGAATATTTAAAAAAAAAACGATAATATAAGAATTACGAAATGTTACGTTTTCATTTATAATCTTCTGTTTTTAATTGTAAATTATCAAGAAATCGTCGGTCTTAGAATTTGGAGTAGTCCAGTCGACATTCACAAAATGTTTGAGTTAGAAGTGGATAATAACTTATTTATTGAAAAAATATTAATCTTTGTCTCTGTCAAAATTGATCAATAAGCTATTACCTATTTTTGATTTAAAACTTTCAATGTTGATTTTTCTCATTTTAAACATTTGCGTAAGTGGAGCACTCCAATTCTAGGCCGACGAAATAAAGAAAGAAAGAAAATATCCACAGATTTTATTCACGGATGGAAAATAAATTTTTTAATTTTTTTCTAGTGGATAAATTTTATTAATTTGTGTTTTTGCATTTATATATTATTTTTCTCTCATCATTTGGCAATACCACAAAAATTGATTAAAAGCCAGTGTTGTTAAAACGGCACAATTTTAACCGATTTTTAAATCTAGATTTTATCCCAAAATAATATCACGCATGCGCCAAGATATCGTTAACAGATGTCCAAACCTTTCTGCCATCCACTAGCAAAATCTCCAGGCTTTCGTGATATTTTTTAGCTAAAATATTGGAATTTTTTTTTGAAAAAAATAATACCGCGACAAAATGTTAAAGAAAATATTTTTTTTAAAAAAAGTATAATTCCTATTAGGGCTTATATAAATAATATAATGTATAAAAAATAGGATGAGCTTAAAAAAAAAATAAATATGAGAGAAAACAAATTGATTAATACTTTTTTTTAAATGTAATAACTTAAAATGATTATTTTTTTCAAGCTAGGAGAAGATTCTTCAAATTTTTATCGAGAATCGTATTCTTAACGGCGTTAAACACTCGTTCGATATTGTGTGTATCTATAGCGGTGGTGTGATGATGAAACAGTGGTCTCTCCTTGTCCCTCCTGACGCTGAGAAAGGAGTCCAGTATGGATTTCTGAATATTTCTCAATCGGCCCTCGGTCTCCTGATCACATCGTTCCTCGACGCTATCGCCACCAGCGATAATAGCGCCGTTACCAACATGACCGTTATCAAGATGGTCGTTATTAATGAGTTTATCGGCGCTGGCAGAGGAGACTTGGTTCTGCTGCAAAAGTATGTTCCGCTTCAGCAGGTCGGTTTTGTTGAGGAATAGGATGATCGAAACGGAGCTGAAGAAACGATTGTTGACGATGGTCTCGAATATGGCTCGGGCTTCGTCCATTTTGCTCAACGGCAAGTTGCCGCTATAACTGGTCCTTTTATGGCCATCGAAGCTTTTCGGAACTTGGTTCACGTCATTATTCGTTTTTTCTTAATTATTAATTTTGGGTAAACGGGTATATACGCAAATCTAAATATAGATAAATTATCGGCAATGTGTGGCCTAATAAAATTCTTTGAAATTTAATAAAAAGATAAGTTATTATACGCAAGTTGAAATACATTTTCCGATAAATGATTGATAAAATATACGGACTCAAATGTGGAAAAATAATATCGGCCGCTTAAAAAACCGGTTAAACTTAGTTTTTAGCCAAAAAAAAACTATCACCTCGGTCTGTGTTTTTTTTAAAAAATAATATTTATATGTTAGCGTTAATGTGTTATTTTTTTTCATCATTTTTTTGAGGCGCAAAATCAGATTTTACAGTTCCATCATGTTTGGAATACCTACCCTATGAATTTCGAACAAATATTTCCGTGAACTTTTAAACTTAATATAATTTATAGTAGATTTTCCGTATATATTTTTTTTATATAAATTATAAATGACACAAAGGTTAAGAACAAAATTGTCTACAATTCATAAGATAGGTATTCCAAACATGATAGAATTGTATTTCCGGTAAAATCCGATTTATAAATTTTTAAAAAGCGCTCAAAAAAAATTTAAATTTGTAAAAATAACACATTGACGCTAACATAGAAATATATATAGCTCAACTTTGAAAGAAATCAAAAATAAATTAACAGGAGCCTCAACGCTCGACCGGTTTTGTAATTGAACCGAATTAGGCTGTGTTCATAGTGGGATCTGAATCTGACATGATATAACAGCTGATCGATTTTTGTAATCTGTTTATGAGATCAATTTTTCTTTAAAATAATATTAATTTTATCTATAATTCTATTTAATAATTTAAGAGATATTGATTTTAATAAGGAAAAAGTTGTCCCATAAACAGTTTTAAAAATCGATCAGCTGTTGAATCGTGTCGGCCATAGCCATTACCTAACTATTCCTGATTTCGTCTAAAATGTATTCCAGTGGCCATAGACTTTAAGAGTCATTTTTTAATTTACATAAACAGCCAACACACGGATTGGCTGGAATATTAATCGGACAATTTTTATCCTAAACCATTAATATAAGGTTTACATACTATGATGACTATGTTTGGCAATGAACGTAATTAGGCCATATAAATAAATTATCTCCATATGGAATTTGGCCACGTCTAAATTATATATAAAAAATAATGATAAAAATTAAAACCTAGTTGTTTAACGTTTGTGATTGGGCAAGAGTCGCCATTATTATTATCGCCGATAAGAGCCGATTGAAAAATGGAAGAAGAATCTATGATGAATATGATGGACGTGACACCTTCAAAACATTGCACCCATTTTTGTCTTTGAGATCGTTGGCCTCCTACATCCACGAATCTATTTCATCAAATTAATAATAAGTACCATTCCATGTAATAAAATAAGACAATTGTTTTTTTTAGATGTAAATATAATATACTAATTTAATTTTGTTCTATTAACAAAAATTTTATAGAGTTTTTTTTAGAATAATTGTTTCCAAATAATAAAAATTGAGCTAAAATTTATATACAACTTTTAGTTATATAATCATTCATAATTTTTTAATATATATATATATATGAGAGGTCAAAAAGTAAAGGCAAAATTTCTATAAAAAAATAATTTTTTTTATTATTTTTAAACAAAAATATTGATAATTTTTAAAAAAATCATTTTAATGGTGCTGAAATTATTGAATGAAGATGGATAGGTATTTGCCCGGTTTCAATTTTTGAAAAATTTAATATATATATTTTAAATATAATTTACAATTGTCTACGGCTTTTTTAAACTTTTAAGCGTTTTTTGAACTTTTTTTTCCCAAGCCTTGAGAAAATGTTATAAAATGCTGGTTTATTTATAAATTTTCGTACAAAAAAAATTGTAAAATATTTGTCGATATAAAATTGAAAAAAAAAAAATTTTGAGGAAATTTAAAACAAACAATAAAAAAAATTAGTGGTAATTTTCTTATTATATATATTAGAGACCTGCAGAAATACCAATTGCATGGCCCGGCCTAACGTTGTAAGATATGATATTTCGGCCCGGTCAGGATTATTCGGTCTGAGCCAGATTTTAAAAATTATTTCAACCGGACCGTGTAACTGCGGGCTTTGGTCCAGGCTTGAAGGTCTCTCTTAAGCTATGCTGAATATAAAAGTGTATATGTCGTCGGGGCATAGGTAACCGGGATTTAGAAATTTTTTTAAAACAATTTAAATATTGATTCGTTCCTCATATTTTCGAAAACCGTTTAATACAGCCAAATTTAAATGGAGCAAGGCTCAGTGATTGATCTTATCCTAAAAGCAGTGGTCAGTTTAAAAATGCAAAAAAATAAACAAGCCTGAGCTAGTCCCAAAAAATGGTCACTTCTGCAGGTCCGTGAATATTTTTCTTTATTATTTAAAATGGAAAACCTAAAAGGGTGTCCGTGGATGTCTATCACGTGTTCTACGATACATTTTGTTGCTTTTCGACAATGCAATATATCATCGTTGGTCGGAACGTAACCCTATAAGTAATGTAACAATTTCTCATACATGTCAATTAAATTTAATATTTTTTTGTTATTATTTTATTAAATTAATTATCTAAAAATTATATTTATATTTTAAAAGGTAAAAAAAAAGAATAATAAATAATTTTGGATAAATTAAATAACAAAAAAAAATTCCATAGAACCTAAAATTAAATACTTGACCTGTATTAGAGATTTTAAAAATAAATCTAATTCAAAAATGGCGGCCCAATTTTTTAATTTAATTTTTATTAGATCTCTTCATCAGATCTATTTTTCTTTAGAAATCAAAGTTGGATTATTAAAAAAAAACATGTTATTTTAACGAAATAAGAAAAATTATAAGCACTAAAGGATAATATAGTGTTGTAAAAAACCGATTTTGGCAGATTTTTAAAAATGGTCCGATTAAGATGTATAGCCAAAATAATATGTAAGACTCGATGCAAAATCTCCCCCCCCCACCTGTGTACGTGCCTGTAACTGGAGATTTAGATATCTCATAGGTGCATAAAAGTTTGGACTTCTATTTTCCAAATAGAGTCTTACATATTATTTTGGCTAAATTATTAATTGAGCTATTCTCAACCACACTTGATAATAAATAATTTTATAGTTATTCTTGAAAATCATTTTCATAAAAATATTAAGAAAACATAATCATTTTAAAAGTCCAGGAATAATATCTGTCCAAGTCTAACCAAGATGATATGCATTTCATGCATGGTTCTAAATTTTTACAATTATATCTGTGATAAATATTGAATTTTATATGTATACATGAGTTAAACAGTATACTATTCAAAATAGTTTATTCGATGGAGTTGGTGTATTGGCCAATCTAATTGTATTAGTTGATATCAGTATTGGACAATACTATCTATTTTAAAAGATATCAATATCTCAACCCTTAGATATTTTTCAAATACAAATTATTAAACAGATAAGAAACAAAGCAATTAAAATAAAATATTAGGCTTAGGATCCATTAGTCTTCATTTCCACAAAAAATATTTTCCGATTTTTAATCTAAGCTAATCTTTCAATTTTAATGAAGGTTGTGGTTGTAATTCATTCTTCAAAAGTTTATTCTTTATAATAGTTATTTCTACAATTAAATCTTAAAAGGAAACACTTGGTGTTATTTAAAAGTAAATAAACAGTAAGATGAAATTGTTTTTAAATTTAACCACAAATGTAGAGAAAATTTAACCAGTGTTTTAAAAAATTATTATCCAGTATAATAATGTAATTTAAATATTATATTTATTTTTGTCAATTAATTTGAAAAAAGCTGGTCATAACCCATGCATGAAAATCTGATTATTGAACGATTTATATTAATATCAAAATTATTACATGTCTTGCGATCCTGTCTAAATTTTCCATGAAGTATACTATTCCATCATTCTATAAAAAAATAATATTTTAATAACATAATAATGATACTACCATTTGATATTGAGTCTTGTATTCAAAAATATGCATAATGGCATTATCTTGCCATATTTTTTTGATGATAATAATCAAATTTACAAACATTTCTTCATTTATATCAACTAAATTATCAAAATTAAGAATTGTCTGAGAACTAACTTCATTCATTTTATGTTCCCATGGAATATTTAACTTTCTTCTAAGATCTAAAAACAACTTTGCACCTTTAATAATATTATGATATATTGTTGATCTATATTCATCGATATCTTTAGTATTAAATTCAATTCCATTAATAATCTTCATCTGCTTCATAAATGTACTTTTACCACTTTCTCCTGGGCCTAAAAGAAGCAATTTTATTTGCCGCTTATACTCTTTATTATCTTTTTTTATTAACTTATCTATCATTTTACTTTTTGATTTAGCCTCACTTTCGGGATTAAAACAAAAGTTACAATTAAATGCCATAAAGTTTGATACATATAATATATTTTATATCATATGTTTAAATATCATTATTTTGTATCCTCGAAGAATTAAATATTAGAAAGCCATTCTTCACTGCCGTTAATTTACAAGACAATAATTGCCATAATAAATTTATTTATCCTGTCTTTATTTAAGCTAATGAGATAAATAGCTTAAACTAATATACGTAAATCTAAGTATAATTTTATATATACAAAACACAGAGTTGGGCAGTACGAATATATGTAACTTTTTTAAAATTTTGGAAGTATCTTGTATCTAAGATACAAATTATGTCTGTATCTTAATCAACTTTGTATTGTATTCTAAAAGATACGGACACTTAAAAAAATTTTTTAGTTAATTTAAATAGTATTAAAATTTAAAATGATATTATTCATGAAAAATTTAATCCGAATTTGAATATTTTAAGATAATGTATGATATATGGCGCTGGTTTTCCTATATCTAATTGCAAGCAACTACTATTTTATTTGAACGTTTTATATCCATCTATTATAAAATAATGATTGAAGAAGAAGTTAGAATAATACCTTTATCTTTGTCAGATAATCAGGGCCGTAGCCAAGGGAAAGTGGGGGGGGGGGGGGGGGGAGGCCAGGTCTCCAAAAAAAAATTTCTGGCCCCCAAACCTGGCCCCCAGAAAAAATCTTTGGCCCCCAAAAATTTTTTCGCGTACCAAAAATTTTTTATAATTGATTATTTTTATATTTTAAAAATATATTTAAAATATTTATTCAAAAAACCTGTCTTGTTAGTAAATTTCTTTCTATCCTGTTTTATTTTTATCCAATAAAAAAATCATCATTCATTCATATTTTATCATTTTCATGTGTGTTTGTATATAACATTATATAGGCGCTTAATTATAACGTTTAAATTGTAAATGATAATTATTTTATTTATTATGGTTAAATCACAATATTATCATCTTTTGAATGTCTCTGATATTGATCTGGGTGCAAATCATAAAAAACCGGGATTTTCTGAAACTAATCAAGTGATTGCTCAAGGCTTGATATATATATATATATATATATAAATCTAAGGAAACAGATTGATACCGATTCGTAAATATTTATTAAAATAAAAGGTTATTATTTAATTTTTATAAAATTTGGTAATTATTGTGCAGTGTTGCTAAACAGCTCAATTTGGACCGATTTTTAAAAATGATCTGATTAAGATCTTAGACAAAATAATATTATCTAAGCACGATATAACCAGTTATTTAAAACAGCGGCGAATATTTTAGCATTATAAAGAAAATAGTGAGATAACAATTTTGGTAAGCCAACAAATTAACCTTAATCTTTACTATCTTAAATCAAGTTAATGATATTTCTTAACATACAGTAGCTACCTTTCCGTGAGACTGGTTCAACAAAAATTACGGATGCTGCAAATGTAGAAAACATAATTTATTCTTTCTGAACTATTTATATCAAAGTTTTCATACATCATCCAAAAAGATCCTGAATTAAATAAAATATACAAAAATACGCGATATACATCACCCAGATTCAAAACGAAGTAGTATCTATTTAGGCAGATATGATGCTTGAATATATTTTAGATAAATATAACAAAAGTGAGATGTCTTTTATTGGCTTGAGGGAGACAAAAGATACATAAGGTTGTGAGAACCTGAACATAATTATTTATATTTTTCTGGAGAAGTCCAATAAAATTTAATAGGGATTATTAATTTACAGTGTCTTTCTGCTGAAAGCATAACTATTTGCATTGTAAAGCAACTTAAAATATTAATTCAACGAATATGATAAACCAAACATATGATGGTGCAAAGGTTATGTCTAGCCGAAATAGAGGAGTGCAAACCCTACTTCAAAAAAAAATTAATAAAAAAGTTCCTTTTATAGCTACAACCACATGGGCTCAAATTTGTATAATAATATTGTTATCATTTCTAATTTTTTTAAAATATTCAATGCATTGCATAATTTTTTAGGCGGTTTAACGTATCATGTTAATATGCAGGCCATACTCTTAAGAGACTTTTCGACCAGAGCTGGAATGGTCATTTAGAAACATCTCGCATTATATATGTTAATTTTGAAGCTACTGGTAATGTATTAGTTTACTTTTCCAATGGAACTCTTAATTCAGAGGTTTCCACTCATGATTCTGTCGAAGCCTCTGGTCTTTAATCTCAATACGTTAATATAAATCACTTTATATTAGCCATTATAATTTATGAGATAATAACAATAGATCCACTATATAAGTATCTAAGTAGGTACTCATCAAGTGGATGCTAAAAATTGTATTGATTCCACGTTCAATATATTAAAAAATATAAGAATAAAGGCTTAAAAACTTTTAGCAAAATTTAATCTCACTCCCCACAAATCGTCAAGCGTACGTAAAACGCCTCTAAATTTCCAAATTTTTTCAATCGAAACCAAATTACAATTCGATTGCGAAAAAGAATGGAATTATTATGAAATTATTGATTACTTTATTGATAATTTTTAGATAGATTTACACAAGATGATTATAAAATTCTACTAAGTTTTAATGCATTGTCCCCCTTTGATAGTAATTATTTTATATCGGACAAAATGGCCCGATTAGAATAATTATTAAACTTAAATATAGAAACTTTAAATCATGAAAAGAAAATAGCTAAAGGATTATTAGGTGCAGAAGTTAAAGAAATATATAATTTTGAAAATATCCTAAATATTATGTACAAAAAAAATATCATTATGCATTTAGAGAATTGTATAAATGCTACTCAGCGGCCATCATCATTGGGGTACCAAAGGCTTTTTGTGTGGCTTCTTTCTCTATAATAAAGAGAGTTCTATCGATCACAAGAGGGTTGATGAAAGATCAAAGTAAGCAAAATTTAGTAATGATGGCTTATGGAAAAAAATTACAAAATTTATCCTTTAATTAATTTATGTTAAAATTTAAAAATAAAAATCGTCCTATTATATTATAGTATTATTTTGTATGTTCATATTATAGTATTATTTTGTATTCATTTAACATTAATAATTTTTTAATAAAAATAGCAAAAAATTTATATGAATGCTCAGCGTCTATATGAGCGGGAGGGGTAGGAACAGTTTGCATCCTATTTTTTGAGGGGGTAGGGGGTAAGCTGCCTCAATGTGGGTAGGATAAATTTTTTGGGGGGTTATCTATTAAATTTTGAGATGAAATAGGACAAAATTTATTGCTGTAAAAATTATTACTTTATATATTGCAAACAATCATACACATTGTTTTCCAAATAAACTATCCTTTTAAATGTAATTTAAAAGGTTTAGATATTTCAGCAAGCTCATAATGCCATAATAATTAATTCATTGTAAATAATGGAGGTTTTAATTGAATTTATTATCTAAAAAATAAATTATTTATATTCACAAAATATCGATAGTTGGTAGTAGAGATAGATTAATTTAAGTTATCCTTTATAAATTCTTTGAAAAGAGTATCAATAAATAGGTGAAAATAATGATAAAGAAACACCGCCGCCAAAGGCGGTGGTAATTTTTATGGTAGGCAAAGGTTTTTGAAGGGGGTTTGCATCCAGTGAAAATCCTGTCAAGTAAACGCTGGATATACAACCAATTTTAAATGAATTACCACTCCACCAGGCCTTCTATTTAGAAACTATTTAACATGCCCAAGATCCGATATGCTATGAGTTCACGCACAACATTACATTTCATTACAAAGATTTGCTGCTCAAGAATGAGTTACACATCTATACAATGCTGGAGGATATCATCATTATAAAATTTTCCAACAAATCGTGATGCTAGGCCTCTCATCCTGGTAAAAATAGTGGATCATAATGAAGCCTTTTATTTCAAACAAGCTATTACTATAGCTATTTAACAAAGTAATTGCATTCGTATTTATGGTTACATATAACAATGCAATTTAAAGAAAAATTATATTTAAAAAAAACTTATTTTAACCAGAGGAAATCGTACCAATGTTTTATGCATCGATGAAAATAAAAAGGAGTTAAGAATGATATTTAAATAAAAATTATAAATAAAATATATGTTAAATTACTAATTCATTAAAACTGCAAATTACAACATTTATCTCTCTATTATATTGCATTTTTTTTTATAATTCCAAAATCTGTCTAATTTCCAAACCCGAAATATTCCATTGATATCTACATATATTCAATTTTGTACAAAATAAAAATTGGCGCGGAATATGCTTTCTAAAATTTTACCCACTAATCTCTTTTTACCAAATTAAAATTTTTTGACAAAAAAAAGAAATCTAAATTTGCAAAGCGAAAGGAAAACAAATCAAACACCCCCTACTCCCTCCAACTTTAATAAAATGACGTTAGTATCTTCACAACTATATCTCACCCCTGTAATTTCAATTCGTTTAATGTCAATCTATCCCTTCTCTCCTCCTTCCGAGTAGAAATCATAAGGAATATGAGCAAACCTAATCTATTACAATCACCTTTTCCCTTTAAAATTTTAGTAAAGGTTTTTCCCCTAAATAACACAGACCTAAATGTCTATATCCAAATTACAATATACTTTTTATCTAGGCATAGGCATATATTAAATTCGTTTATAGTATCAAACAAAACTCGGGAAAAGATTAACCAAATGACCAAGAAAAAAACAAAAGGCTATAAATGATGAAAAACTCTCCTTCATTTTTTTTATCCCTAAATTTTAAGTTTTCATTTGGTTTTACCATAATTACAACATTACTTAATTTATAAATAAATATAGCGTCACATTGATTCATAAATTTATAATATTTATTCATTTGAATTATGCAGAGGTTTAAATTATTTACGTTACTACATTATCCGAAATACTTTCAATACTACTATTATACGCTTTCTCGTCAAATGGAAATGTTCTATTTAAATATTTAAGATCCTCATATGCTTCATGGTCGGAATACTTCCAAGTTGTGAAATCCTTCATGTCATAGGTAACTTTTTGGGATTCGCTGTCAAAAGTATACTTAAATTTTAGATCATAATTGAAATTGTAATCAAAATCGTAGTAGACTTCATAGTAATGTTTTAGATAAGTTATGATCAATTCCTTCCTGTGCTTCAGTAAACATCGCTTCCACTCTAGTTTGGCTAGATCGAGATACTTATTAAAATTTATGCTGATTTTGTTGGCGAGAGCATTTGCTTGCATAAATTTCTCCCGTTTAATTTTAATGGGCATTTTGATTGGAATCGACTTTTCTGGAATGACAGATTTTTTTATCGTCGACTCATTCGATAATCGATATAATCGATCATCCCTAGGTATCATTTCACCCGTTACCAGTTTATTTTCCGAAGCTGATTTTACAAAATAGAGAGATCCAAGTTCTGAGTCATCTTTATTTGTTTCTAGAATGCTATCGCATTGACTATCGTAGGAATCCTCGCTGTAATTTATACTTTCCAACTCTTCGACTACTATTTTGACATTTCCAGCCACCTTGCTTGAATTCTCCAATATTGGCGTATCGGATTTATGTTTTTTCTTTTTGTCGTCTGATCCGTAATTTCTATAAATTACTGTATAACAATCATCTTTAAAAATCTTGGGCACGTATTTAAAATCCTCCAAGACTTCGATCAGAACATCATCAGGAGGAACGAATGGGCATCTCATTTCCTTTTGTCTCCAAGGCACATATTTAGAAGGCCTAAATTCTTTACGAATATTTATGTTTAGTTATAATGACATATAATATACCTACCTAAAACTAACAAATCATAAAAATGCAAATTGAAATGTCTTTGAATACAAATCAGCTGGTGATATGACATTTTGGTTTCTAATATAAGAATTTTTATTTAAAAACTAAAAAATAATCTTAATTTAATTTTGGTAAAATGACGTATCACCTGCTGATCAATAAAATGGGGGGGGGGGGGGGGGGGGGGCTCGAGCCCCCTAAAAAATTAAAAGAACCTAGAAATTTTGAAAAATTTTTTTTTTACCTAAAAAAGCATTTTATTGTAAAGGCTAATGACACCTTATTGATACACATTAAAATGAATATTTTGTTTAGGCGGTTTATATGTCTTTGACTAGTAGAGTCGTGGGAAGGGGGGGGGGAGAGCAAAGAGGTCCAAGCTCTCACTTTGAAAAGCCTCATATTTGCATATTTTCTTTAAAAATTATTATTTATTGCTAATATAGCCAAAATATTCTGTTTTTTTGATAATTTTAAACAATATTTCATTTTTTATGTCAATCTTATGTAAAATTTCATGTTTTTTTACCTCATTTTAGGAAAAATTCTGGTTTTTTTGCTCATTTAACAATACAATACTATTTCTTACTTTTTAAAATTTTCAGAGTGATATCCTTGAAGTTAAAAAGTAGGGATCCAACTGTCATTAGTTTTAGTTATATTCAAAATTTAAAAAAAAAATTAATATAAAAACTCACTAAAATATATACAATAGATTATGATAAGAATACCGATCACAACAATTGCAAATAAGAAGAAAATTAAACCACCTGATTGAAGAAAAATGATCAATGATTAAATATGTAATATTTAATAAATTATTTGTTATAGCAATTTTATTTCTTTTTGACATTTAAAAAAACACAAATTATATTAAATTTGTATAACATTCTAAAAACAAAAATTGTGTATCTTTATTTCTCTTTTCTAAGTTATGCCTAATTTATAATAAACGCGTTATGTTCGAGCGTTGCATTATTAAACGCAGCGTTTTTACAAAATAAGCCAATTAAAGAGGTATAAATTTATAAATACGAAGAGTTATGATGATAACGCTACGATAAAATTTGAAAAACATCTGTTGCGATGTGTTGATAAAAAAATATGTGAATTTTATAAAAAGGTATATGATTTTACTTAATTATTATATAAAATAATTATTCCTATTAACTTTAGCTTAAATTAGATTTTAAATCTGAATCAGCTGTATAAAGCTGTGTTTATATAGTAAGCGCGTTAATAAGCGTTATTACAAAGTAAAGCCAATTAAAGAGGTATAAATTTATAAATGAAGCGGTATGATGATAACGCTACGATAAAATTTGAAAAACATCTGTTGCGACGTGTTGATAAAAAAAATACGCGATACTATTATAAAAATTATATAGCTAATTCGTTAAAAAGGGTATATGATTTTTCTTAAATGTTATAAATATTTATCTCTATTTTAGCTTTATCTTATATTAGTTTTTAAAACTGAATCAGCTCTAATAACGCTGCGTTAAATAACGCAACGCTCAAACATAACGCGTTTACTATAAATTAAGCCTTAATGACTAATGATTAATATAATTGCAAAAATGTTTGAAACTCCTCATATAAACCTATTCCTCAAAAACAAATACGATTCGATGTTCAATTCTTTTAAGCGAATCAAATACTTTATTATTAGTACATTCGCGTGAATAGTGAAATATTATATTTTCTAATTCTATTTGGAATAATTAAATTATTTCATTCGTTTAAGAGAATCATGTGGTGATTTCGATTGGGAATACACAATCTGCATTCACAGTTAGCGCGAATTAGCGGCGAAGTACACAAAATATGCAGAATTAACATAGGATGACCGAGTTTTGGCGTATTTATAATAAGACCGGACCCTTATTTACTTCTCGGACACTATATTTATTTTTATTTTGTTTTTAAAATTTAAACTTCTTGTTTTTATTAATATTTAAACGATCTTTATAAATATAGTGATATTTTCCCAGCGTTTTTAATGTTGTTGTTAAGATTTAAATTTAATTTTTAAAAATAAATTTCTGACCAAGATGGGCCAGTTGTTTAAAATAATTTGGCGATTTAAACAGGGCAAAGAATAAAGAAAAATCGGAAAATTTCTCAAGGTAAGGTTTAACAAAAATGAACGTTTAATGCAAAAGCTTTTTCTTAGGGGGAAGTTACAAAAAAATTATATTCATTTTTATTCAGGATTTCCATTTAATATGATAAAAATAATTTGTATACACCATTTTCACAGTACTGAAATCTGAATGAAGGATGTAGAATTTTTTTTTCCTATCTAAAAATCTTGAGGAGGGTGTGTCGGCCTGCTATTTCTAAAAATCAGATTTTTTAATAATGATATTTTGGCATCCATGGTTTATTTAATCATTGTAAATATAGATTATAATTCATGATTAATAAAGTTCTTTCTTTCTTTCTTTCTTTTATAAAAAACGCATTCATAAAATGATTCAAAAGCTATTGAGATAATGGCACTATATATCGAAGAAAGCACATTGAAGCACATTATACAGAGGAGTTAAGAATTATTCTTGAATCTACCAAGTTTAGTCTATTTTTTGTTAAAATTTGGAATTAATTTTTTTTTCCTACTTATGGATAGGTTAAAATATAAATTTGATTTATAATAAATATCAAACCTGCAAAGGCTCCATTTTTACGGCCTGGCCAGGCACGGATTTTTTAAAAATAAAAATTTTAGCCCTGCCTGGTATATTTAAAACATTGAAAAAAGGTGGGCCTGCAGGTCTCTGTTAAATATATAAAATTATCTTTATAATTTGCATTTTCGGAATTTTTTAAAAAATTTGCCTTTATTACGCCCTCTAGCGAATAAATATATTTTATGTTTTCTCTTTATTAATCTTTAATAAAAACATAATAGCTTATTTATAAATATTTTAAATAAATATGATAAAAATATAATCAATAAATGAAGGATTCTTGCAAAAAAAAATCATTTTAATAAAACATATGATTAAAATTCATATTAATAAGTTTACAAAAGTAATAATAGAAAAAAATATATTGGTATATATATAATAATATTACTTTCATTGTAGCACCATATTTTTCGGTATTAGAGTTAACTGGACGTAGTGATTCTCGAAGTCAACTAATTTCATATTAGTTCATGTTTAAATTTTTTTTACAAATAAATTTATTTAAAAAAAAATAATAAAACAAAATTATAAACTTTTCTTATATTTTTCATCCAGGACATTAATTAAGTAATTAAACATTTACAAATGGAAATTTTTTAATCTATATTAATTTTAAAAAAAGTGTGATGTGTGTAAAAAAAAGTGTGATGTGTGTAAAAAAAACTTTCTTCTTCTGTCGGCATTGTTCCTTTACCCTCACTATTTTTTCAACCAGGTTTTGTTACATTCTTTACTTTTACAATAACATCAATTCAGCATAACAAAGTGAATAAGTGGGCTAAGGGAAAGGTACTAGCTCATATAGGATCGAGATTAAATGAAATATTACCAATAAAAGAGGTTACCCTTATTGGACATAATGATGAAATTAGGAGAAAAAATGTAAAGGATAATATGGGTGTTCTTAAACATTGATATGGGTTTTTGTTTTCCCTATAATATGATAGTTTATAAAAGCCTCATATTGTAATTTAAATTAATGTTGAGTAAACACCGATACTTTGTAGTATAAAAAGTTTTTAAAAAAATGACGGAATTAATGTACTTATGGTATAATATCACAGTGTAACATGTATATGAAAAGTTGTAAACTTATTATGTAGCTGCTGTGTATTTGGAAAGTACAGAAATATGTGATTTAATGTATAATTATATTGCTGAAAATGGCATTAAAAAATTTTTTTTTTTAATAATTTTATTATGTTCAAATAAGAACATTGATGCATTATATCTGTCTTATGGTATTTTGCTGAATTGAGGTTATTGTTAAAGTGAAAAATGGTGAAAAAAAAACCTTGTTAAAAATAGTGAAGGGTCACTGAGTACCGACAAAAGAAGAAACCCCCCCCCCCTTCCCCGTTTTTTTTACACAAGGTTTAAATAAATAAAAATATAAGTGTTATTATTTTTTTAAAAGAAAATTTTTTTATAAAAAAAAATTAATTATGAATACTAATTCAAAATTAGTGGACTTAGATGAACATTATCTACAGGTTACTCTTATTCCAAAGAACATTTACATAGAAAGTAATATTATTGTATATACCAATATATTTTATTCTATTATTACTATTGGAAACTTATTAATGTGAATGTTTTAATCATATGTTTTATTTAATGACATATTTTTTTTGCAAAATTTCGCATTTATTGATCATATTTTTTTTAAATATTGAAAAATAAACTATTAGGTTTTTATTGAAGATTAATAAATAGAATATTAAAATATATTTTCGCTAGAGGGCGTAATATAGACAAATTTTTTTAAAAATTTTGAAAATACAAATTGTAAAGATAATTTTATATATTTAAAAGAGTGCAAGCCCATTTTAATTTTTTAAAAATACCCAGTACTATTTTTTTAATATATATACTTCATTATAACGTAGCCGTCAATCAAAGAATATTGCATATTTTTGATTGGTCGGAAATAAACAAATATTGAATATTACATATTTTTGATTGGTCGGAAATAAATAAATATAACAATAATATATATTATTATGATATTCGATATTTTAATTTTTCTCTCACGTGATCTTTTTTTTATAATATACTTTATGGAATTACTCTGAAAATTATATTGATAAAAGAGATATTTATTCTTGCAGTTAAAATTAGATATTAAGATAGTAAGAAGTGTTATATAAAAGTAAGATATTGTTATCAGATTGACCAGGATTCTTATCCCAGTTGAGTGTGAATGATTTACTAAAAACCTAAAGGTTCAAAAAATATTATTAAATATTCATACAAAAAATAAAAATAAAAATAAAAATAAAACACAACGCAGTGCAGCTAAAAAAAAATTTAAATTATATAAGAAAACTATGCTATGTTTTTTAATTTTAATTTTAATAATTGGCCTAATATATTTAGAGAAAGTTCTACTCCACAAAAATTTTTATTATAAAGTTCTTAATAAGAAATTTGATGAATTATATCTAACAATTTAATTATAAAACCATGGAAAAATTTACAAAAAAATTGAAAAAGATTTGTTCGTTGTGGATGATTGTATAATGCGGGGAAATAGGGCCATAATTCTTTTGAAATTACGTGGTAAAATTGTGAATTTAAAGGTCGGGATAAAATGAAATCGTGGGCTCATGAATATTGAAAAAATTACAAAGAAATGTATTCCTTATAATTCGTGTGCCGCTATGCCCCGTATATCAAATCAAATCAAAAAGACCTTGGGAGAGTATCCACTTGAATTTTTTTGATTTGAATAAAAAATCATACATTTTTAGTATATAGCTTATAAAGATTTTAAGGGAATGATAGTCAGAAGAAATACTGATCTTATCTATGGATAGACTCGTCGTTAAGCTTTCTGAGCTTCCTCGATCAAGGTCCCAAACTCTCTGGGCCAGCTGCCATTAAAAATAAGATGATTTTTTTTGTAATTAATAATATAATCATGCTCTCACATTAATCTATGTATGTGCTTGGTTTTTTTTAAAAATACGTATCATGTAAAAGTAGTGAACAGCGGCAGCGCGTTTAGCCGCCTATTTATTATATGGTTACCAAACTATACTTTTTCTCTAAATCGAGTTGTGATCAAAATCTTAATTTTAGAGCTCCGCTCCATCATTCACCTATTTTACATGTTAAGATAATATTTTTAAATATGATATTCTTATTATTGTCAACCGGGTCAAATAATTTAAGAACCGGAAGGGGTATTGTATATATATATATAAGGGATGTACTGTGAGGAGGGGAGGCTATGGTAGAGTAGCCCCACCCCCGATAATTTTTTTGCAGTTTGAAAGTCCTCATATAAACCTATTCCCCAAAAGCAAATAAGATTCGAATAATGAATTATCCGTATTCAATTTTTTTGAGCGAATCAAATATTTAACTATTTGTATATTCGCGTGAACAGTAAAATATTATATTCTAATTCTATTTAAAATAATTATGATTTATTAAATAATTTCATTCGTTTAAGAGAATCCTGTGGCATGAAACAATTTCTTTCTTCGGCCCAATAGGATTTCGATTAGAAATATACAATTTGCATTCACAGTTAGCGCGAATTCGTGGCGAAGTACACAAAATATGCAGGGTTAACATAGGATGACCGAGTTTTAACGTATTTATATTTACTTCTCGGACACTATATTTATTTTTATTTTGTTTTTAAAATTTAAACTTCTTGTTTTATTAATATTTAAACGATCTTTGTAAGAAAGAAAAATTGTCATATTTTTCCAGTATTTTTAATGTTGTTGTTGAAGATTTAAATTTAATTTTTTAAATAAATTTCTGATCAGGATGGGCCAGTTGTTAAAATAATTTGGCGATATAAACAGGGCAAAGAATAAAGAAAAATCTGAAAATTACTCAAGGTTAGGTTTAACAAAAATGAACGTTTAAAAAGTTTTTTCGTAGGGGGAAGTTACAAAAAAATTATAATCATTTTTATTCGTAATTTCCATTTAATACGATTCATTATAATAATTTGTGTACACCATTTACACAGTACTTTAATATGAATGGAGGATGCATTGGAATTTTTTTTTCCTATCTAAAAATCTTGAGGAGGGTGTGTCGACCTGCTATTTTTTAACAATTTGATTTTTTAAAAAAGATATTTTGGCATCCATGGTTTTTTTAATAATTGTAAATATAGATTATAATTTATGAAATAAAGTTCTTTCTTTCTTTCTTTCTTTCTTTCTTTCTTTCTTTCTTTCTTTCTTTCTTTCTTTCTTTCTTTCTTTCTTTCTTTCTTTCTTTCTTTCTTTCTTTCTTTCTTTCTTTCTTTCTTTCTTTCTTTCTTTCTTTCTTTCTTTCTTTCTTTCTTTCTTTCTTTCTTTCTTTCTTTCTTTCTTTCTTTCTTTCTTTCTTTCTTTCTTTCTTTCTTTCTTTCTTTCTTTCTTTCTTTCTTTCTTTCTTTCTTTCTTTCTTTTTAAAACGACCAAAATAGGTGTCAACTCTCCCGAATAACTCAGGCAAATCAGTATTTTTATAAAAAAACGTATTCATAAAATGATTCAAAAGCTATTAAGAGGAGAAAGCACATTGAGGCTAACTTTATACAGATGAAAAAAAAAACAAGGAGATAGGAATTCTTCTTGAATTAAATCTAATTCCCAGTTTAGTCAATTATTTTTTTTGTTAGAATTTAGGAATTAATTTTTTTTTCCTACTTATGGATAGGTTAAAATATAAATTTGATTTATAATAAATATCAAACCTGCAGAGGTACCATTTTTACGGCCCGGCCAAGCACGGATTTTTTAGAAATAAAAATTTCAGCCTGGCCTGTTTATTTTTAAAAAATTAAAATAAGGCTGGGCCTGCAAGTGTCTTTGTTAAATATATAAAATTATCTTTATAATTTGTATTTTCAAAATTTTTTTAAAAAATTTGTCTATGTTACGTCCTCTAGCGAATAAATATATTTTATATATTCTATTTATTAATCTTCAATAAAAACCTAACAGTTTATTTTTCAATATTTTAAATAAATATGATAAAAAATATGATCAATAAATGCGAAATTTTGCAAAAAAAATAAATATCATTAAATATATGATTAAAACATTCATATTAATAAGTTTACAATAGTAATAATAGAATAAAATATATTGGTATATACATTAATATTACTTTCTATATAAATGTTTTTGGGTATTAAGGTCACTTGTATATAACATTAATCCAAGTCCACTAATTTTGAATTAGTATTCATAATTAATTATTTTTTATAAAAAAATAATAAACCACACTTATATTTTTATTTATTAAATCCTTGTGTAAAAAAAACGGGGAAGGGGGGAGGGCTTTCTTCTTTTGTCGGCACTCAATAAACCTTCACTATTTTCAACAAGGTTTTTTTTTTAACCATTTTTCACTTTAACAATAACCTCAATTCAGCTAAATACCATAAGACAGATATAATGCATCAATGTTCTTATTTGAACATAATAAAATTATAATTAATTTTAAAAAAAAATTTTTTAATGCCATTTTCAGCAATATCACATATTTCTGTACTTTCCAAGTACACAGTAGCTACATGATAAATTTACAATTTTTCATATACATGTTACACAGTTCTGCAAAAATTCCATCAGCTCCAGCAGCTTTATGCATTTTTAGACGTTTGATGGCACCGACTATATTGGACTTGTTCAAATTCTGACATACCATAAGTACATTAATTCCGTCATTTTTTTAAAAAACTTTTTATACTACAAAGTATCGGTGTTTACTCAACATTAATTTAAATTACAATATGAGGCTTTTATAAACTATCATATTATAGGGAAAACAAAAACCCATATCAATGTTTAAGAACACCCATATTATCCTTTACATTTTTTCTCCTAATTTCATCATTATGTCCAATAAGGGTAACCTCTTTTATTGGTAATATTTCATTTAATCTCGATCCTTACCTTTCTCTTAATCCACTTATTCACTTTGTTATCAAATAAACGTGCCCAAACTATTTGGCCCACACTAAATTTGATATTTTGATTCACTGAGCTTTACCCATTATTTATTTTTTTAAACTTTAATAAATCAAACGGAACTTTGGTTCTACCGCCAAGAAACACGAAGGAGTGATACCTTCTCGGTTTGGAGAATTGAGATAATACAATTGAGACATAACTTATTTCTTTTCCAGCCTTTCTTAGCCAATTCTTCACAGCCGCCACCCTATCAACTTGTCGATTAGAGCTGGGATGATGTGGTGGTGAAAATGTGTTTGATGTGATTCGGCACAAAACTATTATAAAATCATCACTTATAAAGGCTGAGTCTCCATAGGAAAAAATATTAGGACTAATAGAAACAGTTTCATCAAAACACAAAGTTTTGTCTAACACATCCGCAATTATTGGAATTACAAATGATGATTTTTTTTAAATCTTTATCAAATGTATAATAATTATAAAGGAAATATATAATATGAAAAACAAAAAAAGCAACAATTAATGTGTTAGTTATATTAAATTCATTAAATTATTTTATTAAGAACTTTATAATAAAAAAAATCTTTAAGTAGTTAAACTTTGCTAAACATATCAAGCCGATTATTATAATTAAAATTAAAAACAATCGCATCGTTTTTTTAAAAAATTACTTTACAAAACTTTGGTTTCTTTGTATCTTTGTATGTATATTTAATAATATTTTTTTTTAACCTTTAGGTTTTAAGTAAATCACAGTAGTCTTGTTAAACGGCTCAATTTGAGCCGATTTTTAAAAATTGCTAACTCAATGTTTTAGCCAGAAAAATAATATCTAAGCCTCGATATTTAGTCATTTTTTACTATCTTAATATTTAATTTTAACTACAAGAATGAATATCTTTTATTAATATAATTTTCCGAGTAATTCCATAATAATTTCAAGTATATTATATAAAAAAATCACATCAGAGAAAATTATAATACCAAACATCATATATTTCCGACCAATCAAAAATATGCAATATTTGTTGATTGACGGTTACGATATAATGATATATATATATATTAAAAATTACGTATGGCTACGATGGGAAAACCTAAAATTTTTAGAGGGTTGCTGAAGGTAACCTAAAATATTTTAAAATATAGTTTTAAAAATACAATTATATGATGTTTATTTTTCTTAACTATAAAAATGATTAATTATAAAAAAAAAATGCTCAATAAATATTTAATTTTTTCTTTTTCCTTCCAAAAATTTGAGCAAAAATTTTTTGAAGATAAAATAAAGAATGAATATTTTTTATGATTTTATCGATGAAAGATTTTCTTATACATAAAAATCACAAAAGGTTTATAACAGACTATCCTGCACGGATCAGAGTCGTATCCAGAATTAGCTTGCTGAAAATAAAAAGTTATCATCTTTACGAAAGTATTTCAAACTAAAGATCCATGAAATTTTGATACTAAAATCAGGTTAGGGAAGAAAGAATCATCTCAACCCTATAAATGTCAAAGATGTCTAGTAAAGTTGTCCAAAGAGCAAGATATCCTATCAATTGTTTTTTTAATAGATATTAAAACACAAGGCATAAAATAATAAAATTATTCAGAAAGCATTTCATGGAGTAGAAAATCTCATTAAGCTAGTGCGTGATTCTTCATTGATCAACACTCGACCGAATATGTGTACACTCATCCCATGGGACAAAGACAAACGTATTGCGATTACTTTTATGAATAGCAATCGTATTGGCTTTTTGAAATAGAAGACTTCATTACAATCGCCACTTCTTTGGATTAAAAAATTTTATATACCTTCCAGATTCACCGTACCCTTTCCGGTAGTTTTATAATTTTTCCCATGTTCCATTTCCCTAAGTGGTCTGGAACGTTCACCTAACCATGTTCTCGATTAAAAATTGACATTAGTTTTATTAAGGTTTGCCACTTCAGGGTTGACCCTGGTCATTCCTATTGTTAATTCTTTTCAAATAATATCTCAATCTGTTCCACTTACCTACTTTTACATCATGGGAAATGGATGAGCAGTGAGTTGGATATCCTTACCTGGATCAAAATGAACGATTACTGGAGGATTAGTCAAACATTTCTTTAAGATTTTAACACTTGATCCTCAATCTTCGCTCCATCGGAAATTGTTGCCTTTCTTTAATAAATCATATAAAGGAGTGCCGCTCTGTTTGCCTAATTTTCACTCTAATTAGATTTTAATAAAAAAAATATTAAAAACAATTAGAACACAATCAAAAGAAGTTGACCAATCGATGATTATATTGACACACTTAGAATGATAAAATAGGTGCCAACGTTCCCTAATAAAATGAGGCTAAACAGAACTTTTGTAAAAAAGAAACGCATTCATAAAATACTATATATATCAACGAATGGACACTGAAGCTCATTTATATAGATATAAAAATGGAGTGTTTTTCAAACTTTGTATTGAGAATTATTCTTGAATTAAAACTAATTTTGTTTGGTCAATTATTTTTTGTTAGAATTTTGGAATTCATTTTTTTGGATAGGCTAATATAAATATTTGATATAAATAATAAATATATAAAATTATCTTTATAGATTTTATTTAAAAAAAATTTCTTTTCAATTTATCGCGCCCTCTAACGGATAAATATATTTTATGTATGCCATTTATATTCCTTTAATAAAACCAAATAGTTATATTTTTCAATATTTTAAATAAATATGATAAAATATAATTAATAAATGCGAAATTTTGAAAAAAAAAAATTAATTAAATAAAACAAATGAGCAATCAAATTAATAAGTTTACAAAAGTAATAATAGGAATAAAATATATTTGTATATATATAATAATAATAGTGAAAAGAAATAATTTTAAATATAGATTCTATATACTTTATTAAATACTAATAAAAATAATTAATTATAAATTAATCAAAATTTTTTTTTTGAAGTGAAATTATTTTTATTAAAAGGTTTCTAATATACATATTTATAATTTGAATAAAATCCCAATTTATAAGCTAATTATAACTATAAAAATATAAAATCTATATTATTTATATTTATTTTTTAAAATAAGGTAATAAAGTACCATAACGTAATTTTTAAAAAAAGAGAAGGAACATGAGAAGGTGTATCTATGTTAGGCGCCATGGATTGATGTACTATGCGACCTACAAATTTCCATTGAGATTCGTTGGCGTAGGAAAAACCTTCCAGGAAATTAAGCGCATCTTTTGGCCGAGTGCCTTGAAAAATTCTAATGCTCTAGGTCCAAAAGCACCGATTAGAAACAATCGAGGTTAGAGTAATATTAGGAATAGTAATGAATTTATTGTTCTTTCTAATTTCCGCTCTTACTAAGGAATTAGAGCAAAAGGAAGGTGCAATTCGATCAACGCATGTATAATCCCAGGCTAGCGAGATTCCTCTACTCCATATGATAAGAGTCATTCCGTCTGTGATATTGTCCTCGAGATTAAGACATACAGGTTCCAAAGTTGATGTATTAGCTGAACGGAGAGTTCTAGCAATAATTGAATTTATTGCCAGGTGGCGTAAATAGCGGCCTTTAGAGAAACGACAATGAAGAGTGTGATGGCCTAGACTCTCGATAGGGAGCGGACACTGTTTGCAAGATGAGGGTGTGACGATATCATTGCCTAAACGAAGATCTATTCGTATCCGAAGTTTTTCCTTGGAAAGAAGCAAACCAAGGTTGGAGCTAGGGAAAGCCTAAAGCCATTCATATCCCGTGTTGAAATGTTGAATTGATGATGGAGAATTACAACTTTGATTTAATGTGGGGAGGAATCAATACTTCGATTTATATGGGGAGGGGTTAATTATAAATTAACATAAAAGGAAAAAGTAACAAAAAATAAAAAGAAGATGGATAAAATTCCAAAATTTAGAAAAGTGGTATATTATTTACCAAATATTAATTATATATCTTTTCTTAAATATTCATTTACATAGTCTGCAATAATATCCAAATAATTTGAATAAGCTATTTCTTTTTTTTTGTTTACAAGTACATCTGAAACAATTTGAATTTGATTACATGAATATCACAACAAATAGATTATCTAAAAGATTACATTCTGTTGAATTCCAAAATTAGAGTTTTGAGTTATTTTAATAAATTAATCACAAAAGTACTTTGTGTTGACCTTAATTTTTTTTTATTATTTTTATACTCTTATTCTTATTTTTGTAAAAAAAAAAACTATCTTATATTTTATTATCTTGTGTAACCTAATGTTGTTAAACGGCTCAATTTGAGCCCATTTTTAAAAACGGCTAGCTTAATATTTTATCCAGAAAAATATTATGCAAGTCAAAAGATTTTGCTCATCTATGGCGCAGGCGCATAGGATTAAACAACTATTGGCGAAATCTCGATGTTTGGGCAGTATCTTCCTAACTATAATGTTGAGTTAGCCATTTTTTAAAAATCAGTTATGTGTAGCTATTAAAAATTGTCTCATTTTTTATTTTTGTAAAACTAACTTTATATATTTTCGTATTCAATTGGTAATAAAAAATTTTATATAAATTACCAGAAATGTTTTTTTTTACAAAAGTGAAATATAATTATTTTAGAAATATAATAAAAACTTATTTTACCTTAATAATAATTTTCTTAAACGTTTCGGCACCATATTAACATGGTGTCCCAGAAATAAAAAACTCCTGTAATTTTTTTGATTCTTCCACTTAGTTTTAGTAGGGAAAATTAACATTCGCTCAACTTATATAAAGGTAAAAATAATATATTTTTACTTGGGACAATGTATATTTTCGAAAATCCTTAACGTCCCATCTAAATGTGTTCATATGTGATTCACTAAATGAGATAGTTAGAACCCACGACATAGAATATTATCGTATTCCATATCCTGGCGATGTTTTACTTTCAATTTGAATCATTAAGAGATATGTTGAAATACTTTGAATAATTAAATGGGAAATTTTATATGTACAAATGAAAACAGAATCCCTTGAAATTGTTTTGTGTTTTTGTCAAGTTATAAAATTATGATGTATTATTTATTTTATCTTAAGGTAACCTAAAATATTTTCAAATATTATTTAGATTTTTATTTTTCTTTTCTAAAAAAAATTATCGCGATTATAAAAGAATGATCTTCAATAAATATTTAATATATTTTTTTTCCTACCCTAAAATTTGAGCAATGAGAATTTTTTTAATATTATTTTATCGTGAAAGATTTTAGTGCTACAAAAATCACAAAAGATTTATAAAAGTCTATCCTGCACGGAGTGGATCTAGAATTATCTTCCTGAAAATAAAAAGTTATCATATTGTTATGTTAGAAGTATGTCTGGAACGTTCCTAAAGTTCACATTGCTTTAATTTTTTATTAATTACCCCTTCAGGGTTGACCGTCCCTATTATTGGTAATTCTTTTCAAATAATGTCTCAATTTTTTTTTCCCTTACTTACTTTTACATCATACTAAATGGATGAGCCATACCTTGGGAAGTTGGGCTTAGAGCCCTGCTAAGTTATTTTTTGCTGCCCGAGCCCGAAAAAAAACAAAAAAAATTTGTCCCACCTCGACCAAATTATTTTAAAATTTTATTTTAAATATTAAATATCTAGGGAAAAATTAATAGACTTTCGAATAGGACATATGAAATGGTAATTTGGTTTTATTAGGACATGAAACTAATCGCCAATTTTTTTAAAGCATTTTAAATACATTTGAACGAAAATTATATTATTATTTTACACTGCTCAATTATTGATCATAAATCATTGTAAATAATTTTAGTTACATGTTTTATAATTTAATTATTGTAAGATCATTAAATAAACTTATTTCTTTCCAGCTATAAGTCAATTGTCTTCCTTCTAATTATATAAACATATTTGATCATAATTATATTTTTTGATATGTTTTTATATGTGATATTTTTCAAATAAAATCATAAAGTACATTTCAATTTTGTGTTCAAATAACTCAAATATTCGTTCTAAGGTATTTAAAAAATTTGTTAACTTCCCCAAATTTTGTCTGCCCCCCCCTCTTTCAAATGGGGAAAGTTGGAATTAGGCTTGATTTTCATGTCGGGATACCTTTTACAACCCCATCCGAGCCCAAGAAACGTCTTTAATATTCAAGCCCGACCCGAGCCTACAGTCAGTGCAGGCCTCAAGCTGTACCTGTGCATGGAACTTAAAAAATTTAGTTTATAGTAAAATAAGCTCTAAAAAATGAGAATTATTGTTACGGTAGTCAAATTTCAGGGAGTAAAGGATATTGAAACCAGAAGAATCAACAAATTTTGCTAATTGTAAAAATATTTGCCACCAGAATCGTAACCTAGACATAACGGCATACATTCCCTTGTCTAGATGTCATATCATATAAAGCTCAGACCTGTAAAATTAATTATATACATGTCTCATTTCATTCTAGACAGCTGTCTTTGATTTTCGAGAGCTAGATTTTAATCAATAAGTTATCTAATTATATTATTACACTAAAAATTGAAATAAATTGTATAAATTAGATATAGACTTATTTGTACATGAATGCGATTTCGAAATATACAAATGATTTTGTCAAAAAATAATATAAATAAATTAACAAATGTTTATAGGGGTGTATTTTATAAAATCGATGAAATGTGATCAATTCTATCTAAATAAGGTTGGATAAATGTTTCGATCCATTCTAACCCCGTCGATACAGAGTGAAAATATTTTGAAAATTCTGGTCCATTAATATACGATTTTTGTCGCGAAAATTCATCTTTAATACTTGGGGCGATATAAAAAAAAGTATATATATAAATATTTATGATAATTCTTATAAAATAGAATAAGCTTATAAATTTCAAAGGTAATGATAGTGCACATTTCGGGATACCGTATAACAAATACCAAATTTAAATATCAACCCAACTCCTCTTTATCTGGCGACCCTTTTTTTAACCTTAATCCTAACCCCGCCCGAAGGTTGGTTCAAGAGAAAATACTGATTCTACCTAGGATAAACTCTCGATCGTTAAGCTTACCTCGCTTCTTCAATCAAGGTCCCCAACCCTCTGGGCCAGCTGCCATTAAAAAAAAAGATTATTATTTTTTGTAATTAAATAATCATGCCCACATTAAGCTCCGTATGTGTTTAGTTTTTTTTTAAAATACGCATCATGTAAAAATAGTGTACAGCGGCAGGTAAAGATCAAAATCTTAATTTTAGAGATTCCACCACATTAATTCACCTATTTAAATATTAAGACAATGTTGTTTTTTTTTAAAAAAGTAATAAATATTATTCTCGTTATTATCAACCGGGTCAAATATTTTAAGAACAGGAAGTAGTAGAGGGTTACGGTTGCGAAGTCCCCTTCCACAGATAATTTTTTGTCTTTTAGTGAGACTCCCTGCCTCCCGCCAAAAATTCTGTTTTTTTTTCTTCAAAAGTGTTAAGTTTAAATTCCCCTTTTCTACATATTATTTTTTTTTTAAATTAAAAATTTTGTGGTCAAAAATCATTTTCATATTTTTTTTTATATAATCAGAAGATGGAGAAGTAAAAGGTTTAATTTACAAAATTTTTCATAGAAATTTTGATAAAGTCGGCGCAGACTCTGTATTCAAAGTATAGATTGAGGTTCACCACCTACATGTAGTGGTGATAAATAGCTCCATTTTTAACAGGTTTTTGAGTCAAATCTAAAAATGTCAAACCGATTTTTTTTAAGCATTTACTATCATATGATATTTTCTTTATCAAGGCTTTAACTTAAAGTAGGGGGAATGTGCCATAAACGGCCATGGTTGAAGACTGGCCACGACCCTTTAACTTTTTATCTATTTGATCGATTTCTCTCAAAAATGGTAAAAATTTGTATATTATATTTATGTTATGTACCTTACCTAAGTTCATTCATTGAATAGAGCCATCCAATAAAAAAATATTTCAAATAAACTCTTTTTAATACCTCTTTCTGGAAAAATCATGTTACACATTTTTTTTTTGTGAAAAAATTACTAATTTATATAAATAATATCCTAAGGCATTTAGCATTATTCGCATAAAAAATTAGACCTTAAAAGCTTTATTTAATAAGCATATAAAGGAATAATAATAGACAGGTGAGTCTTATCTGGCCAGGCATTGACTGGCCAGAATTCATACATTCATATTTAAAAGAAAAGAATATTTGGTGCAAATTCAAGTGAGAACAAATTAAAATGGCAATTGATGATATAATCATTAGTAAAAGATCAACATTATCAACAGCTACTAAGTATAATATTCCAAGAACAACATTAAGAAGAACAATGAATAAATATAAAGAGACTTTGCAATATCCTCATATGGGATGGCAATCAAATAGGTTAATAATCACCAGAGCTCAGGAGGACGTTTTAAAAGATTATATAATACAGGCTAGCAAATCTCTCATGGGTTTTGGCATAAAACAGGCATAATTTATATTATAAAGAATTTAATTATATATTAAATATTAGATAAGAATATTAGCTCATGATCTAGCAAAAAAATATGAGTTAAAATTTCCTGAAAGTTGGACCCGTGATGGAATGGCAGGCATGGATTAGTTTAAAGGATTCAAACATAGATATTCTACATTATCCTTAAGAACTACTGAAGCAGCAAGTTTGGCTAGAGCTAGAGGCTTTAATCCCTACAGTGTCAAAAAAATTTTTGATAATTTAAAATCTCTAATGGATGAATATAAATTTGAACCACAAGACATATGGAACATGGATGAGATAGGAATAACCACTGAGATCCTAGTAAAGTTATTGGAGAGATGGGCATGAAACAGGTAGGATTTTTAACCTCAGGTTAAAGAGGATCCATTGCTATAGCTATAAATGCAATTGGAAATAACATTCCTTTATGTTACTATTTCCTAGAATCCGATACAAAGATTGGATTATCAGAGATGGCCCTATAGGTTTTTATACACATTTATTATTTATATTTTACTTCATTCAGGTTGTATTGATGCTGGAAATGGATCAGGGTGGATGCAGGAAAATGAATTCCTGACATTTTAAACTCATTTTTGCAAACTAACAAAAGAATCCAAAACAAATAAAAATTTATTAATATTAGACAATCATTCTTCACATTGCTCACTGAGATCAATAAGATCTTTGCAGAGAAAATGGAATAATTATGCTCACCATACCACCACACAGCTCCCACAAGCTACAACCCCTTGATAAATCAGTCTTTGGCCCATTTAAATTTTTTTATAATAACAGTATTGATAATTGGACGTATAGGGAAATCATTTACTATATATGACATACCATCAATTATTAAAATGGAGCTTCCTAAAGCTAAAACCCCCAAAAATATTCAGAATGGATTTTTAGCCTGTGGGATATATCCCTACAACCCAAGATAGTTATTTAATATCTAATGATGATAATATGTCAGAATTATCCAATATTCCTTTGGCAGTGAGAAAATTACCTTATTGTGATCCTGAAAATGATTCAATAAATTCCACTTATAGTCTTATGCCTACCACTTCTAATCATGAGTTATATAACTTAACAATCATGCAACCAGTCCAATAATAATTTTAATTCACAATTTATTCTACCACATCCAATTTTATATAATAATATTATCGAAAGAGACAACAGGAAAAAGAAATCAGAAATTTTGACCTCATCACCATATAATAAACATAAATTATCAAATATTTTAAAAAAAACAATAAAAAGAAAAATCTAAAGAAAACTCAAGATGAGTGGCTTTGCATAATATGTAAGAAGGCGTATTCAAAGAGCAAGAAAGGTGAAGAGTGGATTAAATGCCTGAAATGAGAAGAATGGGCCTCATACTCAATGTACAAATAACAATGATTTATTTGTTTGTTATATATGTAAATAAAGATACTATAATTGTTTCATTTATAAATTAATAAAATGGTTTTCATTAATGTTGTTAGGCAATAATTGTCTAATCAAGTTTATTAAACATCATGAATGATTAAATTGTTGAAAAATCCCTTTAACAAGTAGATAGTTAAGATAATAATTTAAAAAATTATTAAATAGATAGTGATTAATTTTTATATTGAATTAAGAATGTTTAACAAAATAATTAAGATATTAATTTATAAAATATATTAAATAGATGATAATAAATTTAAATGTTAAAGCTAATTAAATTAGATAATTAAATTTTAATTACCTAAATATGAAAAAATAGGTCTTTTACAAATATTCATGTAAGATAATTAAGATAATAATTTACAATAAATATATAGCGATTAATTTTATATTGAAATAAGAATGTTTGATTTAATTTATAAAATATTATCATTAAATGGATGTTGATAAATTTAGATGTTAATACTAATTAAATTTGTGCATAATTAAATTTTTATATAGCTAAAAGATGAGGATATATATAAGATAGGTCTTTTGCAAGTATTTCGTATTGTAATGTTTCATATAAATAATAAAATTCTTAAATAATATATTATGGCCAGTCAATACATACCAAGTTTTGACTGTCCAGAAAGACAACTTTCACATAACAATCTAGTTCATAAACTATTATAGATAGAGCTTTGATTCAAATTTTATTTTAAAGATTGATAATTAGATTACACATTGATACAAAATTTTTTTGACTTAAACCCAAATCTTGATATCTTTTTTTTCAAAAAAGCAAAAAAAATGGCCATTCAGTGCACATTTCTCCCTATAACCATCTTGAAGAAAATATACGCCTGTCTCAAAGTTAGCGATTTTTTTTGACTGCTAGGATTTAGCCGATTAATCGGTAACTTCAGGCAAGAAATAGTCCAATTTTTAACAAAATCTTTTAAAATGTTTAAATAGGAATATAAAATTTTCAAATAGAGTTGTTGGTTGCTAAGATAAATCGATCTTACGAGGTTGGTAAATATTTACATTCGATTGACTTTTATTTAAAAATTATATACGATTAATAAAATAAAAAAATGTAAATATAGAAAAATATATGAATTCTCTAGAAAGCATCATGCAGTCCAGTCTAATGGATGGCCTTTGAAAACCAGGTTAAAATGACTTGAATAAATTTTAATAAAAATAATTTATTGCGCGATTTGGCGAAAAGCGAATTGCCAAAGATTCAAAATTAAATTAATATGAATGGGCTTCGAACCAATTTACCGATGTATATATTCCTTAACGAAAAATTTAAAAATTCCTTAACTGAGTGGATTCTTTATATCCTATTTAACCAAATGTGGAAGGAATCTCATCTGATAATTTTGAATCTGATAAACGAACGACCTTAAGAGTGAATAATAGTCTCAATGAATGTTAGTTATCATATTAACGGACCCTCGATTCGGAATGGATATGATCCATGTATCAGAAAATATGAAAAATTACAACCCAAAGAAAACGGGAGAAATAAAGAATCTTTGGAAATAATTTTTAATCTGTATAGATATCGGCGGTTCCTTAAATTTGTTATATAATATTAATTAAAGAATTTATTCATATTATTATCAATTTTTTTTAAAAAAAATCGAATTTATACATTTCTTATTTAAAAAAAAAATGGTAGCCCCCTTTCCGCCAATCAGGCAAATGCCTCTGATTATAAACCCTCTCTAAATTATAGCAAATGGAACCTTTTTTCGGACATCAAAACGGGAACAGGCCGAAACCCCGAAAACCCGATTAAATTCAATAACCGAACGTTTAAAAAGTTCAGAAACCATCATAAACTTATATATATTTAGAACGGGAAACACTTTATTTAGTCCAGGTTTTCTTTAAGCTCTATATTTGATTAATAATTTAATTTATAAAAAAAAATCCTTTTTTTTCTTCATTCCCTTCCGTTTAGCTATAATAAGCCGATTTATTTTACCAAAAACCTTTCATCTATTTTTTTTTATTTAAAAAAGAAAAATTCGAATCTTTTAACTTGTATAAAAGCGATTTGAACTCGTCAACATCTTCGACTTTATTTTCGTGGCTATATAATATATTAATAATAAAAAAAAAAATTCAAAATAAATTCGGATATTTAAGTTTAAAAAAAAGCCCTGAAAAGCGATAGCTTACACACTCTCATAAACTATTATCTAATATGCCGCGGGGCTATGTTCTTGTTTGTCGGTCTTACTGAATAGATCAATCCTACTCGGAAAAGTGGCTAAGATTTTGGCAAAGACCCTGCCTTAATTCCAGAGAACGAGCTAGAACACTGGCTGCTTCTTTTAACCGTTTTAAAGAAGTAGAAAAAACGTATTGTTTGGAAGAATCGCTTTATGAATAGGAATTATTAAAATGTTAATTTTTTTTACATTCGCGTGTTGAGGGCCATAAGGCTGTAAGCGAGATTGTAATTGCTTCTAACCATGGAATATATCTCGTGTCCAGGAAAAATTAGACCTTCGGCGATATTAATTAGACGGCTTTGACTTTTTGAAATTAAGTGAAATGTATAAATTTTCGTTAGGTTTTTAAAAAAAAGATTGTAATAAATTTAATTTTTTTTTAAAAAAAATTTTGAGTGAACCGGTTTAGCAAAAGTTTTTTCTATTCTTTTCCACTTAAAAGGCCAATAAATATAAACAACCTAAACTATCTTTCTAAATGTTCCCATAGTTCCCGACATGGCTCATTCGGACCTCATGTCTCGATTCGTTTATTTTTGAAACTATAGAAAAAAGCTTAGAATAATTGCAGGCGCCCCCATGAGGGTTTATTATTTTATTTACCCTAGAGGATCTCAATTAATCTGCTCCCTTGCATTTCAATCCACGGATCCCTTATGTCCTATTAACTTATCCTAAATATTGTTTTTATTGTCTTTTATATATTTTTTAATATAAGTTACGTGTTATTTTGTTTGTTATTAAAGTGGGACTGAAATACAATCGAGTGTTTTGTTTGAACAATCAAAAAAATCATTAAAATTCCGAAAGAGAAGAGTGTGACAAAATCACAAAAATATGGGGATAAAAATATAGAATTTTTTTTATTATTAAATAAACAAGAGCTAATATTAAAGAAATTCTTTCAAAAAAACATAAAAAGGGCTAACTTAAATACTATTGTACTCACCTAATTTAGTTCTTAAAATTGATCAAACTTAATCTTTTTCGCTTCGACGTTTGTTTTAAATTGTATTATTTATTATAACTGCAAAATTGAGTTTTTATTGGATTATTGGAACAGGAAATCCTCAATCAAGACAAATATAAGAACTGGAATCCATCTTTTAAAATTTATAGACCGGAAAAGCTAAAAGTTACAGGGGTTGGAGGTAAATTTAGGGCTTCAATTGGGTACTCGGATATTAAATATATTTTTTTTTAAAACTTGAAATCGAAAGGATTGAGATTGGGTATTAATCGTGATTGTCTATATCGCGAATCGGTAATTTGGCTGGATAAATCTTCGTGTTGCTTCCTATCGAATTTATTATGCGTGAGTAGGATTAGGCAAGCCATTAAGCTAGGTAGTCCCGAAGGCATTAGCTCGCACAATGGTCTAAAATGATTGTATCTTAATTATATATATATTTAGTTTGTAGTTTACTATATAATGAGTGATAATAAAAATATTTTGGCACTTTAGGTTGGGCTCTGAACCGGAAAGGGTTCATATTCTAAATTCGAACTATATGTTATAAAAATAAGTGGTTATTAATTGCTAGAATCTTGAAATGTCTTTAATTTTTTTTAACTCTGGACCCGGTCCCTTTTGTTTGTCGAAGGGTTCACATTCTTGTTTCATTCAATCAAAAAAAAAATTTAAACAAAATAAACTTTATAAAAATGGATGACACCAACATTTTAAAACAACTGAATTATATATTAATTAAAGTGCGCACAAATTGAGCGTTTTATCGTCTGCGTTGCTAGCGGCGTATAAAGGCATTTCAAATGGTATCGTACAAATTGGTCAAATTAACGCTTTGCGTTTGCACCCATTTCAAAAAAAAACGTAAAACTGGTTTGTTTTTTATGTGAAATATTATATAAAATGTAATGAAATATAACTTACCTATATTTTAAAATGGAATATTTCGAAATTAATGAAATAAAATGGGCAGACGATAATATAATTTACAAAAACAAATTCTTTTCTTTAGAAATCGACGATATTTATAATAAAGGCAACTTCAATTTAAACAAGGGATGCTTTGCTTTACGTTTTTTTAAAAAAAATATGGCGAAATCCCGATGTTCAATTAGATCGCATCATGATGCATTATTTAACGGTATCAAAATCACAGCTGAGATTCTTCGTAGTAATAATAATTCAAATATACGTGTCACCATATGTTTTTGAAATTTTATCGGTCATCATCATAACGCTCCATATTTATAAATTACACTTATTTATTGGATTGATTTAAATAACGCAGCCTAAACAACGCACTGATTACACATAACGCGTTTATTATAAATGAGGACTAAATACATAGTATTTTTAATAATAAAGCTTCTAACATTTAATCAACTTAAAACATAGCAAATATTTAATTTCAATTATTAAAAAAAAATAAATAGCGAAATGATTAAATAGCACTTAAATCATATAACCAATGAATTGCATCTATTTCCTGTATAGAACCGGTTTTCTAAAAATTTCAAAATGGGTTCTGGTTCCTTATTACCTAAATTTTGCCCGGTTCCGATGGTTTCATTTCATGTTCCAAACTCTGATTTAACATACGATTCATTAAAAAAAATAATACCTCTGCCAACCAGTTACTATGATTCCTTTGACTCTGTCAGTCTCTTTTCCGGGCAAGTCTTTCTGATACATCACGTTAATCCAATCATAATTATTGTCCAAATGATAGCTTATGTCAGTTATTTGCACATTTTCGCCAGTGGCACCTTTATTTATTTATTTTTAAAAAAAATAATAATATTTAAAAAGATTTTAATATTTTTTTAAATTAAATTTGCAATGTTTTTTCCGACAATGTGTTTACTTTTACAACTTTAAATCATTTTTGAGCGCCTTTTTTTTAAATTTAAAAATTTAATTTTACCGGAAATGTACCTTTCTTATTAATTTCGGACAATTTTATTGTTAACCTTTGAGTCATTTATAAGTCATCTAAAAAAAAAATATATTATAAATTATATTGGGTTTAAAAGTTCGCGGAAAAATTGTCTGAAATTCATAGGGTAAGTATTCCCATATATGGCGGAATTCATTTCCGGTAAAATCAGCTGTTTAAATTCTTAAAAACGCGCTCAAAGAAAAAATAACACGTTGGTTGCGGGGTTTGGAAATAAAAAATAACGTAATTTAGATAAGAGAAAACGAATCCCGTTTCCTACAATTTTTTTTAATGTTTATTTATATTATTGTCGTCATTAAAGGGAGATTTAAAAAAAAATTGTTTAACATCTATTTAAAAGTTTTGAATTTTATCGGATTATTATTAGATTTCCTTCAACAGTGGAGCCTAATAATAGTAGAAAAATGAACCACGTATTTTTTGTTATCATAATTTTTAGGGAAACCTTAAAGATTAAATCAAACATTGGGTCGGTATTTCCTCCATATATTATTTTCGATACAATCCTTGAAATTAAAGATTACAATTTTTTTAATGTTTATTTTATCATTGTCATAAAGGAAGATTAAAAAAAAATCGTTTAACATCTATTTAATTCATCGTTTCCATATATTAAAAAGTTTTGATTTTTATCGGATTATCATTAGATTTCCTCCAACAATAATATTGGAAGTGGAGCCTAATAATGGTAGAAAAATGAACCACGTATTTTTTTGTTATTATAATTTTTAGGGAAACCTTAAAGATAAAATCGAACATTGGGTCGGTATTTCCTCCATATCATTATTTTCGATACAATCCTCGAACTTAAAGATTACAATTTTTTTTTGCACATTTCTCGAATTTTCTCTCTTCTATTTTAAGTTTTATTTAAAAAGAACGTCCAAAATATTTCTTTTCTTTTTATAAATATGAAATCAGCCTTAAAATGGATAAGAAGAAAAAATTTTTAAGCCTTATGAATTTATTATAAAATTAAATCAAAGTAAAAACTCAAATTTTTTTTTTTTGCAAAATTATAACTTAAAATTTTTATAAGGTATCATAAATTTATATTAAAATGTTGTTATTGAATCAAATATTAGTGACCTGCAGGTACACGAGCCGGGCCGTATTTTAATATTTTTAATATTCCCGGGTTGGGTGGTATAATTTAAAATCTTATATTTTAAATCGCCATTATTAGCTATAAATATTAAAAATATATATATTTTAAAAAAATCCGGAATTTGTTTTTTTAAATATTAGTTCTGATTCTGAATGACTAGTCGCAAATATAATATTATATCCAACTATAATATAATACATGAGCACGTAAAAATTCCACCTTAAAAAATGGATTTAAAATATATTTAAAAAAAATGATTTTAATACACCTTGCTAAATAGTTTTTTTTTTCTTGATATGAATAATATCAATATATAAATTATTTCCGTATCCCGTGAAAATATATAAAAATGTTAACAGACCGATTCTGGCACACATCATATATAATCTTAACTTTGTCAACCGTCAATTTTTTTTAAAAAAAACCTAAGTTTATTGATATAAGATTAAATTAAATGAGGACAAATATTAAAAATTCTCTCTTTTTTTCGTGGTACTCTGTTTTTTTTTTAATTTAAATTTTGTTGCACATGTTTAAAAAAAAATTATGGCAACATAAATCCAATGCTAACAAAGGTCTCTAAAACTGAGAAGAATAAACAAAAGGAACCATAATTACACGAATCATATAAGTATATATATAAATGTGTAACACCTTTAAATGCCGAAGCCGCCCAAATGTGTCTGAAAGTGGCAAAATTTTTATCGAATATGTGAGGAGGTATGTCCTGGAGGATATTCGGTCTGTAATTCCACATGACCAGTTCGATTTTATCGCCTAGCTTGGAACCTTTATTTCGGTAAATAAATTTAAATTAAAAATTTTAAAGAGATAATTTTTTTCTCAATTCCTGCGCTTGGCACTCATAATATGACGGTGACAAAGCGTCCATAGAAGCAAAGACCCATTAATTTAGCTAAAACTATCACTCAAGCCCGGAGATCTTGCATATAGAATGGTAGAAGGGTTTGGGACATCTATTAACTAAATATTGAGGATCGCGTAATATTTTAGGACTAAAATATTGGGTTAACCGTTTTTGCAATAGAGCCGTTTAACAACACTAATTTTTACCCATGTCATTTTTCTTAAAAAATTCATACAATAAAATCCATATATGCTACATTAGAAAAATAAATTAATACTATTTTTCAGAGTTGTTAAAGGATCTAGATACTTGTATCCAGATGTAAAAATGTGGTATCTGTATCTAGATAGATTTTTGATTAAAATATCGGTATCTAAATATTATTTTAGACGATGTATCTGTATCTAGATACATTTAAAAAGTATCTTTTAACAACTCTGCTATTTTTTATTTAGTGTTGCTAAATGACTCGATTTGAGGCGATTTTAACTTTTCATCCCAACTTTGGCTTCGGCAAACCACGAGTTCAGAGCAGAGATTTTAATATTTAAAAAAGAAAGAAAAATTTTTTATCGATTATCTATTCCTATCTCGAATGAAAAAAAAAATTTTTTTTAATTTTTGAGATTTTTACTCAAGACAAATTCCGCTCAATAAAAATAAAAATTGCTTCTTAAATAGTAAACTTCACGCTTTATTAACCGATATATGTATTAACTTCCCCCCCCCCGGTTTGCCATTAGTCGGTCATTTTGGGAGGGGTAAAATAGTTAACTTAGCCATCCATAACATACTATAAGCTGCCGGAAACGATAGAAATTTTATAATTTCGGTACACGTGTATGCATAAAGAATCTTACTTAGCTGTAAGGGGAACCCTAACTGTCAATAATATTTTTCTAAGACCAAAATAAAATGAGCTAAAAATCGGTGCTTCCATTCCATCCTATCTAGTATAGTTGAATAGTAATTTCAATAAAGTTAAGTAGCGTAACGATATTCAAACATAATTTCGAATCATTGGGATTAGTGTCGTCAAACAAACGGCTAGATTTGAGCCAAGAACAATATCACGCTAGTCTAAAAAAAATTGGTCCATAAGATAGCATAAAGGGTTTGGATGGATATCCATCAGTAAAATCTCTAGGCTTAGGCGCAATATTTTTCTGGCTCAAATAGAGCCGTTTATCAACACTAATTGGGATTATATTATACGAAACTGTCAAAAAAAAATTCGATCATTTATATACGTATTAAAACGTCGCGAGGTATGTGCCTAAACATGTCGTCCCAAATCAAAATTTTGATGTGGGGATAGGAGGCCTCCATGTACCTGACTATTTTGAGGATGTGATTCAAGAATATCTCGTCTAAGCTAATGGATAAATCTTTGAATTGACCGCCAATTTGTCGGTTATCGTCGGGATACACCAGCTTCGAACACAGCTGACATTTTCCCATATGATAAACCTTATCAATTTTTTTTTTTTTAAAGGGCCAAATAAAAAAAAAACATATAGATATGTTAAATTTTAACTACCATCTCATAATTTAAGAGAAATAAAATTTAAGAGCCGCTGTAAAATAATCAGAATATAGGTTTGCGAAGAGTTGGAGTTTTTGCTTGCCCGCCCATTCCCACGGGTGTGAGTGAGCGGGCTTTCTAAAAAATCTTAAACATTGGGCGGATGAATTTTAAATATTTTTTTCCACGTCGAAATGAGCAGAACAGACTTCTATTTATTATCATTTTTAATTTCATGTTATTCCATATTTTATAATTCCAAGCGGAATGATAAAGATTCATTATATTTTAAATGATTATTATTTATGGTTGTATAAAATTAATTGTATTTTAAAGGATTATATAATATATATATATATATTACGAACCTGTTGTTAGCCATGTATTTTGTTTATTTTTGTGGAAAAAGAAAAATACAGTGGCAACAAAGGAAAAGGAGATTCATTATTTTATTTTTGTTGAAAAGGAAGAAAATTTTATGATTTATAAATTATTGAAAAGACAAAGAATATATATAATTAATAAAGATTCATAAATTAGAGAAGAGACAAAGAAAATATATAATTAATAAAGGTAAAAATACTTTCAATTTAAGGATACTTTCAATTTAATTTACTTTCATTTTAATTTACTTTCATTTTGATTTACGTTCATTTTAATTTACTTTCAATTTAATTTACTTTCATTTTAATTTGTGTTCATTTTAATTTACTTTCATATTAATGTACTTTCATTTTTAATGGTGCCGTGACCAGGATTCGAAATTCAGGAATCGAAGGAAAAGAATACAAAATTAAAACAGTAGCATATTCTAAGAAGTTTCCATTGTTGCCACTGTATTTTTCTTTTTCCACAAAAATAAACAAAATACATGGCTAACAACAGGTTCGTAATATATATATATTATAATCCTTTATAATACAATTAATTTTATACAACCATAAATAATAATCATTTAAAATATAATGAATCTTTATCATTCTAATACAACACCTACTTTTGCAGATCTCTAATTTCAATATCAGCAAAAAATATCGGTACAAGCCCTAATCATCAAATGTTATTGTATCGCAATATAATAAACAATTAATCCAAACCTCATCTGCCCCGATGTGCAAGCTTTTGATCCCGGGGTGCAATTGAACTATTTGGTCGATCATTTTTTTAATGAGTTGGAATGATTCGCCCTTACTTGGGCATATCGTGTCGGAAAATTCGGGGACTTCCCTCAGATGACTGAATTGAGGATGTTTAAGTACAAACTTTGAATAAAAATTTATAAATTAAATTAATATATTAAAAAACAATTATCATGAATATGCACCAAAATAAGTATCATTGAGAGAATGTTGAAATATAGTAAATTAGTTTTAAAAAAAAATCAAAATTTATTTAAATGATCTTCATAGGACTTAAAAATTGGTGAAGAAAGTGTAAAATTTTTGGGATGAAGAAAGAGAATTAAATTTAAGAATACTATTTATGGAGATTACATTTTCGATTGTGTGACCTAACAATATAATGTAGGACCTGTGGATTTCCTTGCTGGATAACTTTTTTAGATGTTTGAATTAATTATATTTAAAATAATTGATGATTTTACTAATCTTGTTTATTATGAAACATAACCCAATGGACAGATTTCAAACACAATTTTATTATAAAACGGTTGTTGGAAATAGATAGCCACATCTATAGAGAAGAGATATAAAGGCCTTAATTGATATTGGGGGGAAAAAAAGAATTAGATATAGATATTAAAAATGTGATGGGCGGAAAATTCTTACAAAAAAAATATATTTTAAGGGATGGTCAGGACTTTTGATAAAATTTCAAATGGTCAAGGCTTGACTTTTTGTAAAAATTTGTCGGGTGGGCTCGGGCGAAATTTGCAGATCTTTAATGGGTTAATTCCAGGGTTGTTAAAGTAGCACGCTGTAGCGTTCTATTTATGTTAGTTTAGATAATTAATAGCGCGCTATTTTATTTTTATTTACCATAGTGAATATAAAACATGAAAATTTTAATTTCTTTTTAATGTTTTTCTTTATTAAATATATTTTTAATTTAATATTGAGTTTTTTTTAATGATAACATATTGAATCATTAATTTTTTTTTAATATTTTATTATTTAATTTTTGAAAGCGAAATTTAAATATTTTCCTTGGTGTAAAAAAATAATATTTAAATATATCGCGCCCACTTGCGGATAGATATATATTTTTATATATCTTTGAATAAAAAAATAAGCTAATATAAACATAACTATTTAAACATTCATTTTAATAAGTTTACATAAGTAATAGAAATAAAATAAATTTACACAATATATCGTATTTATTACCATATAAAGATGACAAATTATCAATGTTTAATATTAATAAATGCCAGGGAAATGAAAGTGTCATTTGAACTTATAAACAATTAGTATTCATTTTTTTAAATTTGACTTAAGCGTTCTTACGCATCATCAGTAAATATACATTAATTTTTTTTTAAAAAATGAATGCAGAATCATGTTTAACTTTTCCTCAAGGAGATTCAGGAAATGTAAAACGTTTCTTTGGGATAACTACTTTTATCAAATATCAAATAAAAGTATTATGAATAATTTCAACACTGATTCCTTTGAAAAATAGAAAGCCATAATTAAAAAATGGGAAAAAAATCAAATTTATCATTTAAAATAACTAACACAGCCAAATGTCTTCACTAGGTGTTCTTAAAGATCTCCAATAAATTTTATGGTGAAAAAAATCAACCTATTAATCTAACCCCCCTCCTCAATTCCCTAGTTCCTGGCTAGCTCTAATGTTGTTAAACGGCTCGATAGCCAAAAATCGGCTCAAATTGAACCGTTTAACAGTATCGTAAGTATAATTTTAAGAGCTTTTAGCTGTGCTTAGCATTTAATTATTTATCAAGAAACAGTGAAATATTTTTTTAAAAAAAATTTGAAAAGTATCCTTAAAAATATAAGACTGCTGAGTTAGGTCTTATTTATTAAACGCCTTATACTTATATTTCAAATATTATTAACGCCATTAAAAATCAGTTGTGATTTCAATAGCGTTAAAAACGCGACACTTGGACATAACGCGTTTACTATAAATGAGGTCTTTATTTAGTACAATGAGGATTCTCTATAATAAAATGATAACATTATTTTATTTTTTTTTACAATGCTCTCGAAAATTCCCAAAAAATTTAACATTGGGTTTACTTTAAATCTAAATGTCTATTTTTTAAAAATAATCCATACCTTCTTATATTCTAGCTAATATCCCTAATTAATTATCAATTCAAATTTAAGCCTATATCTTGGTGTGGGTGGGATAGTCACATACATTGCAATGGTAAGTATCTAAAAAACTAATATAGAATTTTATGATAATTTAAATTTTTTTAGGGAGAAGTAGAGGTAATCAAACTTAATCAAATATCCAAATCGAATATATATACATTCCTCTATAAAAGGAATACCCAAAAATCAAATGACATAAAATTCCACCGAGAGAATTGTAAATAGTTGATATTTATATCAGTTAAATACCAAGATAAATGAAAATGTCAACTTTGAGAGGTCAGCACAAGGTTCTCATGGATGACCAGCAAATTAACTTGGTACAAATTGCCTAAACCATCCAATAATAATATTTTATGAAGAAAGAGTCATTTAAATTTGCATAATTGTAAGCTTTACAAAAATTAAAACTTTCAGGCCCTGCCAATAAAAAATTTTTGGAGAATTTGTCCAAATTTGGTGGTGCTTAGTAAGTGTGATATTTAAAAATTGGGTGAAATGGGGAAGGAGTTTATGTTGCTTGATTTGAAGAGCAGATTCGGTTAAGATATGGGTAATTTAGAAAAAAAATAGTCTTTGTAAACATAATAAGCATTGTATGCAGCAAGAAGAAAGATGGAAGCAAATGGTTATATAGGTAAATGGCATTAATTGAAATATTGTATGAGTAGAATGTTGTTATATTTAGTTTTTTTAAAAAAATATTGAGTTATGATGAGTATGGGAATGACTAAAATACGCTACCCCGGTAACTAAGAATCTGCTATACAATCAATATAATATAAGAAAATAATATGGATTCCTGTTTAACTTTTCAATAAAAAAAACAAAAAAAAACTTCTTTTATTTCTTGACTAAAATAAGAAACCCTAAATTATGGACTATTATTTTTAAAAAAAATTAATATAGAATCAAGTTTATCTATTGAATTTAATTCAGAAAATGTAAAAATTTATTATAATTTTTTTTTTAAATTAGTGGTATTGAAAAAAACACTATATTTTTTTTGACTAAACTAAAAGATCCCTTATTAAAAAATAAAATATAGAATCATGTATAACTCTTCAAGAGGATTCGGAAGATGTTAATATTAACTCCTTTTTTTTTAATTTTAAATATTTTTATGAATAAACTAAGAATTCTCTATTGGAAAGGCTCATAAAAAATGAATATAGAGTGGCATATAATTTGTCAAGAGGATTCAGAAAATGTTAATATTCATATTTTAATGATTGTGCCAATATAAAATTGGGATATTCCTTACATTTATTTATACAACCATAACAATATATATAGATCCAAATATCACATTATAATAGATGCTATGGGTGTTAGGTAGTTACCCATCACCCATTATTATATTAATCATGAATATACATATAATCATCATAAAATATATCTAATTAACAAATATACTAATTCATAATATGCAAATAATATATGATATATTATATATTTCCATAACATCAATAATAACCATATATGTATACTTACCACATTACTAAACATATGTTTTTAAAATAGTGCTTTTCAATATCCCACTAATTTTTACATTTTCTGAATCATATTAAAGAGAAAAACTTGAATCTATTTTAATTTTTTTAAATCCATAATTAGCGAGGATTCTTATTTTAGCCATGAAAAAAAATTTTTAAAAACACTTTCTAAATCATATTGAAGGGCTAAACAGGAATTTATATTATTTTTATATAAATTATGCTTGTTTAATAGGTGATTCTTAGTTTCGTTATGGTATTTTACTCATATCTAAGAGTTTTATTTGTTTAAAAAGATAATAGTGATCCGTCATAATCTTATATATATAATAGTGATAACTAGGGGTTATTTTTTGCTTAAGATCTTTGTTACTAAAATCATTTATTATATCATTCATTAATTAATCTATATCAAATTTAATACATAAAACATTAACTATTTTATTTTTAAAATATATTATTATCTTAAACTTACAGGTAATAAATGGAATATTACAAAAAAAATAAATAGGGAATGATGTTAATTAAGAAATCATACTTCTAAATGGCCAAATGTTTGTACCAAAGGAATGATTTCAATGTTATGATTTTTGGTTATGTTCAATATTTGAAGAATATCATCTTCCTTGTAACAATCATCACGACTTATTATTTCTATATCACCTATATATGGAAACATATCTTCATATTCAATTAAAATTCCTGTCACACCAAGCTTGCTAAAAATGGGAATTATCTGGTGATTGTTTTATATCAATGATCATTAAAACAAACTATAAATACTTGAGCTAGATAATATAAAGACAAAGGTGCTCCTTTCAAATCTAAATGAATAATTCTGTATTATATAATTAGTTTGATATAAAATAATTTTAAAAAAACTTATTTAAAAAATTATAATCAATTCTTTTATCCCATCTTTCGTAAATTCCTTTATTTTTTATCATATTATATCTATTAAAACTATATCAATTTTAAGAATGAATTGGAAAATATATTATTACATTCTATGTATTGCAAAGAGTTGAATTAAAATGAATGATAATATAATAACAGATTTCTTCCTGGCATTTCTAATAACAATATTCCAAATTGTTCGCATGAATTTTAAAATTTAGGACAGCCACATGTTTTGAAAAAAACTGTACAATCTGACAGAAAAGTCGATGTTTGTTATAACATATGAATGTTTACAATGAGCGTTTCCAACTCTGCGTTTGGAGGTAAGTTAAGGGTGGGGTAAATTTGAGGGGTTGTATAATACATGAAAAAGGGCAAAATGTATTGCTATAAAAATTGATACATTTATTGACCTATTATAATCGATTAATATTGCTAAAAGTCAAACAAATCTATATATTTTATACAATCATATAGATTTTTTTCGAAACAAAATTATATCTGGATAATTTTTTTCATCTTACCTTTTAGAATTAATGTAGGGACAACCATTATAAGTAAAAAGGTGTAATTAGTAGGGTTCATGTAGACGCAGTTAAAGGCGTGGAATAATGAAGTCAACGGTTGATCCCATTGACTAGACCGGGATGCTTTTAGAGGACCATAGTACTGATTGTCCGCTTTAGAAAAGATCGGTTCACCTCTAGATTAGTTGTTAAAGATAATTACCCCAAAAATCACAAAAGATCAATTAATTTTATTTGAAAATAAAATTAAAATAATGATCATATATTACCTTAAAATCGGCCTTTTATCTTCTATAATAAAATAAATAATAAATAATTCTCTAGAATAAAATAAAGTAGGACTTATCCGGAGTATTAAAAATATAAAATTCAAAGTCAAATGCTTGCGGCGTTGTTACACAAATTATTATGTGAAAAAAAATATATAGAGCTAAAAAATATACGTAGTATAATAGAGAAAAATAACACCAATTATAAAACATTGTTGGAAATTTATTATTCAATTAATGTAATTTTTTAATTTATTTTGTTATTTTTCTGTAGGATTTATTTTAGTTTTGTAAATTTTTATTTTGTGAAAACCATATATTTTTTAAAGAAATTACTTAAAGTCTCAGTAAGCAAGAATTGTATTAAATAAAAACAAAAATTATAAAATAAAATATAATAGAGATTTTTTTTGGACAGGTCTTTTTTTAGGACCAATCACTTCTATCGGCAGTGCTCCAGTCTGATTAGAAAGCATCGTACAGGTCCAGATAAAAAACCTGGCTCTACTCTTCAATAGTAAGGAAGTGAGAAATTTCTCACATTATAGAAAATTGGCTTGTTCTCGAAATTATCATTAAAGGCTAATAAAATCCCCCCCCTCCTTTCATAAATGTATCCAAAAATATACATATATAGATTGCTAGACATCTTATTACAAACGCAATCATAGTCATTGAATAATATCACAAAAACCATATTGGGTTGTCCGCCTCACCTTTAGAATGTATTTCCCAAAACAATCACACAAAAATATTAATACTCACTAGAATGTACTTCTCAAAACAATCACATGAAAATATTGATATTTTAAACTTTATTAAATTATCATAATATATTTTAAAAGGAAAAAAAAATAATTGAATTTACATTTGAATTTACTTCCATTTTATATAGAAGCTATTACTAATAAAAAAAATTCTAAAAATATATTTTTTAAAAATTATATATATCATAATCGCGCTTGAAAATTATAAAATAAAATCATAATACATAATGACTAAAAAAATATAATTTTATAAAACTTATTCAATCGTACCAATTATGATTTTAAGAATATTTACATTCAATTGTGACAAAAAATTAATTTCCTAACATATTTTTAAATTTAATATAAAAGGAGGTAGGTTATCATCTGTAAGTCTAAAATATTTATCGTAAAATTGGTAGGTTTTTATTTAATTCATATTTTAAAAAATATTTATTCATTCACAATTTTTTGATAGTGTATAGTATATTATTTATAATTTAATATATAATTTGTAAAACATATAAAAGTATTATAATTAAAAATTAATTAATTTCCTATCATATTTTTAAATGTAATTTAAAAGGGGATTTTTCTAGCTGAAGCCTAAAATTATATATTTATCGTACATGAGTAGGTTTTTATTTAATTCATATTCTAAAAAATATTCATTCATTCACGATTTTTTCTCTTATATAATGATGAATCTTAGACAAGGTATTGATTTTTTTTTAAAAAAACAATGGAAATTGCAAATTCTCATTTTATCTTTGCTATAATAAGCTCCTTTAAAGCATTTTCATTTTTTTCTAAAAATCATATACTTATCAGAAGACACCTATCAATTTATTTTCTGATAATTTGATCTCACATTGTTTACACATGTTTATTTATATTTTACAAACTTGGATTACTTTAGTAGGCTTTATAACGATTATCACATCTATTAAATGCTTTTACGACTCAAGTGTTATTAATAGATTATATAATCTTAAATCAAAAGAAGGTATTGCGAAAATCTCTATGTATTTTTTTCAAATTTTAATCAAAGCTAGCCATTTATCTTCGAGATTATTTGGCCTGTGGACCTTAATTGCTGGATTAAATAGAATAGCTTGTGCCATTTTTATAAGAAATAAAATGTAATATTAATCAATTAATATTTAATTAAATAAAAATTCAGATTGTACTGGATCACTTTCTCAACTTTTTGTATGGCATTTATACATTTTTTGTCAGAAATTTTTATATATAATTCAACAAATCTTGGTAACAAAAATGTTATTCCACCTCTAATTATTGCAGGTATTCTTTTACAATATTATATATTGTATCTTATAAATCTAAGGAATCTCTATGCTATTGATGATTGGTGGATATTTTTTTATTTAATCAATTATATTTGTTATGAATCAAGTTTTTCTAATCTCAATATTAATTTTTATGCTCTTTATTTTGATTATTTTAATATATATTCTAGAAATTGAATAAAATACCAGAGAAGTAAATTATAGCTCTTCAAAATTGAGATTCTAAATCACTAGATTCCATGTCACAAATTGTAGTTTTATAACTCCACATGAATCTGAATATCAAGAAGAAAGATTGGTTATGATTATAACAAATTTACCTAAAGTTTGTTATAAGCTGCCCTTAATAACATTTGATCCTCATTATCAAATAAATGAGTTTATAAAACTTAAAAATCATATATTTAAGAAAAAACACATATTGCAAGGTTCGATAAGCCAATTTATTAACTTATAAAAATGTTATTGTTACTAGAAGTGTAATAATAAATTAGCTATAAAAAAAACATCAAATAGTAATTACATCTCTTCTAGTCAAAATCAAAGTGAATTTATTACGATAAAAGGGTAAATATTACAAACCTTTTTTTATAAAGTTAATTTATACCACTTTAAGCCAATAATATTACATGCTTAAATGTACATTAAAATTTACTACGATTGATATAAATAAATTATTTATGTTAATTTTAAAGGTGTTGGTGTTTACATTTGCAGAGTGATATACATAGGTGAAATATAAATATAATAAAGATAAACACAATAACCTTATTAATATTTTTGTCATAAATTTTTTTAAAAAAAATAAATAATTAGTTTTTCATCTCGTGGAAAATAATAAATGAAAATCAAAAATATTTTTTTTTACATTTTATTTTTAAAAAAAATTTCCCCAATGACCATCAATTCATCATTTATTAATTAAATGAGATGCTTTGAAATGGATATTTAAACCTTCTAACTAAATAGCCCAATCTTCATAGAGTCTCTTCTTGTTTGTATTGTGTTTTGTTCTTTGAACCCTGAATGTGAAAATTTCGCTTTGTATAAATAATCAGATATTTTTTGACAAAAAAGCAAATCATAATTAATTTTTTTTAATCTGAGGGAGGAATTATTCAATGATTAGAAACTGTATCCACGGATACGGCCGTAACGTGATTAGATGGGAATAGACCAATCTGATTGGTAGATATAGCTCTACCCGTCCACCAATCAGAATCGTTTTTAGAAGTCACGTGAATGATATCCCCACGGGAAAAGGTCAAATCTCCTTCGTGAGTTGATGTGTAGTCGTACAGGGCTTTAACAACATAGGTGACCGGTTTTTCTAATATACTATTCGATTTGGTGGGGGATGAGGCGATATTGATCCTTTTTGAGTCGATATTGTTGTTAGGAGAATCTGTGGGTGGATCATTGTAGCCAATGGTTGATATTGAGGCCCTCGTCGATTGCTTGTGATAAAAGTGTGGTTTAGTTTAATTAACAATTAGCCTTCTAAAATATTTAGAATATTTTACACCTAAAATTCAAAATTAATAAATAATTTTTAAATTCATCATTCATTAGACCCCCCAAAAAAGAAAATATCGTCGACCTCTTACTGCAAAACTGTCTACTGATAAAATTTTCAAATTGTTTTTTTATCCATTTATGAGTTTACTAATGTTTTTTATACAAGCCCCAAATTTTTTTATTTCAATTGATAATTTTGTTTTCTAAAGTAAGTTAATATAAATAGCTTTATATCTTATTTAGAAATATATTTAAAATCTATTCGTTAAATTTTATATATTATTATACTTATCGATGATTTTAAGATATTGTCATTTTAAAAATGTAAAACTAGTAAGATCTCAAATGGATTGCGATCATTATAAAAACTTATTAGAATAGGTTTGATTGAAAGGGGCCTTAAAATCGAGGGATATTTTTTGCCAACTGCCATTTTGCTTGGAGACTTGTTAAAATCTTTATGACTAAATATTTAACACAAATACTTTAAGAATTAGAGGTTATAAAACTAGGGATACAAAGATTTCAAAATTACAAATGAATATAATGAATGACAACCTAAGCTTAATCACAGAATTTTTATGGTCGATGATTTATATAAACAACGCTGAACATTGTAAAAGGAAAAATCTTACATTAGCAAGAACCGGAATATGTTTTACCCACGTATTCTTAGAATTTTTTATAATTTACCACATATTGCATAAATAATTTTTTTTTAACATAATTTGGGGAAAAAATGAATTTGCAATAATTATTTGATAAGGATTGTTAATAATTGTAAGTTAGCTTAACAGTTAAAATTTTACTAAAATAATCCTGCATTCATATTGTCCATAAAAATATATAAAAGTGTTACTAATACTTTAACATTAATTTTACGCATTTAAAATTATCGAGTGACAATTAATTTTTAAGCGTGTAAAAAACACGTGACTAACTCACAAAAAATAATTTTTTAAAAAACATGGAATTTTCCATGGTGGTAAAAATTAAATATTTTAGTTGTAATCAAGTAATTTAAATATATCTATATTAAAAAATTTTGTATTGGTTTTGCATTAAGACCGACGATATATGCTCCTAGATGTAATATTAAACCGATATATAATATATTAGCCCCCTCTGGGGTTTCTAAAAAATGTAAATAAATACTTTCTGAGTATCGGATGCATTAGGCTTAACGGGTTTGACGTGAGATCCAGGAAACCAGCCAATTTGCTTCTTTACTTTTACACCAGGAGGAGCTTGTTGCTGGAGGTAGTCGATATTTAAAAATAATAAACATAAAAGCAAGATTAATACTAATGTCATTTTATTAATCCGTATATAAAAGAAGGTAGAGATTGAGGTTAGAAAAGTTAGTTTATCATGAAAAATTAGCCCTTATCCAACCCCATCTCAAGATCATACGATTCGTTTAATAAATCAAATTATCACCCGTTACAAGGTAATATTATTACTCAAAATGTAGCTACCTTTGGAGGTATTATTTCCCCTTCCCACCAGCCTGCAGGAGTTTTTCTGCGAACCGCTACCATCATTCCTGGGGTCAAAGATAATTGTTCGGGTCCGGACGCCTAGAAATGGAAAAATAAATTAATACATTCTTTTTAAATATTAGTTCAATAATTTAACCTTGAATGGGGCTATAGCGATAGCCGTGGTCACGTACTTACGGCCATTTTCGGTCATTTGCGAAGAGCTAGTACTGCCGGTGGCAGATATTTTTCGAAAAGATGAGGCGGAAATGGGGGTCGAGTGTTGAGAAAGCTTCGAGCAGACGAATTTTAATAATTAAGTTTTATATATTTGTAAAATGTTTTTCTTTATAAAAAAATCATAATATTGATTATTTGATATAAAATTTAAAATATCTCGTAAATATTTTAAGTGTGGCCTAAAATTTTCTATTTTAAATTGCACAAATTTTATCAAAAATGGTTGCGTCTTTATAGAATTTGCAAACGAGGTTAGATTTAAAGAAATTTATAATTTAAACCCATACAGAAAAAGAAAAATTGAAGTAATTATTTTCTATTCTAAAAGCAATTTAGCCCGATGTTATTAAAAATTTATCGCAAAAACTCATAGGCGCCTTTAAAATTTTTAATTAAAAAAAAAATAAATAAACGTTATATCTAATGTAATTTACAAGGTTCTCTTCAAGCTTCCTGACATAATTTTTGGGGAATATTCCAGATTTGAGAGTCGATTGGCATGTTCCAGTCCACCAATCCTTAGATTCGCTGTCAGTCGATGAGTTGAACAATTTTTTCGTCTCGACTTCTATGATATCGCCCACCCCAAATTGTAGGTCTCCGGGTTCTTGCGAGATAAATGGGTACATGGCTACGTATTTATCGACGATTAGGTCTGTGTTAGAGATGATAAATTTAAAATTCATTGACCTTTTTTAAAAATAAAGAATTATATATACCATATTCTTCTATATTATACTTAAGGGATTAGTGCTGTTAAAAGCTTGATTCATTAAAAAGGCTATAAAAATTAAAAATACATTGATTCGTGAGAATATAATCTAAATTCTGAATGATCACTGTGGTATACTGTATAAATTTAGTGCATAAAAAAAAAACTAATCGCCAGTGGCATATAAAAAAAATATATGTATGATTGATAATTTTGGCTATCTCAATATTTTAGCCAGAGAAATAATTTCGCTTAGAAGTGCAAAATAAAATAATACCATATTAAAAAACAGCAGGTCAAACGAGTAACATATCATAGTATATCTTTAATCATTAATGTTAGATTTTTCTCTGGCTAAATACAATCCTTATCTGATTTGTCCAAGTAATTTTAACTAGATTTAAAAATGCTTGGCAAGTTAGCTGGTATAAAATATTATTTCAAAACAAACGGACCAAAGAAATAACATTTTATGAATAAAAAAAAATAAGTGTTTCAAATATACTTGATTTATTGGTTATAGTATTGCTCTTGTTATCGGCGGTACCGTCAAACTCCGAACCAACGAATGCCGATTCGAATCCGAAATCACCGGATGATTTTTTCAGCGTTTCGTTGTTGATAGTCGTGCTTTTGAAAGGGTCATTCTGAGCGATTTGATAGGGCGAATAATTATCATTTTCGGTTCCGGTTTCCGATTTCCAGCTAGGCCTTGATGATTATTTATTTTACCAGTCTATATATAAAACTAAATACAGTAAAATATGTTTAATTTAAGCACAGTTGAGTCCATAATTTGTGCCAAACTTAGACAGTTACCCAATTTATCATTGAGCATTCTCTAAATGACATAATGGTTAATAGAAATTTGATTTGGGACTCAAAATTTTAGTCAAATTAGGGAATGGCCCGAATTGTCAAGAGACCATATTAGACAAGCCCAACTGTATATTGATGTTGGTAAGTTTTGCTAACCAGATTTTAAAATGCTCTTCAAAATAAAAATAATAAAATCTTATGAGTGATTTATGAGCGCCTGATTCAATTTTTTTTAAGAGTGAAATAAATATTAAGAAAATACTAACATTTGATACTGAAACTGAAAAATTACCTATTGATAATATTGAAAATTTTAATATATTAATTATTTTAGGGTTTTAAACCATATGGAAGTATCCTGAACGATTTCCTTGTCGCTGTATGAGCTATTATCGAGGGGAGTAGATACGGGTCTTTCAGCACCGGGGATAAAACCGTTAGAAAAGATGGAAGTAGATTGTAGTTTTTCGTGACCGTCAATTATTTTGACGTACGATTTGGGCACGTAACCGCTCTGTCATATATAGTATAATTTTAAAAAAAAATTTGAATCATAATTAAGCAGAAAAGGTTTTAAAAAAATTAATAATAAAAGGTCGATAAAAAGTAATGGCTTTGTAGAATGGAAGAAGGGCATTCGTTACTTTATAGAAAAGTAAATAGGGTAAACAACGTTTTACTCCTATTATTAGTGATAATCAATAAGCAGAGTTTTTGAATTAGTAACGAGTTATTTTAAATATTATTTACAACACTTAAAAATAAATTATTCATTTTCCGTAATCGAAAAAGAAAGAGCTAGTGGAAGTTTCTATTTATTCATCTAAAATAATATCATTCATTGTCAGAAGGGGAAGGGAACAAAAAAATATTCGTGTTTAAATAGCAGGTCAATTTTAAAGCAAATATTTCGCTTCTAGGTTTTCCAATAGAAGAATGTAATTCATTAATCTTACTTTGATCGATCTTATTTTGGTCCATTTTGGACATAATGGACGACATCATTATTAACAAGAATTTTTTTGCGGGTAATTATTTTATTTATGTATTTATTTAATATATCAGATAATTCCAAGTAATATTTAAGATATTCTTAATTGACAATCATTATATGGACCAATCAGAAAAGTGGACGAATCCACGATCATAATTCGGAAAATCATAGTTATTATTGTATGAATAAAAAAAATTTTTTTAAAAATAACCTTATCACCGAGTCTGGCTATCCACCAATTAGAATCCAACTCTTTTTCTATATCAATGACGTCCCCTCTAAGAAACGAGAGATCACCTTCCGTATTGGAATCGAGGGAAAATATGGCAACGGCTTTTGTCGGAGCCGCCATGTTAAAATTTGCAGCAGACGATTTCTATTTTGAAAGGAGGATAATTTCAAAAAACAAATCTCATTGGTGGTTATTTAAATAAGTTTAAAATTAAATATAGGCGCGATGAGAGCCCCCCCCCTTTCCTTAAGTAAGTTATTTTTTTATTTTTAAAAACTCTATGTGTAAGACTGGATAGCTAATATAAAATTATTTCATGGGTAATGATTTTTAAAAAAGGCAAAAATTTAATATTTTAGCCAACTAAATATTGCCTAAGCCTCGTGATTTCGCTAATAAATGTTTAAATCTTTGATTAAGGTTTTCGTAATATTTTTCTGGAAAATATTGAACTCGATTCAAATCGAGTCGTTTAACAATACTATTCAGGGGTCCACGCCAATCAAAATGGATTAGAAGGCTGGGTCGAAAACCCTTTATAAAAATCTTAGCGTACCAATTCTGGTTTGCTTTAAATAATGTTAAACAGATGCAAAATAAATGTTTTGACTTTTAAAAAAAAACAAGTGATATTAGGTTAGGATTGTAAACCTAAATTTATAGGGATAAATGTTTTGGCGATGTATATTAATATCTAATAATAATAAAGCCAAGTAATTTTTATCGAGATAACATTTTTGTAATAAGAAATTTTACTCGTAAATCAGTGGGATCTTGATAAACGTTTTCAGCGTGTTTCATTTTATCCTCCGGAATATCTTTACTATATATATATAAAAGGGGAGGGAAGGGAATTTGTAAAATATACAATTAATGTATTATTTTCCAAAGATATTTTTTATCATTTTTCATTTTAAGGCTTAAGCTGATAAAATTTACAAATAATCGATACACACATATAATTCCCTGCGTTATTTCCCATAAGGAAAGGTGAGTAGTGTTTTAGTTATTGGAGGAAAATTTAAATATTAATCATATAATATTCATTTTTACCCGTGAATGCCTGTAGGGCTCATTTTAGTCGCGTACGAGGCTGGAAACCAACCAATTTTAGTTCCTATTTTGCCGCCCAACCAGCCTTCCTCTGATTTTTCTGCTTCAGCAACCTTGAGTTTTTACGTAATTTTTTTTTTCGTAAGAGTTTAATAAAACTAACAAATTTTAAATAAATAAAAAAAAAAGGGTTTATAAATTTTGATCCGAGATTATCCCCAAGTATGATTGGTTAATTGACTTAGCATAGCCGATTTTCTTTTGGCTAAGCCTATTTTTATTTGGCTAATGCTAAGCCTAAGCTGATTTATTTTGGGCGCTAAGGCTAAGCCTGAGCCTACTTTTTTGGCTAAAACTAAGCCGACGAATTATTTTGCCAAAAAACATCGGCTTAGGAGTTAGCCTTAGCCAAAAAAAAAAATAGGCTACTACCCCAAAATTTGTGCATTGTTTAAATAATCTAAAAAGTATTTGTACCTGCATTTCATGCATATCCTTTTAGAAATGTAGTAAAGAGATCAAACTTTTATTTTAATTCTCGTTACACTTATCTAAGAACCAAAAAATAATTATCAACATCTTAATAATTAGTATAGGCTATAAAATAAATATTAAAAAAAATAGGTTGCGTGAATAAATATGTAAACGTCATCATTAGTGTTGTTAAATAGTCGAGTTTTTACGACTCTGAACTCAAGTTGGAGTCGTAAAACTCATTTCAAATTGAGCGGCTCAATGAGCCTAAAGTTGTTTACTTAAAGCATACTCATCGAGCCGACTCATGCGGCTCATTGAGCCGCTCAAATTGAAATGAGTTTTGCGATCAAAACTTGACTAGATTTTAGGCTAAGTCGACTCGACTTAGCCGTTTAACAACACTAGTCATCATACACAATCTAATTAACGTTTAATATTATATTATTAAATCTGTGTAACTGTTATTGCAACACCCACTGCCAAATATATTTGTTTACAAACAAACCTATTTTTTCTTTCAAATTTGTATTCAAATGCGCAGTACGCAATATGGCGTTATTTTTTTTTAATAAAAAAAATTGATTGAAACATAAAATCTTCAAATATGTGTTCTTCTATTCTATATATTAAAAATAAACATCCATTTTTTAAAAAAAATAATATTGAACTAAACTGAAATCTTTAGCAATAACATAAAATTGGAAAATAAGAAATATTAACAACTGTTTACTATTTAATGCTTGCCACGTGAACATAAATTATTTTTTTTTACCATGATGATATCTCCAGTTTTGAAAGTTAGTTCATCTTCGGACCGTGCTTCGAACGGGTACAAAGCTTTGTATGGATATAATTTCGCTTTTTTGGGAGTATTTTTAAAAAAAAATATACAATTCCTTTTATTTTCTCCTCCATCTCTTTTCTTTTCTTTCTTATTTCCTTATATTTTCTCCTCTATTACCTTTCTTTCTTTTCTTTTCTTTCATATTTTCTTAATTAAACATACAGATCACGTGAGTTTAAGGTTTATATTTTTTTTGTTCTTTATTCCGTCCGAATAAAGCTAAATGATTTCTTTAATTTTGTAAAAAAAAAAAATTTTTTTAAAATAATCATATTTTTAAGTCTAATAATTAATATTCTATTTTTTTAAAAAAAAATACAATTCCTTTTATTTTCTCCTCTATTTTCTTTCTTATCGATTTGTAGAGTGTCACAAATATTATAATTTAATTTACAAGTTAGGTCCAGTCTAAACACATTCTAAACTACGCGCTACAAAATGTTTTTAAGAAAATGTCAAAGATAGTGGTGAGTGGAAAATAAGTTCCCCTTCCCCATTCCCTATAAGAACGTTCTACACATAAATATTGTTTTTTTTTGTTAATACTAAGAGTATTTTGTTCCGAATTAAACAAGGCATTGTCGCCGTGGTGACCATCGCTAGGAATTGGTGAGAGATTGAAACTGTGTTTGGGGGATTGGGTAAGGGTCAATTGGCGCTCACGTTCGAGGGAAATATTATCATGCTCATTCATTTCGGCGTGTTGATTTTGAATTATATTGTAACCGGTTTCTGTTTGTTTTTTTTTGTTTTGAACAAGTAAATATTTTTTTTTAAATAAAAATTTTGAAGTTGTCTTTTAATAAAATATATAAATTTAAAATAAAGATAACCATATTTGATGGGGGATACGATGGTTTTCAACCCGACAGGTGATTTAATCGGAGATTGAACGCAAGATTCCAAACTTGACAAAAATAAAATAAAATTGTTCAAATTTTTTTTTGTAAATCAAAAACAGGATCATTTCCTGTTTTGAAATCCCCCACCCCCCACCCTCTGCCAAAAAAAAATGTGAGTTTTTTTTTAAATTGAAATAATGCTGTTTTTATTGATATATATTTTATTTCTAGCATTTCTTATGTCAATTTTTCGAGAGGAAGAATTCAACCAGCATTATATATTGATAAATATAAATGGCGTAACCAAGATGTTCGCAAATTTGCCAATTCTCGTAAAATATCATCCCCTAACACTGCCCCTCCTTAAAAAAAATGTATACAAATTTTAACCATATTTTCCTTAAATATGTAGGCATACCTGTGCGCCGACGAAACTATCGGGGGCCAGCGATAGTTTAAAAAATCTAATCGACGGCCAGCGGCATGCCGCTTCTTAGTCGCCATCAAAATAGGCGGCATAAATTTGACGCAAGGACATAAATATTATATAATATATAATTTTTAAATTGTCAAATTATAAATTCAAAGCTCATATTTGTAATTTTTGTAGTTATCATTCATAAAAATATTTTATTTTAATATGACGGACATGAGGATGATCTCCTTTTGTTTAACGTAAACCAGGAGGTATAGAAAGCCCTTTCGCTAGGTGTGATATTTGCTGGAAAACTTTTAAAAAAAAACTTGACTAGCGTGGAAAGATTGAGCAGTGATCCTCTTTTCCCTCCACTAATTCAGAAGCATCATGCTTTTTTTTTGTGAAGAATAATGGCATCATTGTTTTAAGTCACTTAAATTGGAATCATAATTTGTGCTTAGTTGTAGAATGTATATTTGCTAAGCTTGCCGAATAATTTTATTTGATATTTTCATCTTGGTTTCCAATCTCTTACTAATCTAATAACAATCATATTCTATAAGTTTAAGAAGTTTAATAATAAATTCCAGGGATGCGCAATTTTGATTTATTAGATATTTTGTCAAAATTTTTAATTTTTCGTAACTTAGGTCAGGAAAAGAAGCCTACACCTATAGATAATTTTCGAAATAAACAGTAAAATAAATAAAAATAATATTACTTGCGGATCGCAAACAGAAAATAGTAAGGCAAGTTTTTTTTAAACATATTTTTTTCTTAAGTAAAAATAATTACCTAATTATCATTACCATTTAACTATTTAATGCGTTTATATTTCACTTGTAAAAAATAATGTCAAGTTGAATGTATGTCCTCTTTTATTTCTGGAGATAAACTTTTGTTAAATTTAGAAAGAAAAATTAATCCTTCTAGGAGATCCGATTCATAGTTTGAAAGTTCGAGATAATGCTTTTTAATTCTTTTTTTCAAACTTATTAATTAGATATTTATTAAAGGCAGATATGCTTTAGAGCATAATTAATATACTATGCCATCTGGTTGAGAGTGGCATTTTATTATCATTATTGGAATTCGCCAATTAGAAAACGGGTGCCCGGATATGGATCAGTGCTATCAACATATAACATATCCAATGAAGATCTATTGAATTTAGGCATTTTCGGGGATGCCGTTATACAAATACAAGAGTGATGTTGATTAATCATTGGAACAAAAAATGTATAAAAAATATAAAAAAAATTTTTTAATTTATGCTCCAATGGTGATTTTCATAACCGACGGCGTTTGCGGCATGATCAAAATATATAGGCAGCCAGCCTGTGCATAGGTTTATATATATAAGTATAAGGTTAATAAATTTTATTAATGTTTCTGTTATATATTTTTATGAGATATAAATATGTACATTACAACATAATTGTCTTAAATTCATGAGGTAAATAGGAAGGGGATTTTTGAAAAAAAAAATATTAAACATTGCTGGATTTTAAATTATTACGTGTTTTTGACTGTCTTTGAAAGATGCATCATTGTAGGTAGGGGTAGAGTTTTCTCTGGGCGATGATTCTTCTGATCAAAACTATCACCAAAAAATGGATCAGGCTTAGTCTGAAATATTTTTTTTTAAATTTATTTTTCAGATAAAAATTGAAATAAATAATTCGTAATTTTTTTTTACAAAATCTAATTCAAAAAATTAAATAAAGCTCACCTGTAGTAAAAAAGAAGAAGTTTCTTGGTAAATATTCTATCTATCCCTATGTTAGAAAAAAAACAATAATTCTTGAGTGGCGTTTGACTTGCCATTTCACTGCAATTCATTAATAATTATTTCGAAGCTTGATATATATTTCGACGAAAAGGGCCCAATGACGATTTGGACAATAAATATAGGGAAAGGGCCAAAATTGAAAATTATTGAAAATGTTCTGCGGTTTTGTCTAATTTTAAGTTTTTAAAAAATTGAGGGACTTCAAGTTCAACCCGAAAAAGGAGCCAACATAAATGGAGCCAAAATAGGGATCTGATCACCTTGTAAAGGTTTTATAATTATGTTTTATAGTGTTTCCAAATTACTTGGTCAGCTGAGCCGAAGTTGAGATCTGATATCTTCCGATTCATGACACTTAATTTATCCTTCAGCGTCTGTATGGATCTCTCGAGAGCGAGCTTTTTAGCGGCATCCTCGGGTGACATTTTATCTATACCAGTTTCATTTATACCCGTATTTGATGTTATTATTTCCAACAAGTTATCCTTCGATCCTAAAATATGCAAACAATGATTGTAATGTATGATGGATACCCATTAATGTTACATTGATTAAAAATTCGTTTTAATAAATAAAATGAATGCTGATAATTAGATTGGCATCTGTCACTTCTATAAAAACGCAAACAATTGTGTTTTTTTTTATCTTTATTCCTCTACACTCGACAAAAAAGTCCCAATTTTAACATGAATTCTAAAAGGTTACAGTGTAATCGAGGACAATAATTGTTTCACGAAAAGCGAATATTCTTGGAACTTCCTTGAAATAAATTTAAGGATTATACATATTTTTAAAGAACTTAATATAGTTAAACAATTTTTTGCAAATAGACAGAAAAAATAAATAGTGATTTTTATGCTTGAAAATATCATTTAAAAAGTAAAGGTGACAGATTTTTCATCAAATTTTACTCAAAAATGCTAAAAATCTTTCTTTAAAAAATCTTTTATAAGCAATTTTAATGCATAAATATATTTTCTAGATGAAATCAAAACTTTTTCAAAAAAAAACAAAATTCAAACTCTTGTATCATAGATATTCAGGCCAACCCTAGAACCCGACTCGTTATTGGGCCGTATAATGATGCCATTAAATTTTTTTTAAAAAATCCAGGTGGAGCTTAAAAATAAATTAGAAAAGCGGGTTAGACCTAAAAAAAATTAACAGACCGAGATTTATTTTTATCAATTAAGATTGTAAAATCCATACACTTCCTTTCCATACAGTTTACAAAATATTAGCAAAAATAATTTTAAAAGTGAATAAAATAATTACTGGGCATACAACCAAGTTTTTTTTTAAAAAAACCAGAGTTTTATCAAAAAATTATATTTTATCTAAAAAAAAAAAATTTTTAAGCAATTTGTTACAAATAAATCTTTTGTAATCTTCATGCTAAAAAAATGAAATCAAAAAATTTGAAAGATTTTCTTCAGAGTTTAAATAATAATTATTTCAATTTTAATTATCTCTTTAGTTATGATATGCTAATTATTTCTTAAATTTTATTTTATATTATGTTGTCCTTAACATTATTTTTATATAAAAAAATTATTTTTTTTATATAACATATATTAAGCAAGACCATAAATTGTGGTATAAAATAAATTATACAATATTAAGAGTAAATTTTATCTCCTTCTTGAATTTTAGTGTTGTTAAAAAACGCCCGATTTGGGTTCATTTTTAGAAACGGCCTTATTAAGATTTTAGCCAATATAATATAATGTATGCCTCGAGATTTGCCAAATAGAGATCAGAATCTTTCTCTTATCTATGAACAAAATCTGCTTACATAATACTATTTAAGCTAAAATCTTAATTGGGCCGTTTTAAAAAATCAACCCAGATTTAAGCTTTCAAAAAACGCTTATCGCATTGCAAAAATAAATAATCCCTACAAAATTCGAATTTTTTTTTTTCAATTGTAGTAACTCACCGTATCCAAACGAAGATAAAACATCTCTAGCTTTCGTTTTATTCCTATGTAAATTGTTCAAGTGGCCGTCTAATTGCTTTGAAGATAATACATTAATCAACAATAAATTAATAAAATCGATTGTATATAAATCAAGGCTTTTATTTTATTATTTTCGAATTTAATACGATTTATCCTAGGACCTCCATCGGAAACTTATCTAGCGTTGTTAGGTGGCTCGACTTAACCGATTTATAAAAACGGCTAACTCAGGATTTATGCCAAAAGTATGCTTAGAGTTTGCCGACAGGAAAGAGAGGGTTTGGACACATATAATGGCGAAATTCGAAATAATAATAATATTTTGATATAAGCCTTTTATAAAAATGGTTAAAATCTTAATTTAACCATTAAACATCGGCTAAATTGAGCCGTTAAACAACATATGAGTCTTACCCGAAGGTAATTTCTATACCACATATTGTTGTAGTGTATCAACAATTATTATCCTTAACAATTTCAAAACGAATTATCCATGTTTTTATTATCTTATCAAAGAATAAATATAGGATCTTTTATCATTTAAAACTGAAAACTTTGCGTGTAAATCAATATTTTCATATTTTTAAAATAATATTCGTATTAGCGCTTATTACAAAGCTAAAATAATATTTATTTTTAAAGTAATACCTCTAGCTGAGATTTCAGAGAATTGACGTTATTTTCAACAAGCCTGGTTTTATCGATTATTCCATTTTGATTTTCCTTGAGCTTCGAAGCCGTGTTTTGGGTTTCTTTTAATGTTTGTTTCATGTTACATATTTTTTCTTCCTTTTTTAAAATTTATTTTTTTAAAAAAAAAATAAAACTTAATTTTTGACATTCTTAGAAAAATTTAAGATAAGGAATGGGGGGGGGGAGAGTCTTTAAGATATTTATCTTGTTCATAATGTTTCTCGTTCCCAGGTTTACTCTGATGGACCAGTTTGCCCGTTACTCCCATTTTTATGATCTTAAGTATTCATTGGAGAGATCTACTCGGTTGATAACTTAGGATAGCCTTGGTTAGAGGTATATTAAGATTATATTCGTGTTATTTAGCTGTTAGCCTTTGCAAAATCATTTCCAATTATCATAAATTATAGAATATTTACTTATAAACGTTTCCAGATACAACATTTAAATTATAAATATATATTATAATAAGCTAATGATTTATTAGCCCCCCTTTGGCATTCCCTGACCAACGATTTCAAGGGTAATGGTATGATTTTTTTTTTTTAAATATATTTAAAAAAACCATATTTTGAATGTCGCAATCTAAATCTTTCTCTTTGGTCTTAAGCAAGCATAATGTCTCTTTCTCCCTTTTGGTAGTTGAGGTCAGTTCCTTGAGCCTTTTATCCAGCAAGTCCTGCTTCATTTGTTTCTCGAGCTCAAGTCTTGAAGCCTATATATTTATAAATTTTTTCTAAATGTTTAAAACCAAATATTAAATTAAGAACTGTCTTTATTAAAAAAAATATGATAAAACATTATTTCTAACAGGGCTCGGGAAGATATATAAAAAATAAATAATTTTTTTGGAATGTCGGTATACAAATATAATTCAAAATATTAACAAAAAAATAGAATTTTATTTTAAAAAAAATATATAAATATTAATAAATTGATTAATAATAAAGGCTCTCAATATTTCCTATTTAATATAATTTAATCAATAATGATCATTAAACAATCCAAATCCTTATTTAATTTTATAATAACTCCTCCCCATTAAAACCCAAAACCGTCGCGATGCCCACCCAAAAATTCATAAAGCACAGCGTCCAATCAAAAAACGAGATCCAACCAATACTTCAAATCCTTTCCGATGGACAATGTCACTAATTATTGGCTCTACTTTATATTCCTACACCGGAGAGTGTTTATGAATTGTTTGAAATTTGTGAAGAATGGTACAATTATAATATTTTTATTGGCTTGATTGTGTTACAAATATGGATGTGTATTTTAATCCCGGGAAAAGGGATGAAGCGATGAAAGAGTCACACTTCAAAGATGGAAGGGCATAATGGAGAGTGGGATACGATGTGTCGGATAACGTGGTTACATGTATAGGAATTGATTAAAAAGATCGACCGATAGTGATGTCGGAGAGTTAAATAGACAGGAAATGATAAATACCCGATAGAGGGAGACCGGTAGATGACCCGTGATTGATATCTCTGGTAATGTTGTTAATAACGGTCCGATTAAGATTTTAGATAAATAATATTATGTAAGCACAGTGATTTGGCAAATTGATACCCAAGATTTTCTGTCAACTATGAGGAAAATCTTTAAGCTCACATAATGTTATTTTGATTCTCATCTTAATCGGGCTTTTTAACAACAGTAATCTCTGGAGCCGCAGGGAAGAGGGAAGGAGCGACAACGTCATCAGATGAGAATAATTGGGAGACGGAAACACCAGTCGGTTTGGGAATAACAGTTGGAGCCGTCAATTAGCGACGATAACGCGTGGGAAGCAAGACCGTATATCCCCATTGGAGAAGATTTGTGGTTGGATCTCGTTTTTTTTTCGGGACGCTGAGCTCAATAAATCATTGGGAGAGCGGTGCGAATGTTTTGGGAGATTTAAATGGGGTGGAGTTGTCGTAAGTAAGATATAAAATTTATATAAGGATTTTTAATTTTATTCGTAGCGGCTAATTGTTTTATTGGATTGTTTAATGATCATTATATCGATTAAATTATATTATTTGTTTATTAATAAAGAAATAAAAATAATTTTTAACTTTCTTCTTGAATTCGATAGATTCTTAAAAAAAATTCAAGCATAAGTAAAAGTAAGGTAAGGCATCAACTTCAGGGTTTGCCTGTATACATATAATTATTTTAATGGCCCCTGGCTCCATTTTATTATCGATTCACTAATTGTCAGATCGAAGTTTGTATTCATTAAAAAAAAGAATTTAATGAAGGCAACGAAAACTTTTTAGGGTTATTTTATGAAAATTTTTTTCGGGGTTCATGGGTGAGTCGTCTTATGATAAGGAAAAGTTACACAAGTTAAAATGTTGTATTAAATAACGGAAAGGGCTGACATGATCACGTGATAATTTAAGTATAAAAAAAATGGGGTTGGGTGGTGGATAATAACATATTTTTTAAAAAACCTCCTTCGATTGTAAAAGTTTGATTTTCTCCATATCGTTTCTTCTTTCAGATTCCTTTTGACGTTCCAAAACCAATTCCATCTCTTGTTGTTGCTTTTTCTCCTGCTCCATTCTTGATAATCATATTTTTAATAATATAATATTCATTTTAAATTTATTAAGCATCTCGTTTTTTATTTGGATATTAATACTTTTTCTATTTAAAAAAAATATATAAATTTGTATAATAACTAAAATTAAAACATATTAATAATCAACATTAATTATAATTTAAGAAGAAAAAAATATATATATATGGTGTTCCTAGTGTTGTTAAATTATCTAACTTTGACCATCTCTATTGTGGCTTAGTCAAGCTTTTAGCTTAAAAAATTGAATTAAGCTTCTAAGCTGAGTCTCAACTTGAAGATTGATTTGAATTTTTTTGGGTAAATACCAGAGTTGTTAAAGGATCTAGATACTAAAGGATCTAGATATAAAAATGTGGTATCTGTATCTAGATAGATTCTTGATTAAAATATCTGTATCTAGATATTATTTTGGACAATGTATCTGTATCTAGATCCATTTAAAAAGTATCTTTTAACAACTCTGGTAAATACATAGCTACACTGTTTTATAGTTGACTAAAGTTAGGCATTTTAACAACACTAGACAAATCAACATGAATTTCAAGCTGACTCCACTCAGATTTTTTTCTAAAATTTTCACTAATTTGTATATATTAAAACTTAGGCAAAAAAAATACAATTTTAGCCTCCATGACCAAACAGCGGCCAAGACATGGGCCTCTGAAGGTCAAAAAAGTGGCGCCATTCTGGGCAAAATACTCTTCTTTTAATTTTGGATATAATTGCGCTAGATGCGTCATTTAAATCTCTTTGTGTAGCCTAATGGTAGGCCTCGCTATATATAGCTAATTATCATTTTTAAAAAAATCCAAATGTCAAAAATTAAAGTTGGGCCGAGCTCAGGTTCAGGAGATATGGCATTTTAATCGTTAATCTTATAAAAATCCGCCATAATATTGCAATTATTTAAGCTAGTCTTTTAAATATTTTATGTACATAAATCGGAGACCTGCATGCCTGGCCCGGATACACGGGCCGGGACGTATTTTAATTTTTTAGACATAACCCAAGCCAAGCCTTAAATTTTTTTTTAAAAAAAAATATCCGGGGCAGGCTGGGCCGTATATTTTAAAATTAAATATTTTAAATAGCCATTAGCTATAAAAATTAAAAATAAATGAAATATATATTTATTTTTTTTAAATAGGCTGGGGCCGAAATGGGCCTAAGAAATACTTCCTTGCATGGTTACCCATAACAAATCATTAACGATAAATTTAAAATTATAAAAATTTTAAGCGCAAATTCAATTCAACTGAAATACAAGAGATGCACAGGCCTTGGGCTCAATGCTTTTGAAAGTATAAATTACCTTATGTTTTAATAAATAATAATTAGGCTCAAATTTGATTCAGCTTACAAGCAAAATTATTCTATATAATAAGAAAGCGACTCACGAAGCCAAAATTAAAAAGAACAGAGATGAGGATGATTAAATGGATGTGTGGGGTATCTCTGAGAAAGAGAAAAACTAGCAAGGAATTGCAAGCAAGATTGGGTATAGAAATGATTGGAGTGGTAATGCGATAAAATAGACTTAGATGGTTTGTGCATGTGGAAAGTATGACAAAAGATGAGGGGTAAAGAGATGCACATTATTGGAAGTAGGAGGATCAAGATCTAGAGGAAGGCCCAAGATGACGTGGACAAATGTGATAGCAGTGGATATGAGAAGCATGAATCTTACAAATATTGATTGTCTACAATACCACATCAATAAGTAGATTAACCACCAATCTCATTTAATTAACTTATAAAATTTATAAATTAAAGTTACATTGTATAAAGATTTTTTAAAAAATCATTCTTGAAGGAGTTGAAATTTTTTTTTTCTTTATTACTTATTTAAAATATTAAATAAATCACAATCTATCATATTCACAAGAGAAAACATAACTGGATCAGCTGTTCAATCACTTGGTATCGCATTCACCATAAAAAGCAGGCTGAGTTGTGGATGGCTCACCCCCCCCCCCCAATTGTAAAACATTCCTTCACACGAACTAACTGTCAGTTAGCGTACAATCACGATCCTTTTTTAAATTGTTGATATTTTTTTGATCAACCAACCAAAATTGCTTTTATAAATTTGCATTTAAAAAATAGTAGTATATACATATTTATCTCCTGGTTATGTCTATTTAATGTATTATTATAAATTTGTTTATCCTAATCTCTTTCCACATAACGATATAATTTATTATCTATACGAAATGAAGAAAATAAAACTTTATGAGCCTTTGGGCCTCTACTTCGTGAGCCTCTTTCCGTTGTCGTTCCTGTCTCTCTTCGGCCTCCGCTCTTTGCAGGGCAGATCGTTTTTGTTCTAATATAGCTGCTCCCATGTCAAAATTTTCTCTCCTTTTATCCTCGAACGTAACTACGTTTTTAATATATTTTATTTATTATAAATTTTGTGTTAAGAAAAATATAGAAACAAGAAGAAATAAAAAATTATACTATGCAGTAAAACTCGTCTACTTTGGGCTCTTCATAATTAGGGCAACTCCCTAATTTGAATCAAATTCCTATATACACTGTGTATTAGAAGATGTTTTTGATAAACTGTCTAACTAATTTGGCAAAAAGTAGGTCCCAAAGGTGCTAAAATTAGACAGGTTTTACTAATAAAATAAAAAATTACTGTTATAAAAGAAGGTAGAGAGGGGGTGGGGATGTTATAATCTAGAAAAAACAGAATTGAATCCCTAAAAAGAAATACTTTGGCCTCCAATGCTTGAATTCCTATTTTATGAGTAAGAGTTTTGAAGAAAAAAAAAGAATATGTTGAGAGCAAATTGTCCACTGGTGGATATTGAAGAAAAAAAAATGAAGTTTCGGTGTTTTGATTTATTCCTCCTTTTTTTGTTTCTGCTAGAGTAAAGGTTATATTGACATATGCGGGAAAAGTGGTTAAGCAAATCGGTTAAAAAGCTTATATCCATACATTTCTGGTTCTTACCATTCTCCCATCCCCCTTAGTTCCATTTTGAAAATACGAAATTTATTAATTTGATGATATTTATTATATATTCTCGAAATTAATATAGATAAGGGATGTATAATCTTATTTTAAATATTCTAAATAGTTTTAGCCCTCATAATAACGTTGTTAAACGCCTTAATTTGAGCTGATTTTTTAAAAACAGCTGACTCAATATTTTATTAAAAAGAAAATAACGTGAGTCTGAAGATTCGGCTCATAGACGGCACAAAGGTTTGGATATCTATTAGCAAACTATGAAAGCTTTGGCAACATTTTTCTGGCTAAAATCTTGAGTTAGCCGTTTTAAAAAAATTGGCTCAAATAGAGCCATTTAACAACACTACCTCATAACTCTCTAATATATTTCTGCCAGATTATTATGGTGAAATGTACACTCAGATCAATTTTTCAGAAGTATAATTTTTTTTTAAAAAAAAATATCATGCTCTTTGGCAAAAAATATAAGATAATTGGACAAAATTTTTTTTGAAATTTTCAGATATTATACTAAATATTATAACTTTTTTGAAAACTGCAAAATAGATTTTTAGAACGTGGATATAGAATCTTGTAATAATTATAGTATATCATGAATGGAAAAAAAAGGATGATTTAGGTTTTATGTCCAAGGGACCTTGAATTTCCCAATTTTAATAAACGTTGTTTGTTTGCAAGTGAATGTTGTAGTATCCCATACAAAGTGTAGACCATGAAAAAATATATTGCCATTCCAATATACCTTGATATTAATTGTGAAAACGTCATTTATTTAGTCAAAAAATGTATGTTTTTTATTTTCTTATATTACTCTATGTTGAAGGTAATCTAGATCAAAAAATTGGTCAATAATTCAATGATAATGATTAGTCATATGACTTAAGGAATATATTTCTGGCAAATTTATCGTGCTTAAGGGTAATTGTAAAATTAGTCTGATTTTTTATATCCAAAATCGTGTGTAGAATAAAAAAAAAGATATTAATGTAATGCATTGCTGGATTGATAGGAAAATAATTTAAGACAAATGAAGATAGTAAGAGGTTAGGATAGATAAGGTGGGGGTAAAGCATGAGGATGATATGTAAATTCAAATTGTAATCTGGGTTATAATGGCCTAGGGAATATGGTAAAGTAAAATATCTATAGAAATAAATATTAAGAGTTTAAAGTAAATGAAGATGAGGGGTAAAGAATTTTTGGTGGAGTAACTAGGGCTAGAAACAAAATAAAGGTTTTGAATTTTAAAAACAAAAAATTAAATTTCAAAAACAATAAGTTTTGAACTTCAAATATAATTTTTTGAATATTTTATAGCAATTTTCTTTTATAAAAATTAGGTTTTTTTAAAAAATATCTATAATTATGAAATAAATTTTTGTTCATGTTTTATTATTACAAGATTGTGTATAAAATTAAAAATATTATTTAATAATATATTTAACAAGGCTGACAGTATCACACTACATCAACAACTGATTAATTATAATCTTATTATTGTTTTTACATACATGGTTGTTTGATTTGAGTGTTTGTTGATTGAGTATTGTTATTTAATTTGTATGATGGTGGAAGCATATCAGAAGACAGCTTATCAGGCAATTTGACCATACGTCCTGATTTATATTCTTCAGCTAAAAAATTAGCCAACATAAATTCCTCCAAATTTAACTTGCCATCTCCATCAATATCTGATAAATTCCTAATATTATAGGATTAAAATTTAGAGCAAAGTTATAATTACCATATTTGAGCTAATATAGATTGAGGTAATTGACTTTGTAATAATATATCCTTTGCTTGTACACCTGATTATTCATATATAATTAATTAATAAAAAATTACAATAATTTACCAGTTATATATCTAGTATTTTCTTTATCCAGTGTAATAAATACTTGATTATATCTTAATCGTGATTGAATAGGAATTGCCCAATCACATCCCACTGTCAGTAAATTATTTGTATTATTAGCAATAACATTATTATATGAACTTTAAATTTTTAGATTAAAAACAGTATCCATTTTATTTACTTGTTTTGAGAGTTGGGTATTATATTATCATATTTTTGAGGAATCATATTAAAAGCTTTGTTGGCTATATAGTATTTAAATTAGATAATTAAAATGTCTACCATATGACACATTCAAAGGAGGAGTTGGTAAATCTAATCCAGATAACTTCATATTTATTAAATGCATTGCTATACAAAACTCATTTTTATCTAGCATCCCATCTTTGTCTATATCTGACAAGTCCCTAGTAATAATATTATAAAATATACATGGAAATAGTTTACCATATACTAGCTAGTATCAAATTAGAAAATCCAGATTTGAGAAAAAATTGCTTTGCATTGATTCCTATAATTTATTATTTAAAAATTTTGGAATTAATAACCTGTTATTAATCCATTTATTGGAGTTAATTGAGAAAAATAATCCTCGTATTTAATCCTATCTTCATCACTTATCAATATATCTTCTTCTAGACAATTATGAATGTTAAATTATATAAAATTATTACTTATATTTCTTCTAACTGAATTAGGTAAAGATGTGTGATTTATGTATGGTTGTGATATATTATTGAGAATAATGTTACTCATTTGTTTTTCATTCAAATTTTTGTTAGATTATTATTATTAACCTTATATTAATATATATATAGTATAAATAAAATTAAAATATATTGATAAATCATAGATAAGATATAAGATAAATAAGCGAAAGATCAAAGATCATCATATCGATTTTAAATTAGTGACGCCTTCACTTTTTCGAATTTATTCTAATTTTTTGGAGGTTATAATTTATTTTAGACGGAGGGACGACGTTTTTGTTGAATTTTATTGATATAGAAATTTTATAAACATCTTTCTAATACTCGTTTTTTAATCTTTTTATGTATATTTCTTTATTGCCCAGGTATAATTGCTATTTGATTATATTTCTAAGAGCTACAATGTTTTTGGGGTGTAAATTAATCAAAATGGGAAATATTTTAATCAAAAAAAAATTTATACTGTATTTTTTAATTTTTGGGTGAATTTATTAAACTGGGCAGTATTTTTATTTAAATAAATTTTTTAGGCAGTATTTATAAAATATTAAACAGTAAAAATAAATATTTTCAGTGCAGAGGCGTAACCAATTATATAAACATTGGGCGTAACTAAAGGCTAGGAGGGGAGAAGAGAACCCTCCTCCATTGCAAAATTCTTTGTTTTCTTATAAATATACCCCACGTCTCATCCCTTAATCTCATCCCTTTATAATTATATAGAATATATCAGTGACGAAGCGTCAAGTTAACTAGGGATGCAATCGAAATAAATTTTTTATTTATTAGTCAAAGCAGAATAAGATTTATTAATAAATGAAAAACGTCTTTGTTATTGAGTAAAATGATCAGGTACTAAATTATAAATGTTATTGCTAGATTTTAAATTTTTTAATAATTATTTTTCAATCGAAATCAAAGACAGATTCAATAATTAATTTTGACTGATCCTGTTTCTCTAATAAGATTTGATTCTAAAGATTAAAAACCTTTTGTTTGATATTTCCAATTTTAGTCTTTAATTTAAATTTTAGTCCAATAACAAACAATATGAAAAATCCATAAAATAATCTATATCAAATCTTCCCCTTATCTTGAATGTCCTCCAATTCTTTTTCTAAACGGACCGCAGCAATTGCTTGTTGCATACTCTCTTGTATGGGAATTCTTTGACTCCGAACATGGTTAATTGACATTAAAATTTCTGTAAATATAAGGATTTCCCTTCTGTATATTGCATATTTGCGTCTGCTGGATTAAGGCATATGGTGGAATATCACAATTTTTAACTAAATGATTGTATAACGTTCATTGTCCTACTTGATCCTTCCCGTTTGACATTGAAGATTTTCATATCTTCAGATTTATTTGGTCTATTTTTCTCCAATATGTTTAATATCCTTCTAGGTTTTCTAAAAGATATTTATTCGTAAATAATGGACCACAGTACAATAAAGGAAGATCATCACTTTATATTATTTTTTTCATTTTTTTTTAAAAATAATTTTTTAAAAAAAATTAATGATTAAGCAAATAACTATATCAATGAGCGTTTAATCCAACCTATATGTATACCATCAATACACTTGACCATCGGAAAATTTAAATAAAATCAAAAGGAGAAAATTAAAATTTCTCATACATTATCTTCACTCTTTTATTTTTATTTTATTTTATCAATTATTTGACTTATCAAATATTTTTCACAAAGGATACACTATATATAATTTACAGCACATATTTCCTTTTGATTATTAAAAATTTTTGACAATAGATACACAATATATGATTTACATACCATTCAATCCAATGTACATATTTTCTTTTTATTAATTATTTACTATTTAATTTTACAATTAAACAGTAAATATTATTCAATCAAATTTTCACAACACCAAAATAAAATTTTGGTAAATTAAATGAATCCATGTAACACATAGTAAATCTTAAATCTACAAAATATCACTGATTCATATTAACTCATCATTAAACCTCTCACTGAGAAAAAGAACATAAATTTTAATATACATTCAATATATGATGGGTAATTACCACTGTTAGTAAGAATTTAATCAAATGAGTTCCCACTAACCAAATAAATTTACTCTAATAATCAAATTAATAAGTTACCTTATTAAAGACACCCTATGTCACATATGTTATATATTAATTTGGGCACGAATTTTTAGATAAATTTATCTGTCACCAACCAAATCAGATACCAAATCTATACATATATGCGTTAAATAATATTTACACACTAACTAATGTTCTCTTTTTTTAATATGATAATTGTAACATATCCCAATGATTCCGTCCTCGAACTCTATGCTATTCATAGCACCTAAATTTTTTAATAGATTCTTTCCTCATTATTTCTTTTTATTATTGAATAAACGACCCCATATAATTGATCCTAATAGAAATTTTATATTTAATCTTTTACAGTGTAATATAATAGCACTTCCTTTTCAAGTAAACTTTGGTCTTCTACAAATAATTCGGCAGGTGTTACATTTACAAGATTCTTGGAATTATTGTAATATAAATGGGCCATCTAAACATTAACTTGTTCTTGTTTGGCCTTTTTTATCCAATTTTTTACTATGGCTACTATCCTCTCTGACTGATCATTAGAGCAAGTATGATATGTAAGAGCCAGCACATGTTTTATTTATAAAGAAGTACAAAAATTCTAAAAAAATTTTTACTAATAAAAGCCGGACCCCCATCAGTCCCAGTGGTTTCTGGAACCAAATTTAGCCCACAATTCTTGTAATACTTTGATGACAACCTATGTCGTTAACCCATGAACTTCTATATATTCAATCCAATTAGAATATTCAATTAAAAAATACGTTTTTTAAATCCAAATCAAATCAATATGAACGTGTTCCCACGATTGATTTGAATTTACCCACACACTTCCCAGTTCTTTATGTGGTATGGAGGCTTATGAACAACATAGAACACATTTATTTGTAATTTTTTTCAATTTCCACATTCATACTAAGCCACCAAACATATTCAAGCGCCCAAGGTTTTATATTATTTCTGACTTGATAACCAGCATGTAATAAACATAGAATCTTATCGCTTAATTTATATGGTATTACAACACGATTTCCACGCATTATACAATTGTCCACAATTGACAATTCTTTTTGTATTTTTTTTTATGAAAATCATGTCAATTTTTTCAATTTTTTACATCCGTTAAACACAGTTTTAACTGACTTAAATCCTTGTCTTTCAAAGAATTTAATTTAATATCTTCTCTATGACCTCCCTTTAACATATAAGAAAAAGTACGAATTAATGCATCTTAACTAATTGTAATTTTATTATCGATTACTTCGGGATTTGCACTGCTGATTCAAATCTCAATAAAATACCCGGCAAATAATTTTCTTTCCCTTGCCGATATTTAATTTCAACATTGAAACTTCCTACGAGTAACAACCAACAATGTAATCTCGGTAACATCATTAATCCTTTTTTTAAATCTCAGTAATGACAAATTTTATACCTAATTATATATTCACGATACTTGGTTAAGCCAAAAAAAAACTTTTAGGTTTACTGTTCAATAACAGAATGCTGAGTTTTTACTTCATGAAATAGTCTCTCTAACTCATCAATTAGATGTAATGATGCGCCTCCGAAACTTTTATTAGATGCATCTACGGCCAAAAATATTTCTAAATCATTACTAAAACACACAATAGGTTCTTCAACAATTAATTTTTTCAATATTTCAAAAGCACATTTCGTTTAAATTTCCACTCAAATGTAACTATTCTTTAATAAATTATACAATGGAGATGCCACTTTGAAAAAATTTCCAAAACGATGTAATAATTCACCATACCCAAAAATGACCTCACTTCAGCCTTACTCTTTGGCTGATTCATATAGTTTCACTTCAAACCCATTAATTTACCCAAATATACAATTTCGGTTACATCAGGAACACTTTTTTCTTTTTTGTCTCTCTAACCTTTGTCACGAATTCTCTTGTAAACTTCCTCAAGACGCTGATTATATGTTCTGGTGTAACTGTAGTTATCAACACATCGTCCATAAAATAAAATACACGCATTCTAATCCTTGGAAGACACAGGCTATATGGAAGATAGGTACGCACACAAGTAATCTACAAAAAGAAAATAAACCCTTCAAATTAGTAATTGTCAATAATTTGTAAATTTCCTTTTTTAAAGAACTGCAAATATCTAAAGAAAAATTCACTTTGGAAAAATTATTTCCACCTTTTAAATTGCTTAAATTTCCTCAATTCTAGGCAATGATATTTGACTGCAACAACCCACGGGTTTAATGGAACATGGCACATAGCCTTAACTTTCCATTTACTTTTTTTAACAGTAACCATAGTTGTAGTTCCAATAAGTTCCACCTGAATAATAATACCACCCAACGGTCTAACTATTCTGAATTTATTTCTCCCACTCAAAAGGAACTCGTCCACATACTAAAAAAAATGAGTGAAAATCTCTTATTCAATTTCACATCCACTTGATAATCATTGAGACATCCCAAAGTGTCTTCAAAAATTCTATCAGATTTTTCCATTAAAATAGATAAAGTTTCACAAATTTTATTTATTTCATTTTTTAGAATCAATAATTTGATTTTAATTTCAATGTTTTTTTTCGACTTACATGGCTCAACTATTAATTCATCGGAAATTTCATAAATATCCTAATTAATAAGGACTTCATCTCTCATTATATCCGTCATCTCCATTTCATGGATTTTATTTTGAATGTTATCTAAAATTATTTTTCATTCCATTATCGCCTGCCAAATCACTATTTATTATAAAAATATACCAATAATTATTAGGAGGACTAAGTTTGGTAATCCAATCCCAACCCATTATAGTTTCAACATTTTATTCTACCACCCATAAATCAAGAATACATGTTCTATAATTAAGAATCACTCCCTATTTGGTTTTATACAAAGCCGCAATTTATGACCCATCGAATTGTCTGACACACATATGTTTTTTTTGAGTATGCTTTCAGGCCAATATTTATAATAATTTTTCCTGGACATTATTAAAATGCTTGCACCTGTATCAAATAACATTTCAATATTTTGCTTACCCATTTTCAAATTAACACTAGGACATGAATATTGCATATCGTCTCTTTCAGTCTAGAATTTTATATATTCTAATCGGCTGAATTATATTTATTATATTTGAATTTTCATTTAATTAATATTCATGCTCAAATTCTTCACTAAATTTAGAGGCCTCTGAGTATCTTTGATATTTTTATTATAAATTTCCAATGGATATTTCTCACCTTTTTTATTACTATAATACTTTTTATTCAGATTATTGATAAATTTAAAATTGTTTATTTCATCAATGTGACAATAATAATTTTCAACCCTGCAACTCGGTTTATTTGAGTTAAGATTCGATTTAGAACTATCATTTTATGCAATTTTCTTTTTTTATTAAATATATACAAAATTTTTTTTACAAAACTATATGTATTAAAAAATTTATTGTTATATATATATGGTCTCTCTACCTTTTTATGATTCTCTTGCAAATCATATAATCACTGCAATGATTTAACACAATTCATAGCAATACGACCCATTTTTTCATATCTGAACCACATTCAGGCACTATCTGTATTACATACATCCATTTCACTTAGATCTAAGATAATATTTATATTTCGAAACGCTGGTTTTATCAATACTGGTGATCTATGAAAATCATTTTTGAAATTTCTTCTTTTATAAATAGTGTTGTTAAACGGCTCGTTTTGAGCCGATTTTTAAAAGCTAACTTATTTTAACCAGAGAAATATTGCCTAAGCCTTGAGATTTTGCTGATAGATGCAAACCCCTTGTTCCTTCTACAAACAATATCTTCAGGCGTCCAGGATGAAATATTGAGTTTGTCGTTTTTAAAAATCGGCTCAAAAGAGCCGTTTAACAACACTATTTACAAAGCAGTTTCTTTTTATATGTTCTAAAAATTCACATCGATGACAAACCGTATTATCTTTATCAATTGTTTGTGCTGTAAATTTCCATAATTTTTCCATTCCTAGAAAAGCAATTCTTTTTAATATGACTTTGTCGGCCACAATTAGTACAATTATCACTAACTTATTTTATAATATATGCATCTCATCGGAAATATTTCTTGAAATCCCTTTAATTTCTTGATTTCTCTTAAATTTAAATTATCAGTTATCTCTTTCGATAACATCACATTTATAATTTAGCTGTATTTCACTTGTACTTGCATTTACTTATCCTCACGTGATTCTTTTATTTCTTTCAAATTTTTTGATATCTGTAGATATATTCCCTGTGTTTTCAATCTGAACGTGAAAGACATGGTAACACTTTGCTTGTCTATGTATTTGATAAACTATCTTACTCTGCTCTTATACTAGTTACTATATTTTTCTTAAATATAATCTAACTAAGAATAAAAATTTCTTTGTATTTAAAGTATTTTGCTATATTATATTCTTACTGAAATTTATTATTAAAATTAATCATAAATGTTACCCTCAAAACTTTTAGAAAATTAACAAATAAGAATAATATTAATACTTTACGTGTGAAATTGTAAAATATTATGGTAAAAAAATAAATAAAAAGGCTTAAAATTTAAAAAGAAAAAATTTATTAATTTTTATAATTTGTTAATTGACAGTTCAGTCGTTTAAATTATTGAATTTAAAAAGAATATAATTCAAGTCAAAAACTACCCCCAAAAATTAATGCTTACCCCATCAAAAAATTTTAACCCGCAAAAATCTCTAACCCTCCAAAATGCCAATATATTTTAAAGACATTTATCTCCTACCCACCCTCCCGTCGACACTGGATATATATGCATTTAAAAATATTGTTCACGCAATACTTCATAATATTTAGATTCACCATATCACATGAAGAGACTTTATTTCTAATTAATTTCTGTGAAATATTTTTGAATGTATTTAAGACCCAACTTGATTAAAAAAATAAGCCTAAGCATTCAGGAAAGAAACATAAATGTACTCATATCAAGTAGATTATCCTATAAATTCTATTTTCAGTTCAAGACTTCGATTTTCTAGAATGGCCCATATATATATATTTTTAGGCCCTAGTCTTTTATATTTAAATATGCAATTGAAAACAATGAATTAAATATATATTTATAAAATTTAAATTGACAATCGCCATATACCAATCTAGATATCATTCAAAATACTTCTTTTCATTATAGAGATTACTTCATTTTTATTATTATTTAACCATTTATTTTAGAGTTTTCTTTATTGTTTTAAATACATAATATCAGGATTTTATGCGAATATTGATTGATACTATTGCAAAATAATATTAGGCTTTTATGCGAATATAGATTGATACTATTTACATTCTATTCAATTTAAATTTGTAATAAATCTTCGAAAAACCTAACAAAAGGCCTAATTTATAAATTGATAATTTGCCAATTGCAGTCAACATGCTAGAGGTCCTTTTATAACCTTGATTTGATAGGTCGAAGTTAAGCTTCTGAAGGGTAAGTAATAACAAAGGGGTGAGAAGGGATCCTATTTATCATTATATGAATGCATATTAATGTAATTTATTAAGCGTGCAAACCACAAATGACGTTACAGCTGACTCCTATGTAAACACTTACATTAATATAATGATGACGTTACAGCTGACTCCTATGTAAACACTTACATTCATATAATGATTGATTCACCAATATAGTTATTATATTAACAAATTAAATCAGAATAAGTTATATAAAGACAAAATAAGAGTTTAACAATTGCAAATATTAAGAATTGTAAAATATAAAGTTAATGAGCTATTTAAAAACCTTGATACCTGAATTATGATTCTAAATTCTTTAAATAAATATTTTTATTTTTAATATCTAACATATGCAGCCATAGAAGGCTTGATTTTACCACAGGGAGGCTCCAAGCGCATTTATATGCAACTGATTAAAAGAAAGAAATATTATAGATTTGTGATAATATAAATTTTGGGATTAACCATTTTTTTATACCAAAGAGCGTTGTTTAGCATGAATTTTCTAAAATGTATATATATCAGCTCAGCTGTTTAAATGTCGGGTTAAACTTTAAAAAAAATGGGAGATAGCGAGCAAAAAGCTTTAAATTTTATGGCTGAAGGAGAAAAGAAATGTCATTCTTCGAAAGGCATTTTAAGCTCAATGTTTGGGTACATGTAATTACTATAAATATTATTTATTATTTACTCAGAAAGGAATCAGCAACTTTAGATTCTGCCTGTGAATGTTTTGAAAAGGCAGCCAATAATTTTAAAATAGCCAAAAATTGGACAGGTATTAAAATATTATAATATATATATTTACAAATAGTTGGTTGAATAGCTGCTGGAAAGGCTTTTGTTAAGTCTGCTGAAATTCATGGATCTATGGGTAATAAACATGAAAGTGCTAATAAATATTATGAGGGTGCTAATTGTTTTAAAAAATCTGACCACCAAGGTTTTTATATAATTAAATACCTTATATTTTCCCTCTATCAAGATGCTGTCAAATGCTTACTGAAAGCCATTGATATATATACAGATTTAGGGAGATTTACTATTGCAGCTAAATACCATGCTAATTTAGCAGAAATTTATGAAAATGAACTAAAAGACATAAACAAAGCTATTCAACATTATGAACAAGCAGCTGATTATTTTAGGGGTGAAGAATCTAATAGGTTAATATTTATTTTTTGATATGGAATTAATTTATATAAAAATTAGTGCTGCTAATAAATATTCCTTAATAGTAGCAGGACTTGAAGCTGAACGGGATAACTATAATAAAGCAATCAAGATATATGAACAGGTTAAAATATTTTTATAATATATATACATATTAGAGATACAATGGGTCCAATTTTTTCACAACTAGCAGTTCTAGTACCAGATTCTAAAATTTGTTTATTAAGAAAAAAATATTAACTAAATCTTATATGAAATGCAAATTTAATTCAATAAAAATATTTTTGAATTTATTAGAACCATCAAAATATAATTAGCACATGAATTGTCAACATAACATATCTTCAACAGTTGTTATTTATTATTTTTCAGATATAAATTTTTTGAATTGAAATAATTTCATATATAATTCCTATAGTACAAAGATTGGATTATAATATAAAAAACATTTTTTAAAAAATGTTTATTTTTGAGTATGCTTGATGCCATTGAAGTTCAACAATTTTGTACTACTAAAATGCCATATGTTCTCCCTCATTGAAAGAGTATTTATTCCTATTAAATGTAATTGACATAAATTAATTCCTTATAGATGCCTTAACCTAATCTGGTTAATTTTTGCCCATCATTCTATCTATTTTCGGATTTATGATCATATGTTTTTACGCAACATTAACCACATAAGGGTTCAAAAAAAGTAATTTTTTTAAAAGAATTGTTTGAAAAAATTTGATATTTTATTAAAATTTTTGTTTATATTCTTACTAAACAAAAATACTATATTTTCACCATAATATTTTTAATATAAAAAAAAATCCAGAAAATTCATAATTTTAATATAATTCTCATTAATTTTTTTTTTATTTGAATACCAATGAAGGCTCTGGTGATGAGATAGATGTTGCAATTATACCTCATAATGCTGCTTTAATTAGTGATGAAGAAGATTTTGATGAAAACGATCTTATAGACACACCTAATCTTCCACTAGTTACTGCAGGGGATATTGAAATCCATTATCTAACAGACATTGATATTGTCACAGAATCCTCAATTTGTATAAATCATTTGAAATAATTTAAAATGTAGAAAAATTGATCCAATTTACAAATCTAGAACCACTGATAATGTTAAGGAATTATTATCAAATCTTCAATTTGATATTATCGGATAAACTCCAATAGAAAAAGAAATGTATTCACTGCTTGCGGATCAATCACATATTTATTCCAAACAAAACAATAGACCTATTCAACTCAGTCAGAGATGAAGATATTTATAGGAATTCTTTGGCTGACTGGATATCATTCTTTTGCAAGAAAGAAGGTATTGGTCATATGACAATGATATTACTATACCAATCATTATGAATTCAATGACACAACATACATTTAGCATGTCAAAACGAATTTACATTTATCTAATATCAACTCTTGATGAACAGTATAATCTTTATAAAGTCCGCCCATATTTAAATTTACTAAATAAAAAGTTTCAACAATTTGGTATATTTTTATATAATTTATGCATAGATGAGCAAATGATACCATATCGAGGAAGACTTTCCTGTAAAATGTTTATCAAAGGTAAACCCATTCAATTTGAATATAAATCATGGATTCTTGTTTCCTCCGATGGATATAATTTGCATTTAATATATATATCAAAGTAAAAATAAAACCCCAATGGCTTCAAATTTTGGATTAGGAGGTACGGTTGTTGCAAATTTAGTCAAATTTGTTCAAGTCTCTTCTTTACATTTTATCTACTTCGATAATTTTATTTAACATCTCTAAGGCATTTATCTCATTTGAAGTATCTTAGATTTTTCGCAACTGGAACTATAAGAGATAATAGAATTGAAAATTCCCTAGAAACAATTGGCAAAAAAAAGAGAGGGGTTATTACGACTATTGATTTGAAAAGAAATATGAAATATTTGTAGTTTGATGGAATGATAGTAAAGTGGTGACCGTTGCATCACCATGTAAAGCTCAACTTATCAAGATTCTCTCGAAAGATTTTCTCAAAAATAAAAATTACACAATCTAATCTTATAAATTCATTTGATTCCCATATGGGTGGCGTTGATTTGTACGATAACCTAGTGTCAACATATAGAATAAATATATGAGGTAAAAAAATGGTGGTTGTCTATCTTTAACAATTTTTTTGACGACGTAGTAGTAGTAGTAAATTTATGGAAGTTATGGAATCGAGTGAATCCTGATGATAAAAAAATCATTACTAACATTTTGGCGGGAAATAACTACGACACTTGTGAGCTAGTCAATTTTCCTCACTAAGTGAAACACCTGTAAATTTATATGTATACAGTATGTTACAACTATTATCGATAACTAAAGGCGACGTTGTAAGTAGTGTTGCGTAATCGGCTAAAAACTACGCCTAAGCCTAATAAGGCTAAGCCTAAAAATCGGCTAAGCCTAATTAGGCTAAGCCTAAAAATCGGCTAAGCCTATATAAATCTGCTAAAAATTAGTCAAAATTCTGCATCGATGCTTAGTATTAATTATTATTTATTTTAGTAAAATAATTTATTTTATTTATATTTAATGTAAATATTTTATTATTATCAACAAATAAACATGATATGATTTAATATTTTTTATTTATATTATTATATTTTCAAATGAAAATAAATTTATTTATTTGATGTTATTTTAATAAAAAAAATAATATGCTGCTATATTGTAAAATTGTAATATTCTTTTTAATATAATTTATTAGTGATTTTCACAATCATCTTTATAAATACATCTTTTATTGAGGAATTATATTGTAAATTTTATTAGATAAATAAACAATCTTTTAGGTAAAATCTTTTATAATTTTTTTATCATTTTTTTTAAATTATCTTTTTTATTAAATGAGGTGGATTTTATGAAACTTTTTTGATGATTTTATATGATCTTTTTATGGATAATATTTTAATGTGACAATTGTCATAATCGTTATTTTATAAGTTTTTTGAATTTTTTTAAATAAAATAGGTTAAAATAAGTATTAATAACATGTGTAAATATAAATTTAGTGAAGATGTACCAAAGAAAAGTGACAATTGTCATAATCGTTATTTTTAAAGTTTTTTGAATTTTTTTGACGACAATATGTTAAAATAAGTATTAATAACATGTTTAAATAAAAATTTAGTGAAGATGTACCATAGAAAATTGACAATTGTCATAATCGTTATTTTATAAGTTTTTTGAATTTTTTTGAAGAAAATATGTTAAAATAAGTATTGATAACATGTTTAAATAAAATTTAGTGAAGATGTACCATAGAAAATTGACATTGTCATAATGGTTATTTTTAAAGTTTTTTGAATTTTTTTGACGAAAATATGTTAAAATAAGTATTAATAACATGTGTAAATATAAATTTAGTGAAGACAATGAAAAGTGACAATTGTCATATTCGTTATTTTTTAAATTTTTTTGACGAAAATATGTTAAAATAAGTATTAATAACATGTGTAAATATAAATTTAGTGAAGATGTACCAATGAAAAGTGACAATTGTCATAATCGTTATTCTTAAAGTTTTTTGAATTTTTTTGACGAAAATATTTTAAAATATGTATATATAACATGTTTAAATAAAAATTTAATGAAGATGTACTCTAGATAAGCGACAAATGTCATAATCATTATTTTTCAAGTTTTTTGATTTTTGTTGACGAAAATATGTTAAAATGAGTAATAATAACATGTTTAAATAAAAATTTAGTTAAGATGTACTATAGAAAAGTGACAATTGTCATAATCGTTATTTTTAAAATTTCTTTGATGTAAATGGGTAAAAATATAGATTGTAAAATTAAAATTGCCTGAGTATTATGCCATAGAAAAACATATGGTAATAATAGATTCTTCCCCAAAAACAGGAGCAAATTGGTATTTCATTACATTTGTTCATCGGGTCAGAAATTAATATGCAAAATTTATATCATAATATCTAATCCTAAGTTAGAAATTATTATTTTTTTACCAATTTTCACCAGACAATCTTGTTTAAAATTTGGATAAACTTTTTTTTCTATTTTAAAATCAATATCGATGCAAGTTAACTATTTTCGTCAAAAAAAATCAAAAAACTTTAAAAATAACGATTATGACAATTGTCGCTTATCTAGAGTACATCTTCACTAAATTTTTATTTAAACATGTTATCAATACTTATTTTAAAATATCTTTGTCAATAAAATTCAAAAAACTTTAAAAATAACGATTATGACAATTGTCAGTTTTCTATGGTACATCTTCACTAAATTTATATTTACACATGTTATTAATACTTATTTTAACATATTTTCGTCAAAAAAATTCAAAAAACTTTAAAAATAACGATTATGACAATTGTCACTTTTCTATGGTACATCTTCACTAAATTTATATTTACACATGTTATTAATACTTATTTTAACATATTTTCGTCAAAAAAATTCAAAAAACTTTAAAAATAGCGATTATGACAATTGTTACTTTTCATTGGTACATCTTCACTAAATTTATATTTACACATGTTATTAATACTTATTTTAACATATTTTCGTCAAAAAAATTCAAAAAACTTTAAAAATAACGATTATGACAATTGTGACTTTTCTATGGTACATCTTCACTAAATTTATATTTACACATATTATTAATACTTATTTTAACAAATTTTCGTCAAAAAAATTCAAAAAACTTTAAAATTAACCATTATGACAATTGTCACTTTTCATTGGTACATCTTCACTAAATTTATATTTACACATGTTATTAATTCTTATTTTAACATATTTTCGTCAAAAAAATTCGAAAAACTTTAAAAATAACGATTATGACAATTGTCACTTTTCATTGGTACATCTTCACTAAATTTGTATTTACACATGTTATTAATACTTATTTTAACATACTTCCTTCAAAAAACAAAAAACTTATAAAAGAACGATTATGACAATTGTCACATTAAAATATTATCCTTAAAAAGATCATATAAAATAACATCAAAAAAGTTTCATAAAATCCACCTTATTTAATAATAAATAGATAATTTTAAAAAAATGATAAAAGATTTCACCTAAAAGATTGTTTATTTATCTAATAAAATTTACAATATAATTCCTCAATAAAAGATGTATTTACAAAGAAGATTGTGAAAATCACTAATAAATTATATTATAAAGAATATTACATTTTTACAATATAGCAGCATATTATTTTTTTTATTAATATAAATAAAAAATATTAAATCATATCATGTTTATTTGTTGATAATAATAAAATATTTACATTAAATATAAATAAAATAAATTATTTTACTAAAATAAATAAATAATAATTAATGCTAAGCATCGATGCAGAATTTTGACTAATTTATTTTAGCCAATTTTTAGGCTTAGCCCATTTTTAGGCTTAGCCAATTTTTAGGTTTAGCCGATTTTTAGGCTTAGCCAATTTTTAGGCTTAGCCGATTTTTAGGCTTAGCCGATTTTTAGGCTTAGCCGATTTTTAGGCTTAGCCTAATTAGGTTTAGCCGATTTTTAGGCTTAGCCTAATTAGGCTTAGCCGATTTGTAGGCTTAGCCTAATTAGGCTTAGCCGATTTTTAGGCTATACCTAATTAGGCTTAGCCGATTTTTCCACCTAAAATCTCGGCTAAGCCGTTTTTAGTCGGCTAAAATTAGCCGATTACGCAACACTAGTTGTAAGCTTTGGCATAGTCAGACAAGATATATATATATATGTAACATGTGTCAAATACCAATATATATTGATTTTTTAAAAAAATAAAATATAAAAATTACAACATTGTATATTATAAATGTAAAATATGTAAATAAATTTTGAAAATATCTATCATATTATGATTTTTTCCAATAATATAATTTACGTTGCAGATATGCAACGGTTCAGATTTCCTATTTAGGATGATTTTTTTTCGTGCCGATTTTAGGTTTCTTAAGACTAAAATAAATAAAAAAATTTATCGGCTGGGAAAAATGTGACCATTAAAGGGTTAAAGCACTTCAAATAAATGTGGTAAACCAGTTGAGATCCAACTATTTTAAAAGAACTGCCCAGACCTATAGAGGGAAGATTAGAATCTGGTACATATCTAATAATTATTGATTATTATTATATTTAAAAAATTATCTGCGTTGCGAATGGAACGGGCTAAAAAAATTGCGGGCCGGGTCGGGCATCTCACGCAAACTTGGAATTTCATTAAAACGTTTTTTTAAGACTTTTAAAATGGTTCGAATTAATTTTTTTGAAAGAATTTATATGGAAAATGGTGGAGTTGGAAAATGTTTATAATTCTTTTTTTTGCCAGGTCATTAGAACAAGCCGCGCTATTTGTCACATTCCCGCCCATCGTTTTAAAAATATTTTCTAACTCATTCGGTCAATCCGCTCGATGTTTGAAAATATTTTAGCAGCCCTTCCATAGAATGAGCGAGCAGGCTAAAAACCTCCCACCCATTTCATAACTCTTATACTCGACCCCTCACCTATATCAGGAGACATAACAAAATATTTTATATAAAGGGGCAAAGGGATATCATCACCGAATAGAATTCAGATTAGTCACCATAAGGGCTTTTGTGATGGAGGACGCTTCGGTTACCATACAACGAGTTGCTAAAGAGGCCATATTTTATCATGTCTACCTCATTCATTTTGAACCCACCTTAATCTCCTCCAAAAGTGGTTTTATAAATAGGTTCAGCTGCTAATTCAATCAGTGACCTATTATGCTTTACTCCATAGTGCCAATATCTCTAACCCTCTTAACCACAGCTGTTATTCAAAAAACGACTATTTTTTTAAAAATATATATTATATTTATTTTGTAAAAAAAAAAAACTCAGGGCGCTCAATCAGCCTCTCTCACTAGGAATTATCTACACCCCCCCCCCCCCCCATAAAATATTTTATTTTTGATTTCCCAACGTAAAATGATACCATTTTATTACAATTACAAAAATAAAAATGACACTATTTTATAACGATATTTAATGGTATATCGATATTTAATGTTTGGATGATAATTATTAAATACAAATTAAATAGTAAAAAATTATTTCATAAAATTTATAAGGTGGCCATGAATTCCATGGATAATTCCCTGCTTAAATATAGCGTTAAAGATCATTTCTATAAGGCAGCCCTGTGCCATCTATGCATAGACCCGCTCAACGGGGAACAAGCTCTGGAGAGATACGAGCAATTGTATCCAGCTTTTAGCGATAGTAGGGAGTGCAAGTTTTTGAAAGGTAAAAAGTGAACGCCCGCTTCCTTTTTTTAATCCACGTGGAACATAAACTTTATTTGAGATTAGCTAAAAAAAAATAAGTAACGTGATAATATTGATGAAGCTTCCTTTGATTTTTTTTTGGTAGTCTCTAATCATAACTTTTTCTTTTATTATTAAAGCACTCCTTCAAAATTTGACCGATCAAAATTCGGAAGGTTTCACCGAAACCGTTAAAAATTATGACTCGATATCCAGGCTCGACCAATGGACCACTTCCTTGTTGCTAAAACTTAAACGGACCATCAGCGATGAAGGGGATCTGAGATAAAATTTAAAAGCGGAAGTAATAAAAAATGATTTGACTGGAAAACCAATGTCAAATTAAAAAAAGGAATAATTACTGTCGTCATTTTTATTCTTCTCACCCTTCAAATTATTTATATATTATAAATGTAAAATTTTAAACTTGTTTAGTTTAACGAAAATATTTGATTACATCTTTTTTACATATACATTCCTTTCTGATGAAAAAAACAACTTCTTCACAAAAAAATAGCTTTGAATTCAATAAATCTAAGACCAAAAATTGCCCTTATTGTTCGTTATATAATTTAGAATGAATATTTAAAAATTCCCTTTAATTATGTGCAACAATTACTTTTTGGTATTTTTATATATATATAAAAGAGTAAATCCTTTTATATGGTTTATGAAGAATAAAAATATTTTGTAATTGATATTTTAAAGTCATTTTTTATTGATTTGATCTTCCATGTTTATTTATAAAAAATTTTATTTTTTGAAAATAACTAATCGTTTATAATATTTAAAATAATATCGTATCTTATTGAAAAATATGAAAGTTTAATTAAAAATAAAAAGGTATATGTTTGATGTAAATGTTTTTTTTCCTTGGCTTTATCAAATCCAGATTCTATAAAAATGATTGCTTATCCATGATAGTATATTTTATGTGCAAATAGCATAGTTTTTAAAGTGGCGGATTTTATATCCTATCCGATACATTTAGATGTATCGAAAGTTATATACGATCCATTTAAAATTTTAATGTATCCTCATCTTAGTAATTTTATGTATCAATATCAAAAAAAAATCAATACTTTTTATCTTAAAATAGTTAATTCTCTATTTTTACTTTTTAATATAAAAAAAGGATATATAAATTTTTTATTATTCGATTAAATTAATTAAATCATATGTTATTTAAAATTTTATCTTAAAATAAAAATATTAATTAATAAAGAAAATTTAAAATGTAAAACAACCATGATAAACTTTGGGTGTACAGATTTCGCCTTAAATATTTTCCTAATATTAAGCAATTATTCATTAAATACAACATTATCAATAGTCAGTGTTGTTAAACGCTACTTTTAAAAGTAGCGCGCTATCTCTTCCGCAATTTTATTAAAAAAAAGTATAGCCTTATCTCTGTTTCCACAAATGATATGAATAAATTCAAATATATTATATAATTTATTTATTTTTTATTGCATTTCGATATTAACTCCCAAGTCTTAAGCTTCGATCAGAAAGTATTTTGCTATAAATAACTACTTCAAACAGAAAGCAAATTTCAAGTAGAAGAATGATGTTAAAATTAGGTTTTATTGCAAACTCCTTATATTGATTCAAGCAAATTTATTATAATACTAGTGAGAGATGTGGAAATATTTATTTTAAAAGAAATGGTAACTATCTATCTAATAAAACTTGATTTTATATGTTTATAAATATTAATAATATTATTTTACTTAGTATTGTTAAATGGCTCGATTTGATTCTATTTTTATTAAGGGCCAACTCAATATGATATCCAGAAAAATATTATACAATTAATTTTCCTAGATAGCACAAAAGTTTTAACATCTATGAGGCTAAGATCTGTCTACAATATTGAGTTGAAATGTTTCAAAAATCAGCTAAAATAGAGCCGTTTAACAACATCAATTTTATTCTATATCCATATTTTTTGTAAGAAATATGGTAATAAAATGCTAATGTCAAGGATATTTATAACTCATAGATTAATAAATTAGGATTACATCATTACTTAGTAATCTTGATTAATAACAATATTAATTTTGTCTTTATATTTTTGTTTTAAAATAGAAGATTATGACCTGATATATATGCAATACATTCAATAATTATAACTTTGTGTTAAAAATTTATTAATCGTTAACAATATAAAATTTTAAAATACCTATAACTCCAAAGTTTAAGCGTTTATCACTTATTTTTATAATAAATTGCAACTCCTGTCTAAATTTTGGAAATTATATTGATAAAATACCAGTGATGAAACGTCCATAAAAGCATAGGAAGCATTGCTTCTCTTGAAATTTTTCTAAAAAAAATTAATATTAATATGACCTGTTAAAAAAAGTGAATATCATTTTTATAACGTTAAAATAAATATACATGATGGAAGCAAATTCTAAAGGAATCTGAGCCCCGACCTTGAACTCTAGTATTATGTCTGAACCCAAACCAGGACTCTTTAATAATAAGGGATTCAAAGGTACTAGGTTTCAAAAAAAATATTAAAATTTATTAAAAAATTATTAGGATAATTGAATAAAGATAAAATAATTAAGTAACTTTTTCGGCAAATTTTGGGTTTTAAGCCAATATATATAATGTGAGATTTTAAAAAAAATAAACTTATTTATACCATTCCTTCATACACGATTGCTTTAAAAGATCTGTAATATATTTTTTTAAATTTTAGACTTAACGAGATAATGCCAAAAATTATAATTATACAAATTTTTTAAGTATTTTACCATATGATATTTGTAAACTCTTCTAAATAATGTATAGAGATGTCTATGAGGGGTTAATATTCAATAGACAGCGCAATGCATAACACTGCTTTACAAAAGAAACAAAAACAGCAAAACATAATTTAATGAATAGTTTTATATCTTCATTTATAGAAATTTAAGAAAAAATTAGATTAATATAATAAAAATTATCTTAAAGGTCATTACTACACAAACATTTTTTCGGAGATATTATCACATCACCCACTCCCTCGCTCCTACTCTCCTATATATGCGCCTACGATATAATTTATAAAAAACCCTCTTATTGGTTTCTAAGATCATGGAATAATAGTAAAAGATAAATTGAAAAATTATAATACCTTTTTTAATTTCGCTATTAAGATGGAAATAACAATGCCATTGGGAAATTAATATAGGTAAAAAAATGACATATATATGTCATTGGTAAAAACATATGGTATTTTTAATCATCTTATCTTTTCACCATATTTATAGCATTTGTCGAAATAAATAAAATATTTGATCAAAAGTACCACATTTTTGAAATTCACCGAGTTATTTTGTAGTGTAGGTATTCATTGAATAATGTATATTAATGCATTTTTATTAATATACTTATAATGATGTGTACAAATAGTTTTTCCTTTTATAAATATATATATATGAAATTTCATATAATCAATTTTTTAAACTTATTTTTTCATTTTATTATAACTATTCATTTGAAATATAGTTTGGTACATGATAAATTATAAAGAGAGAGGTAGAATTAAAAATCAAAGAATATTTAATGCTTTTTTTTTACTAAGGTTGCAGTAAACTATTCTGTACCATAACTTTTATTGTTTAACTATTTCTTCATGTTTTATAAACCATCTATTAATATTCTACTTGAGTTAAATAAAATTATTTAACAAGGTATAATAAATTATTTAAGTTAAAGTCTTTATTTAATGCACTCTTTATATTTTCAAAATTACAGGTTACTGATCTACTAAATAATCACTTTACTCTACTAGGCTATTAAATTTTTTTTATAAGCTTTTAGAAAAACTAGAGATTAATAAACCTGTTATATAAACATTTAACAGAACATGATTTCATTTTAGGCTGAAATGCACTATTATTAAGATAGTATTCACTAATATTACCAATTAAAAATGTACACTCATTTTTAAAAAGCAAAAATATAATATTAGTATTATTTTTATTTGTTTATCAACTATAATTAATTTAAATTAAAAGAATAATTGGATATTAACACTATCATTAGAGTTGTTAAAAAGCCTGATTTGGGATGATTTAAAAAAACGGCCCAATCTAAGATTATAAAAAATAACATTATGTAAGCCTAAAGATTTTCCTCATAGCTGGCAAAAATGCTTGGACATCTATTTGACAAATCTCAATGCTTACATAATATTATTTTAGTTAAAATCTTAATCGGGCCATTTTAAAAATTGACCCAAATGCTTTTAACACTAACTATCAGTATTGGGTGTATGTTTTGTAGATTGAGGCATCTTAATACTTTTTACATGCTAATTCATCTTGTTACTGAAAAATTTCTAAATCATCACAAATTATTTGTGATTATTATTATCAACCACAAATAATAATATAACATGAGCGTCTGAATTTTTACAATGAATTATCATTTAACAATGAGTGCTATTAGATAATTCTTATCCTTTCTAACTTAAATTAAGTCATTATTATATTTAAAAAGTTGTTAATAGGGATATAAAAAGATGGTATTAGTATATCTCTAAAAAAAATTTTAAAATATAAATTCTGCTCCTAAATTATATCAACTGATCCTTTAGTATTTTATTTATTTCAAATCCATTACAAAGAAACATGCTACGTCAACCTTTATTGGATGACCATTTGGGTGATGGTTCTCCGCAAGATGCAGGGAAAAAATATTCTCAAAATAAATCTAATCATGATTTGTCAAAACCTAACTTAACTTGGGGCAGACATTTTAAGTCTAAAAATAAGACAGAAAAATATATTACTCTGACTACGACACTGATGATTTTAATATTTTGCCCTTTGCTTGTTGTATATTATTGGACTAGCTGTGCCAATTTCAACTGCAGCATTATTTCTCCCACCTTAATGTTATCCAAATATGGGCCACGCTATTTTTACCATAAATATTGTCCACATTTTGATGCCTTATCGTTTTCAGTGATAATTGGGTGGTACATTTTTCAAGCCCTGCTATATGCTTTCTTACCAGGAAAGTTAACCACAAGTCAATTAACCCCTGCTGGCAATCTACTGACCTACAAGATCAATGGGCTTTTGGCCTGGACAATTAGTCACCTCCTTTTTTTCGGATTATATTACTTCAACCCTACAATGTTTTCCCTGACTTTCATCAGCGATCATTGGGGAGGTCTGCTGGTGGGTTCGAATATATTGGCTTACTCCATTTCCTTATTAGTCTTCCTCAAGGCCCACGTAAATCCTTCCCATCCTGAAGACCGAAAATTTTCGGAATCAACTCCTTATGACTTCTACATGGGGATTGAACTTAACCCCAGGATAGGTAAAACTTTTGACCTTAAACTGTTTCACAATGGCAGGCCTGGAATTGTTGCCTGGACCATGATAAACGTATCATTCGCCGCATACCAACATAGAAAATTTGGGTCAGTCTCCGACTCCATGATAATAGTAACTCTGCTACAAGGAATTTATGCGCTGGATTTATTCTTCAATGAGGACTGGTACCTCAGAACTTTGGACATCGCCCACGACCATTTCGGCTTTTATTTGGCCTGGGGGGATTTAGTATGGTTACCCTTTATGTACACCGTCCAGGGCTACTACTTGTCGAGAACTTTCGTCCATTTAGGCCCTTACAAATTCTGGGCGTTGCTCGTGATCGGACTCGTCGGGTATGGTATATTTAGGACGGCTAACAACCAGAAGGACGGTTTTAGACAGTCTTTGAAAGCAAAAAGTTATTTTATTTTTTTTGCACGATACTTTTTAACTAGTGTAATTAAAGCGACCCGATTTGGGTCTATTTTTAAAAATGGTACCCGATTAAGATTTTAGCCAAAATAAAAATCTTGATTGATCGGGCCGGTTTAACAATGACTATTTTAATTCACGTTAGTTTGGGGGGGGGGAAGGAAGGAATTTTTATTTAAATAGTATTTCCCATCAACCTGATTCCCATAATAAACTCGACCTCTTTACACAATCCGAATATTTCTAATATTTTTGTCGATATTAAAATACCTAATTATAAATGTGTATATTTAGGAACTGGCACGGGATTGGCGGCTAATTTTTTTTTATGCCTACTAAACATATGTGTATATCATAAAAAATAATATTATTTTAAGGAAGCGTTATCGGATGATTTAAAATTGAATCACCTATCGTAGGCCTATTTTATTAGCACCAACTCCTCCTCAGGCCATTTTAATGTCGGCAAAGAATCGAAGCGCCATAATGTTTTTTTTTATAAAATATAATTCAGATAAAAGTATGGGTTACCGCGTAAGTTATTTCGGAGTCTTTCGCTCAAAAAAACCGGCCTCCATGATCGTCGCTAATTACTTGACCGCGGACGGCAAAAAACATACGTCGGCCTTACTCTTCTCCGGATTTTGGGGCCTGGCCCGGCATTTCAATTATACCGGCGATTTATTACTCGCGACTTGTATGTGTTTGGCTTGCGGATCCATGACCAAAAACTTTTATCCTTACTTTTATCTCATTTTCATGTTCACCCTCCTCATCAATCGCATATACAGGGACGAAGAGAAATGCAAGAGTAAATACGGAAAATATTGGGATCAGTATTGCGAGATTGTGCCTTACAGACTTATACCCTACGTTTTTTGAAATATTCCTTCTAATCATTACTTAGTTACAATTTTGTGTAATTTTTTTTTATAGCCTTCATATTTCATGGTATGCATTTATTATGTTCAGTAAAAATTTTTACACATTTTTTTATAAATAATAACTAAAGTCAATCTGTTGCATATTATTATTTTTTTTTTGGTTGATATCAAAATAGTAAACATTTGAAAATTTACACACAATAACCCCCCCCCCCCTCCCCATTTCTATTCTCAAATTATATATATATTTTTTTGTAAATGTTAATTTTGCTCAAATAAACAAACAAAAGAGAGGCTTATAAATTATTTGTTATATAATATAAAAATACCACAAACCAAAATAGGGTGACTTGGCTCAAAAGCTTTTTAGCCTATACTTAGAATGCAATAAAGTATACAAATTAAGTGAAACAGGCCACAGCCTGAAGATTAATTTTAAAAAAGTGGATGTAGAACACTATAATTCTCGGCTGATGATATACCATATACTAATATTAGTAAAAATGTAGCTGTTAGCATTTCGTATTCTTTTTTTTTGGTTGTTTTTTTTCATTTTTTTTAAAAAAATATTTTTTTTGACTATTTATTAATAAATCGATCCTAGGACACGGCCTCAGTACTCTATTTTTTCATATCACTAATAAAAATAAAATTTGAATAATTCTTTAACTGCGTTATTGTGGTTTTATCACGTGTCTGCAATAACAAGAAATATTTATTGGAAAACTGCTGTCCTTAAAAATTATAAAAGGGGATATAGAAAACACTATATAACTCAGCTGACCAAGCATATTTTTTCCCCATTAGAATAGATGTTTTTGTATCTGTTCTAGCAACAATGAAACTAGTTATACTGGCTTAATCCTTGAGTAATTGTTATTTAACAAATTAGTATCTTAAATTTTCTAAATTCAGCGGAAAAAAAACTCGTTTATTTTCTTTTGAGCAAGAGTTGATAGTGATCCTAAAATCATACGCTTATTTCTCAATATAAATTGTAAAATTATAACCTCCCCCCCATCTCCTGATTTAATACGATATTTCCGATCTAATAGTCCTTGACTAATCTCGTCTTAATGATTAATTAATTTAATAAATAGGTATTCCAAGTAGTGTGGGTAAAAACATAAATTTAGCTAATATTTTTTTAAAATATTGCGAAATCAAATATTGCCTAAGCCTTGAGATTTTTGCATGTAGATCGCAAGAAGGTTTGGCCAAGGAAATATATATTTTCATTTTGACTTATTTTTTGAAAATGGAAAAAAATCGAGATTTTTTAATACTAATTCCTTGTTTTTAAATTTTTTTATTACATACTTTTATATTTTAAATTTGAAAAATAAATATTTTATATAAAGAGTTAAGTATTTAATCGTATGCTCAGATAATATTTAATTAGAAAAAAAAGCATTTAAGTAATGATATAAATGACCATTGAAAAAATCATCTGTTAAAAAAATTTATAATAAATTTACGTAAAGTTGAATTTAAAAAAAATAAAATAATATACATTAAATTTTTATATAAAAAGCTATCAATTTCTATCTAAACTTAGAAAATTTTGAAAATCTTTGATGGAATTCTCCAATTCTTAATCAACTAAATATGCTTTCACAAAATTATCAAGACAACACACGAGAACAAAGTCTCGTTAGGGTTAGAGTTAATCTCTTCCCTAGAATCTATTTTTTAATTGTTAGATTCAAGTGTTCTAGATTTAACCTTGGGTCCAAAAAAAATTTCAAAATTTTAGAAGGTTTAATTATTTTTTTAATTAATAAATAATAGAATATGATTTTAAAATAAATATCTAAATTGAGTCAGAGGTCTGTACGAACAATTCTACTCAATTTTATCAAAAGGAAATCATAAAAATAAATAAAATATTGAAGAAAAAAGAATGTAAAATCCATAACACCTAATTCGGTCGAAAATCTACAGGGCAAAAATTTATGAAAAAATGATTATTATATAGAGTTGCTTTTATATTATTCACTCAATAGTTATTTTGAGATATTTATGTCTATAAATGTTTTCTGCAATGACAAAAAACACTTAAAAATAATTGTAACTGGACCTATGCACCGAAGCCTCAATTAACGGCAGCGGATTTCATAGATTTTTAAAATTAGTTTTTTTTAAAATATATTTGGGTGCTCTTAATTCCATCATTGTTAATATAGTTTAGTTCAGCTCTTGAATTATTCCTGTCTCGCTCCTATTTAGATTTATGTATTTTCTCATTCTCAGAAATGGACTAAAGAATGTCATTTTCACTCAGATCAGAGTCACACAAACAACACATATTAGTAATATTGGAAATTGATTTGTAAAACAAGTTAAAATATAAATTTGGAATGCAAAACAAAATATAAAGTAATAAATATAATAAATTAGATATCAGATTTGGATAAATTATAATTGTCATGAATAAATAGCATTTTATCAAGATTCGTGGCACATAAATGCATTGAGTATTAATCCAGCTATAGAAAAAATTCTTTAGCTTAGTGTACTGGTTACAGGTATAAAAATAACCTTCCTAACTAAATTAGCAAGACTAGAAAGTTCTGGTCACTTTTTTCTCCATCAATTTAGTCAATCCACTTCTGGTATGCTTTGGCTGAGTTAAATATGACATTCTTGCTCTAGATTGCTAATGTTATAATCGTTGCTTGGAAGACATCTATTTTAGTTATATATAAACCAGTTGTTTGCCCTGCCCCGTAGTGATAAGGAAAGTGTTTGGCCTAAAGCTACTCAACCGTGGGAGAGTGTCCATATTGACTTTTTCTTTGAGATTAAAATTTATATACTTAGGGTTAGTACTTATTCGAAGGGGTAGAATATGAAGAGGTGAGATGGTAAACGACCCAAGTGGTGTTAGAAACATTTAAGAACCTATGAGCCTTAAAAGTTAAAATAATCGTTTCGGATTGGGGCCCAGGGTTTATAAGTAGGAGTTTTAAAACATTTTGTGATGAAGCTGGGGTAAAACATATATTAGCCCCGCCCTATCATCCGAGCTTCAATAAGCAAGCGGAGAGAATTGTGGCGGTGGTGAAGAGTTGAAAAACAAAGTTTAAATATGGAGGTGGTGAAATATAAATAGCGGTTTCTTATTTCAATAATAGCAGAAAAGGGGAGGAAAGATCTCCGGCGGAGAAATATTTGGGCCGCCGTACTCGCATACTGTTGAATTTAATGAAGTCCATGTCAAATGTAGAGTTAGAGATGACACAGAATAATGATTTAGAAGTGATGAATAAGACCTGTGAATTTTTGATAGGTCATAAAGTGTAGGTTCAAATATATAAGAGTACAAAGTTATGGGAGTCTGGAATAATAGTGAAGAATGTGGGGAGTAAACTGTGTAATGTTAAATTTGAGGAAGGAAGAGAGGGTATAAGACATTCAGATCAAGTACGGAGGGTGATAGAACAGGGAAGACTAGGATCTTGTTGCGAAGTGTTGAAAGAAAAATAAAAATATTGTGAAATAAAAATAATGTGAATGGAAATCTTAATTTAAATAATATGAAAAGGGGGAGAGGTGGTGCATTGAAAGAAGTATATCTTTATTGACCTTTAATTTATACAGTTATAAGAGCTGCTAAAATTAAAGCTTATTGCAATGTGTGTTTGTAATTAAAAGAGTTAAAGAAAGTATATGTATGTCTAAAGGTTAATACCGTTGGTTAACTTAAATTGTTATAAAATAAAAGTAATAGAGGAACAAGTTCGTGTGAGCAAAAAATTGTGGCGTATAATTCAATATAAGGAAAGGAACGTCAAATTTGGGATATCCTTAGCCAAAAAAATTTTAAAAAAAAAAGAGTTGTATTAACTAAATATAATTTACGAGCGCTGTCTAATTCAAAAGCAAAAATAATTATGGGTTGTCATGGTGTAGTGAGGATCGTTAATTATAAAATTGGTAAAAAAAAATTGATGATTAAAGGTTATTTTCAAAAAATTATTTCAAAATAATTGTTTTATTTTAGATAAAAAGAGATGATTAAAAGTTATTTTAAGAAAATTATTTTCATAAATGTTTTATGGGATAAATTGGTGAAAAGAGCTGCGAAAATTTATTATAATTTTTTTTTGGTGTGGAATAATTTTTATTTTGACAATAATTTAAAGAAAATATAAAAGTTAAAGTATAAATTGTGAAGTGGTTATCCACAAATGTACATATTTACCTGGCCTGATTATTCGTATTAGTGTGTATACTAGTGGGACGGTAAATCAAAAATATGTCTGAACTAAACCTTCAGCGATGCAGTCTTTTCTAACAAGAAGAGGACGAAACCCGGTACGAAATTGTTATTACTGTCAATCAAGTGATCACTTGCAAGATCGATGCCCCGTGGACTCGAAGACAAGAGCAGTGCAGAGATGATAGACAGCCGGTACGAACAATTCCCATGGCCCGGTCAATGACGACCGTAGCGGAAGAAAGGGTAGAAACAGCGATGCCAGTGGCAGCATGCGTGGAGGAATCCAACAAGTAATGAACTAGTAAATTTGGAGCTGATCGATACTGAGATGGAAGAATTCTTACGTGGGGAATAACGGGAATTAATTTTTTTCTCAAGGATGGCCTGTTATAATCAATAAGCCATTACTATTTTTTATAAAATCAATAATTTTTTTTTTTTAATATAAAATATATATTTTTAATATATATAAAATAATTATTTTAATTTTTGGGATTTTTGAAAATAAAAAAATATTAGATACATTACTTTTAAAGAATATTGATAATATATTTAACAAAAAAAGGAAAATTCTCTTCTCTTCTCTTCTCTTCTCTTCTCTTCTCTTCTCTTCTCTTCTCTTCTCTTCTCTTCTCTTCTCTTCTCTTCTCTTCTCTTCTCTTCTCTTCTCTTCTCTTCTCTTCTCTTCTCTTCTCTTCTCTTCTCTTCTCTTCTCTCTCTCTTCTCTTCTCTTCTCTTCTCTTCTCTATATGAAAAATATTTTAAGGTGTGAATTTATAAGTTTAAGAAAATTAAACATAGATTTTAGTAAGGGGAATTAGAATATTAATATATATTTACAAAAAAAAAGTTAAAAAGCCGTTATAATTATAAAATCTCTTTCCTTTTATACTTTTTTGGGACAAAGAAATCACGAGTTCTACACGTGATATATAAAATCAGGCAAATATTAAACAAAATAATTTTTAAATAATTAATTTTAAATAATAATATGACATGTTCGGGGGCTCACTGGGGTGTAATCGGGGCAACTAATTGAGATATAATTAGGGGAGAAATCGAAAGAGTCGGGGAAGGATTGGATTGAAATATGTATATATGGGGTGAATTTTATAAAGGGATATGTAAAAGGGTTGTTTGAAATTTGTGTAAAAGTTTAATATATTGAGATGAATTTTAAAAGGAGAGATATAATAGAGGTGTTGATAAATAATAAAAGAAGAGGGATACAAAAGAGGTGTTTAAAATTTGTTTAAAAATGTTAATATTTGCTCAAATATTTCTTAATATATCGGTGAATTGGTAGCAATAAAGAGATGAAGTAAATGAGAACGAGTTGATCAAACCAAATTGAGTGATGGGATGAAGATAGACGATCATATGCTATGAATTATTTGATATTACCAAGAAAAAAGAGCAGAAGAGGTGATTTTTTAAAATTGATTGTGAAATGTATATAGATTATCAACTCGCGGAAAATTTTTTTATGGAAATTATGAAAACTTGATAAAGTCTACGGAGACGAATTGCCAACATTTGCCAGATAACTAATATTCGTTCAAACTCGATACTACGGATACAAATCGTTAACGTTGGGTCCAGATAACAATAGTCGTTCAAACTGATGAAGATTACGGAGGCAAATCATTAAAGTTGGTTCAAGATAACTAATATTCGATCATAAACAATGCAGCTAATGCATACTTCAGCTAATTAATTGAGATTTTGGAAAGGAAACTACTATACTATCAAAGATATTGGAAGAAAAATAAATTCATGTCTGTTCTTGTGAAATATTATGGCACTCTATATTATTCAGATAAGGAATCGAATGGGGTAAATTAAAAAAAAAGTATATATTCTGTAAAATTTTGAATCAAATTTGATGGTCAATTGATAATAAAATAGTTTGGAATTAATTAGTAATAGATTCATTATAAAATTTGACACGATTGAGAGAAACCATAACGAATTATATTTCTATAAGTATGTATATTCTGAAGTCACAACAGGGCGAACAATATGGGTGTCGAATGGGCTCATTCATGGAGGGCATCTCATATTATTATTTAAAATTATTTATTTTTAAAAATTATTTTGTTTAATATTTATCGTATTTATAAATAGTCGCCTAACTCGTGATTTCTTTGTCAAAAAGTATAAAAGGAACGAGATTTTATAATAATAATGAGTTTTTAACATTTTATTTGTCAAATATTCTCGATTTTCTTTAAAAATAATGTATCTAATATTTTTTTCGAAAATCCCAAAAATTAAAATAATTTTTTATATAAAAAAAAATATCCAAGACCAAAAAAATTTTTATTATTAAAAAAAAAATTTAATTATTGTTTTTTTTAAATATTATAAATATATAAAAAATAATAATAGCTTATTGATATTGTCGCATTGCGAGTTTTGTGTATCATTGCAATCTAAATAAAATAATTAATATATATATCAATTTTGAAATAATATATTAAAGTTTCCTTTATTCGTAACTATTTATTATACAATAATAAATTTTATAGTAAAAACATTATAAAATTAAGGTTGAAAATAAAAAATTAAAAGAAAAATAAAAAGAAAAATTAAAATAAAAAGTAAAATGTAAAAGTAAAAAAGTGATCTCTTTCTATATAAAATCATATTATAATATAATTATTTGCATAATATAATACTCGTCGGCAGAGTTGTTAAAAGATACTTTTCAAATGGATCTAGATATAGATACATCGTATCAGAATTTGCTTGTTATTGATAACTCGGACATAATATTTAATTAATATTTATATATTCTTTTTTATATATAAGTTTTAATATTTTACATATATATATAATTTTTTAATATATATATTAATATTAAGTTATATGCTCATATAAAATAAAATATATTTTACATTCAAGTATATTTATTTATAATATAAAAAAGCATTAAATAGAAGTATATCAAAATGTATCTTAAAAGTATCTAAAAGCAGATACAGATACCTCTAAAATAATATCTAGATACAGATACTTTAATCAAAAATCTAACTAGATACAGATACCACATTTTTATATCTAGATATTTAACAACTCTGCTCGTCGGATTATTAACAATATACATATGCAAATTTTAAATGAACTCTAAATATTCAACTTTATATAAAAAAAAACTATTTTCCATAAATATTCAAATTTACATAACCAAAATTTATTTTAAATAAATGTTAAAATAATACCAGTCTAAATATCACAATAGATATTATGAATGATTATAAAAATAATAACTTTTTATTGTTTTTTGTAGATATATATTTAATTGGCCAATAAAAGTTGGAGTTGAAAATTCATCAATTTTGGTTTTAGAGAGAGTTATATTGGTAAATTCTGTGATTATAAAATAGCGTTGTGCAGGTAGAGTTTTATTTTATAAAACTGTAACATATATAATATAAAAACAATTAACTATTGTTTATAAATTCATTTATAAATGAATTTAAAAAATAAAATAAAAATATTAAACAATTTTTAAAATAATAATAATAATATATAATAAGAAAATAAAGTAACAAAAAAATATCCGCTAGATGGACTATTTTATAAAAATTTAAATTGCATATTGTTTATATAAAATAGGGGTTTTATAACAGAATATGAATTTATTAATAATATAAAATGATATAAATTTAAAATTCATGTAAATTTTTTTAATATTTTTTGGAAGAATGGTTAATTTGATAAATCACAAAAATGGGAAAAAAATTAAAAATGATCCCATATAAATCGTGAAAACATGAAAGTTCATTAAAAAAGAAATAATGTTTTATATAATGGGGAAAAAATTATTGGCCTAAAACTCTTATATTTATCTTATTTCTCTCAAAATGATGAAATATAATGTTTATATATATATCAAGGTTATGAGTTTAATTAATATTTGTAAATTACTAAGGGATCCTAATTTTTGATCTAGCATATGCCTGTTTAAAAAAATAATTTTTTTTAACTGCATGTATCCTCTTACTTTTTATTATTAATTAAAAACTTAGTTAATAAAAAAAAATGATAATCATTTTGATTCAAAGTAACATCCTATTTTATATAACAATTAAAAATTATCAGAAATAAAAATAATAGAGAAAAGGAAGTCTGAGATATTAACATTATATCTGTAAATTAAAAAATAATAAAAAAATATGTATATTAAAAAAAATTAAATAAATTATATTTTTACTCAGGATGATATATTAACAATGTAATTTTTCCGGCAATATGTTATTTTTTCAACTCTATATCATTCTTTGAGCGCGTTTTTTTAAAACTTAAATATCTGATTTTATCGGAAATGTATTGCATAATGTTTGGAATACCTACTTTATGAATTCTAGATAATTTTGATATGAACTTTTTAATTCACTCTAATTTATATTCGTTTTTCCATATATTTTTTATATAGATTGTAAATGACTCAAAGGTTAACGTTAAAATTGTCTGGAATTCATATGATAGGTATTCCAAGTACGCTAATATATTTTAAGTAAAATCAGATATTTAAATTAAAAAAACACATTTAAATTTAAAGTTGAAAAAATAACACATTGCCGGAAAAATACATTTATACTTATAATTATCTATTATTTTAATGCCTTCTAAATTAATAAGGATATAGAAATAAAATAAACTTATTTCTTCCATTGAAATTGCCATATATATATAAGCCATTTATATTTAGTAAATATTTTGTTAATGGAAGAATTTAATAATCCTGTAAAAAAACACATTTGTTTAATTGATAAATTAAAATATGATAATTTGTAGATGTCGGATAAAAAGATTAATTTGAAAAATATACAATGCAGAGAGTCGTAAATAGTTATTTGGTTTAAAAAAATCTCTTGTAACTGCATGGGTTCTTTTACTTAAAAGAACTTGATTGTTGATTGGAAGCTTAATTAATTTAAAAATAAATCATTTTGCAAAGCCACATCCAATTCTCATTAAAAATAAAGTGATAGGGAATAAAAATCATAGAAAAAAAAGTCAGAGATATTAATATTATTACTGCAAATTAAAATAGTAAAAATAATGTTATTTAAAATTATTATATTTTTACTCAATATTTTATATTATAATTATGATTTAACTTAATTTTCATTATATATAGATTGTTAAAAGTTTCAAGAAAATTTAAGAATATAATTATTAGTAAGAATAAAAGATATATAAATATGCTCATACATATAAAAAAAATACATCTTTATTTTTGTTGAACAAAATCAACTTTTACATGAATATTTCATATTTTATTGTAAATTAAACTACTATTTTTGTTGATAAAAATGTATAAAAATCGATTCTTTTTTTTTTGTTATTTTTATACTCTTATTATATATATTATTATAAAATAAATTTGTTTAATATTTATATTTATTTTTTATATTCATTTATATATGAATTTTTAATAAATAGTTAATTATTTGTATATTATATCTTTTTGAAAAATTTTATATTTTACAATTTATATGCGTATTAAATAAAATTTCATAAGTTAAATGAAATATTTAACCTTAAAATCATTATAAACATAGACTAAAAATGAATGTTGACTAGAGAATTAATTCCTTTTAAATTAAATTTTCCATATTAGAACTTTTTTTCAAATATTTAATGTAAACCAAATAAAATTCCTTCTAACGTCTCCTGGATCTTTATAAAATTTTCTTGGATTCATGTTAGTATAAACAAATGGCCAACAAATTCACAGGAAAGTTACAAATTCTGTCCCTTAATATCAATAGAATGAGAAACAAACTAACGGTTTTTTTAAGAATGCTAAAAGTGGAGAAAGTAGACATTATAAGTATTCAAGAAACCCACTGCCATGGGAATAACACTGAAAACTTCAATGAATATAAAATATTTTGTTCTGGCACGTTCCAAACAGCGTCTACATGACAGGATTTTCACTTAATGCAAACCATCTTCAAAAAATAACTCCTTAAAATATTTTTGCCGCCTTCGGCAGCGGTTTTTCTATTATTAATTTCACACTTTTAATTATAATACTCCTTTTAGAAAATTTAAATAACTTAAATTATTTTATCTCTACTACCAACTATCGACATTTCGTGAATATAAAGGAGTTATTTTTTAGATAATAAATTCAATTAAAACCTACATTATTTACAATTAATTCATTATTATAGCATTATTAGCTTGCTGAAATGTCTAATCCTTTTAAATTAATATCTAATACTTTTAAATTACATTTAAAAGGATAGCAGAAAGTTTTATTTGGAAAATAATGTCTATGATTGTTTACAATATATAGATTTGGTCGATGAATTGTATTATAATAGTTATATAATAAAAGTATTAATTTTTACAGCAATAAATTTTGTCCTATTTCATCTCAAAATTTAATAGATAACCTCCCAAAAAATTTATCCTACCCCCATTAAAGCCGCCTATCCCTTACTCCCCAAAATAGGATGCAAAGTGTTCCCACCCCATTCCCCCTCCCTATTCCGCTCATGTAGACGCTGCTTCCAACAGCTGGTCTGGGATAGCATTCCTAATAAATAAACCAATATATAAATTCATCATCAAATTTTTACCCCTATCTGAAAGATGTGGTCTTCACTATTTAAACACAAATTTTAGGCCCACAATAATAGCAAATTTCAATGCCCCACCAAATAGAAACGAAATATTAGGTTTCAACCACATAATGATAAATACGATCCACTCCCTACTGTGTAGATATAATATAATAATTCTAGGCTATCTAAACATGATAAGCAGAATATGTTAGCAGCAATGTCATCGGGTATGCTGCCATACTACAATCGAATAAGGAGGATAGCAAGAAACTTCTAGATTTTTGCAGAAACAAGACCTTTAAAATCGAAAATACCTTTTTAGCTACCGTGAAATAAACACATACACCTTCTTAAGGGCTCTGCAGAAATCCCAAATTAATTTCTTCATCTCTAATATTCAGTTTGACGACGTTAAGGCATCAACTAATATTAACATGTCGGATCATGTAAAAAATATATTGGGCTATTATAACAAAATTAGATAAAACTCGACTGGACCTGGTACAAATAATTAGAAAACAAACTTTTCACGTATACTCAATAAATTACAAAAGTCGGAAGATGTAAATAGTGAGACGTTTGAAAAAATAAATCAACTAAGAGTGATTAATCGCCCAAATAGTGATTTATGGAAAAACATGCAGAGATTACTGCGGAGTGATAGACGGATTTACATCGCTAAAAAGGCCTTTGATATTGATAAAGATATTAAAAAAAACAGGATTTATGATGCCTTTAATAAATTAAAATATTTCTGTAAATAGTGCAGTTTTAGAAAACTCCCATCTATTGTTTTAGGCAACGGGAAAGTAAAAGTAATCATTGACCAGAACGAACAAATGACATTATGGTTTGATTATTGTATGATGTCTTAGATTCATGGAAAACAACTCTATTAACAAACATAAATACAAACATCGCCCCACCCTCATCTGGTTTCTCCATAAATGAAATATCAAATGTAGTAAAAAAAAATACGAAAAAACAAAGCTCCGGGGTTGGTTAATATCACAGCAGAATACCTAAAAATACCTATGACAATATCTTCCTTCCTATTAGCCATAAAATATGGGAGAGCGAACGAGTTTAATTGAACAAATCCTTCCTATGTAATTTCTCTAAGATCCAAAAATTTACGGATTACCGAGCTAGAGCCCTCACATAATGTGTTTCAAAGATTTTTATGGTCCTCTTAAAAAATAAAATTCATCCATACTTCATCTTTTCCCCATATACATATGCGCATACAGACCTAACAAAAACATACTAGAGCCAATATTAGCCCTGAAAATAATTATGCAATGTTGCAAATACAAAATACCCTCCTTCTTCACATTCGTGGATTTTAGTATAGCTTTAGATAATGTTAATCATGGCTCTATGGGGCTGTCAGAGTGTGGGGTAGAACCCAACATCATTCACATCTTAAAAAAGCACTATTCCAAACTGTTTGCATGCTTTAAAATCAATAATAAAATATCTCCTTTCGTTAAGATAAAAAAAGGCGCAAAACAAGGCTGAATTCCATCGCCACTCTTGAACAATATCCAGCGTCTACATGACAGGATTTTCATTGGATGCAAACCCACTTCAAAAACTTTTTCCTACTCCCCTAAAAAATCCCCGCCGCCTTCGTAGGCGGTGTCTTTTTATTTTTATTTTGACCTTTATAATTATATTGATACTCTTTTCAGTGAATTTATAAAGATAACTTAAATTAATCTATCTCTACCAACTAATTTTGTGATTATAAAGAATTTATTTTTTAGATAATAAATTCAATCAAAACCTCCATTATTTACAATGAATTAATTATTAAGGCATTATGAGCTTGCTGATATATCTAAACCTTTTAAATGTAATTTAAAAGGATAGCAGAAAGTTTTATTTGGAAAACAATGTGTATGATTGTTTGCAATATATAGATTTGGTCAATAATTGTTTTATAATAATTTTATAATAAAAGTATTAATTTTTACAGCAAATTTTATCCTATTTCATCTCAAAATTTAATAGATAACCCCCCAAAAAATTTATCCTACCCCCATTAAAGCAGCTTACCCCCTACCCCCTCAAAAAAATAGGATGCAAACTGTTCCTACCCCTTCCCGCTCATGTAGACGCTGACAATATCATAATAAATAAAATCATAAAAGAATCACTAGGTGTAGCCAATCTAGTCGATATACGCTCAAATGCGTTTAGAAAGCAGAATAATATCATATGCAGATGACATTGTTAAAAAATATAGAATAAACCAAATATTTACTCTACCTATTAGAGACCTTGAGTCATAAAGTTGGATTAATGATAAATTTCTACAGAATATTATTCTCCCTTCCACAAACGCGCCACAGTTCCAAAATTTTACGGTTGGAGCTAGCGCAGTAAAAATAGTAGATAAAATAAAGTATTTAAGGGTCACAATGGAAAATAAAGGTAATTGCAAAGAAGGAAAAATTAGAATACCAAAACCGGGAGGTGATTTTTATACGTATATGAAAGTATGGAAAGCAAAAGAGATTTTGGTATTTACCAGACTTTCAACTTGACAATAAATCCCATATTACTCTATTTGCCTCTGCATAAATGGTATCTACTACCCAAGAATCATCTCAAACACCATTCCTTGGAAAAAGTAAAATGATACGTCTATAAAAATAACATAAAAACGCCGAATTTAGTTTCTAGCCCACATAATAAAGAACTCTAATCACAATCTAGTACATGATGCCAAAATGGCTCTCTACATACAAAGGGAAACAGTAAGTACAGATACTATGGTATTATAAAACTATAAAGGATGTATCTGTATGGAATTAAATATCAATATGAAACAATTTATAAAACTAAATAACTGTAAGAAATCTATCAAAAAACTATTTTGTATCAAAGAGAGATACTTCAAGTGAAAGCTCACTATCCAAAATTTTTTCGCTAAATCAAATAACATATTATTATCAAATGCATCTCTAGTAAATTTTACAAACTAAATCGAATTTTATAAAGATAAGGAATTAAATTGAAGTGAAATATTAAATTCTAAATTTCCACGGTATTAATTTCTTAATTTTTCATGGTAATTAATAAATCCTTCAAAATATAAAGTAATCATATACAGAAAATTTTCTCAAGACAGGTTTGGAATCAACTAGCACTTACACAAAAATAACTTAAAATTACCCCCCCCCCCCCATCCCTAAAGTAATTAAATTATACTGTATAGGCCTATAGATGTTTAATAAACATATTTCGAGATGTTGCGCATAAAAGTATGTACGGCTTGTCCACAAACGTGTAAAGGGCTCCTCGTATTTTATTTTTTACGCAAATTAAATTAGCTCCAATTAGATAGAAATGAGAAATACCTAGCGTAGCTTTGTTGAACCTTCAAAGCCAGAAGACAAAAGCGTATATATTACATATCAGGTTAATCAATTTTGAAAATGGCTGCCAAATGAGTGACGTTTTTATAACATTATAAAATTGAGCATTGAGTAGTCTATCATAATATAATTCGATGGTTACATTCAACCTTATTAGAGGGTTTAAATTCTAATAAATCCATGCGTACCTAACAGTTTTTCAGATTTGGTCGAGTGTTTAAATTGATATTAGATATTCACACATTTCTCCTTTGAACTAGTTTAAATGGTAGAAAACGAAAAACATTTAATTGATCAGGCACTTAATTTTGAAAAAAAACATGTTCACAAAGTAACAAAAATATATAATATAATATTAAGATTAATTCAAATAGGTATATCATAAAATTGCCCACCATTTTGATCACACAAGATACAAGGCTTGGCCGAAGATTGTAACCTTTTTAAAAAATTTATCCCCATATTCCTTAATATTAGATATTGGTAGTGGAAATGGGAAATATTTGCATAAAAGTATAATAGAAATACTATATTCTATAATGATATAATTTTAGATGAAGACATATTTATGGTTTGTTTAGACAGATGTTCTGAATTGAATATAATTGCTAGAAATAAAGGTGGTGAAGTTATAGATGGTGATATACTTTCACTCCCTTTTAAATATGAACTATTTGATCATTGCATATGTATTGCAGTACTCCATCATTTATCAACCAAAGTTTTTAATATAGTTATGACCTTATCATAATAATTTAAATATTTTCTAAAGGCACGCAGAATATCAGCTTTACAAGATATAATCAAAGTACTAAAAATTGATGGAACTCTCTTGATTTATGTATGGGCATTTGAGCAAGAAAATTTTAATAAAGATCGAATCCAGGATTTACAAAAGAATGATATAATAAATATTCATGAGATATCAGTTGACAATAGTACAATTGATGAACCACCATCAAACTTAAATATCCATAAAAATAGAACTCAATTTTTAGACAAAGATTTATTAGTACCCTGGAATTTAAATAATAAATGTTTGCCAAATGAGGGACAGAAAATAGATGAAAATATTTATTATAGATTTTATCATGTTTTTACCCAAAATGAGATGCAATCCTTATTGTCAAATATTAATAACATTCAGATAATCGAATCATATTATGATAAAGGAAATTGGGCCTTTATTATTAAAAAAATAAAATTAAATAACAAATTGTGATAATTTGATTTTATATAAATTATACAAGAAAAAGAGAAAAGGCTACATGATTTGCATCTTGCCAATTAATGAAAGCATTTAAATTTAATACTTTCATATCATTCCCAAAAGCTAAATCAACTATTTCAAATTAAACATTTTAAAATATTTTTATGGCCATAAAGTTAAATCTAAATGTCCATAAACAGATGGGATCAGGATACTAAACCATAAACAGATCTATTCAAAAAGAGAAGCAGGTGATGCAGTAGCCCTGGGTTGCCAAAATTAGACTAATAAAGGGGCTGCAAAATTTTGATTCTTCTGTTCTTATTTTATTGATTTTATTTCTCTTTTTGCTGCTTTTAATTTTCCTCCTTTTTTTTACTAATTTTTATTAGGGTTTCATTTACTTAAGTTATTACTGATTTTTGAAGCTTAAATTTATTAAAATTGAATTCTTTGTTATGATCAAAAATTTTAATTATATTCATAAAAAATAGAGCTGTGCTGACAAATCTTTCGCTAATTATTTTTTGATATTACCATAAATATAAACCAATCCTATATTTATATCAGAGAACTGCAGAGGTAATCATTTTTTAAAAATTTTTTTCAATCCAGCTTGGCCAAGGTTTTATAATTTCAGGCCAAGCCTGGGTTGGATTTTTTTTTAAATATAATTTTTATAACTAATATTGACGATTTAAAATGTATGGTTCAGCCTGGGTTCGGCCCCGGTATTTAAAAAAAGTTAAAATATGGGTCAGCTCATGTACTTGAGCAAGACCAGGCTTAGGGATGAGCCTGCATGTCTTTGATTTATATTGATTTTTATATACCTTTGAACCAGTGTCCTAAGATCATAAATACAACTAAATTTTACAAATGATTAATTGTTCGTTTTTTTATTCTCCAAAAATTAATCATCTTTTTTAAAATATAGGTAATGCTTATGGCTCAATGTATTGTTAAATGCCTTGATTTAGCCAATTTTTGAAAATGGCAAAAATAAGATTTAGGCCAAAATATTATAACCTATACCTGGAAATTTTGACAATAGATGTCCGATTCTACCATCTGTGCAGACACTTACACAGGAATTCACTATGAGTGGATAATTATATTTAAATAAAAATATTCTATGTGTTATTTAAGAATATCCTAAGTTTCAGAAATTTATTAGGATTAGTGGGGTGCCCCCCTGCCTTTTCCCAACATGCCTGCATCGGCAAAATCTCCAAGCTTTGGTAAAAAAAAGTTTGCTAAAATCTTTAGCCCTTTTATTAAACTGGTTAAACCATGCTGCCGTTTTAGATTAACCAAATCTTTTAAAATAATTGGATTTTTTTTAAAAACATTATTTCAAATTAATTAAATTTTGGTTCCTTCAACTAATTTATTATCATTAAGTTATATATAAAATAAAAATTTTTTTAAAAAATTCTACAATCATAAAATAAGCAGAAATAGACTAATATCATTTTCGTTTTTTCAAAATATGGGCCCAATCCTCTATTTTTTTATTTATCAACTGATTAATTGATATAATTAAAATCCAGATTTGCCTGGATTTTTAAATCATATCTTTTTTTTGGCTCAGGACTCTGACTTAATTTTTTGGAGGGGTAGAAACATTTTCAAGTGATGTATCTTTAATGTTTTTATTATCATAATTACTCATAAAAAAATAATATTTATTTAAAATTCTAATAATTATGCCCTCCCTATGTCTATATTGAATGCTAATTTTAGAATTTTATTATATGCTCCTCATAATTGATACGTTAGATCTAATACATCACTCCTTATATGCTTATTTAATGAGATTTGTAAGTTTATATAAAAACTTCTTGATTGGTTTTAAAAAACGGATTAATCGAACCTAATTAAATATATTTATAATTGGGAAATTCCTCTTACTCAAAAATAATATAGTAAGTAGTATATAAGAATTTAATTAAAATATATCGCCCATTAAATTTTGTTCTTAAAATAATTTATACGTAAATTTAAATTCATTCACATATTTAAAAAAGATACCAACTAAATGATAATAAATAATCTGTCAGCCTATAGATTCCAAAGCGTATGCTCCTGGCAGTGATTTAGAAATTTATAATTTTATGGGTTGCCCTTATCTATTCATGGCATGTTAGGAAACATAGCTATACTCACTATTTTAAACATTAAAATGAAACAGCTTTGTAACAGTAATAATCGTGATAGATTGAATCAAAACTTTTTATTACGGATAAAATTTGTGTTAATAAAATAAAAACACCTGAATGTTTTTGATATATGGATAGAATTAATTCAGTAAGATAATATTTCATCGCTAATTTTTTTATTCTGTATCATTGGCTAGGATATTATGGTATAGTGGATCCTTTGAGATGTTAGGATTTGGATTACATTTCATATTTATCCCCCGGTTTGGCCCATTGTTTAACTTTCTTTCATATGTTTATTGACTGAGATGTACATACAATTTTAACCTCGTTTCATAAATTATTGGTTTACCAATGCGCATAATCTTTCTCAATGAAGTGGTTATTTGTTACCTTGAATCGAATTAAAGTTAGGAATACTACGAAATATGATAACATTTATAGTTGCCACACAAAATATAATGATCCATTAACATGGAAGAACGGAGAGCCATATTGCAAGAATATAGTCAAATTAATTTCCAGATATCTTTCCAATGATTATGATTCTTATTCTTTAATACCTTATAACCATTATTTCAAGTTTAATCTAATGTTTCGGCAATTTTATTTGATCTCAAGAAGTTCTCGACACTGGCAAATATTCATTCAAGAGTATTGCATAAATACGACAATATATAAAAAAATTATATACGTGTAAGTCAAATAAATTGGATTTCCAAAATTTACCAGGAGAATGGCAAGTTACAGTTACTAGCGCTACATTTTTCTGTTGCAGTAAATCGCCTAAGGCATATTAGATATATTAAATCATAAAGGTTCAAGATGGAAGTATCTAAATTTGAAATTATATTAATCTTAGCTAAGTATGAAGTCTATTATTATTCCGTAAATGCTTAAAAAAGAAAAAAAATATTTTTTGAGACAAATTTGTATAAAACATAAATAACATGTTAATATAGTCTTTCGGTTATCATTATTTTGTTTAGAAACATATTTAATGTTTGGCATAATTATGCTGGTAGATAATGTTCAAAACAACAGTAAATTAATTATTCAATTGTAGTTATAATAGATAAGTGCTCATGATTATATATACTGGCTGTAGCTTGTTACATGTCCTATGTTAAGAATTGATTTCTGTAATTTTTTTGTATTTTCGCAATAATGTATCAATATTAAGTCGTGTATCAAAGTCATTATATGAAATTTTTAAATTGAATGTAACTTTTTTAATTTGTAAATTTGAAAGAATCATGTAATGTGATAGAAAGTATTTTTCCTATCTATTAGCCTACAAAAATTTGCATCGACACACTCCTATAATATAATCCTAAGATTATAATTAGAATATTTCCCTTATAATAACAATCTATATTGTAATTGTATTTCACTTTCTAAATTTTGATAATTTTCAAAAAAATAGTGTTTTGATCGATGCCTACATCAACTTAAGGGCGACCTTTAATCGGACAATAAATTATTATAGGCGAATTAGTTTTTTAAGAATCATTGTTTAAAATTATATTCGAATAGTATTTGTTATTCGATTTTAAAATTATAATAACCCAATAAAATCAATTCCTTTTTGAATCCTAATTTTATTTATAATCTCTATTTAATATTTAAAAAATGGGCGGAATTTTTTAGGTCACTTTTACAGAACAATAGGCTGTTAAAAAGGTTTAGATTATCTTATAAATCCAAATATGGCTGTACTGGCTATAACGATAATTCAGGAGAGAATGATCTTTTTTAACGATATTTTAAACATTTGTCAAGTGCATATATAGCATGGCAGATAGGAACCAACTTTTATAGAACAATAGGTTGTTAAGCATCCTTTTAATTATGGCTGTACTGGCTAATAACGCAGGAGAAAATGATCGTTATTAACCATAATTTAAACATTTGTCTAGCATAGCAGATAGGAACCATGGACAATTTATCATATACGAAGTGGGTTATTGTTGTTAGGCATAAATGAATGATAAAAATGGGGAAATTTAACATAATTTTTTTTTTTTTAAAATACTAAAGAAATCCCACCCCCTTTCTATAACCTCAATTGCCGCGTTTTCCTCAAGAGTTCGTAAAGATAAATAACTATAATTTATTGACGAAGTCGTGTCTGACCTCACTCCTTATAGGTGCTCCGAAATCGATTAGTATTTAAATTCAGGGATGCGAACGAAAAATTTGTGAAAGGGTTTTGAGAGTATGAAAAAAAATATTAACACAATATTATTAAAAATAATTTTTATTTTTTAAAAAAATGTCTTAATCAATCAAACTAATGTATTTTAAATGAGAAAAAGGCACCGTTGACCTAACCCAGAACCATTAGATAGCAGTAGAATCACTAGGGGCTCGAGCTGAAATTTAAAAATCCCCCTCAAAATTTTGAAATTTTTTTTATACCACTAAAAAAAGAAGGTAATTTAGGTTAGCGTTAGCTAAAAAATAGCTAATTTTGAAAATAATTAAAAAAAATTTTTTTGGAATCCTCTGAGATGTAATAGCTATTGAGACCCCTGCTAGATAGGGTATATAGTTCTTAATATATGAAAGATTTTTCTTCCCAGAATTTCTAAATATTTTCATCTTTATTTATTCCTTTGACCTGTGAGAGCTTTTCAATTAAAGATATTCATTTTCTGATAATTTTTTTTCTTTTCTCTTTTCTAAAAGTAAATTTTCAAAATTACCAACTATTATCTTTATTATTATTATATTATCATTAACCAGTTATCGAATTTTATTATTTTTTTCATGAATTATTTTTAATAAAATACTTTTATTTTTTTTGATAATACCTTGAATTAGTGTTTGTGTTGTTAAATGACTCGTTTAGAGCTGATTTTTGATAACGGCTATCTCAAAATTTTATCCAAAAAAATATGCCAGCCTGAAGATTTTGTTCATAAAAGTCACAAAGGACAGATATATATTAGCGAAATCTCGAATCTTAAGCACTTTGGTTATAATTTTGATCTGGTCATTTTTTAAAAATCGATCCAAATGTGGGGCTTTTTAACACTACTAGATGTTGGCCTATTTGGTGATACCTGATTTAAATCAATTGTAAAATATTCGCAATAAGAATAACTTAAAAATCTAACCTATCCATTTTGTTTTTGCAAGCTCAGACTCGTTTTCCTTATTCTGAATCTACAATACGAGGTGCGGTTGGCGATATTAGATATTTCAGCAGACATGGAATAAATATTATTATAATTTTTTTAAAACCGACAGTGGTTTGAAAAACAGTTATTTCTCCCCCTATACATAACATTCTTATTTTTTAAAAAAATTTATCCAATAAATTTATAAAAATATTATTCAGGAATCAAAATAAGGGTAAGAATCGGGCCTTGGTTTGAGGAAAGGTTCAGGTTCACGTTATTTGTTATTTAATTTTACGAATATTATTATTTACAATTCATAACATCTAATTTTTTTTATTTTTCAAACAAAATTTTCGTGTATCAAATATCAATGCACTTTTTTTATTTATTTATTTGCTTGACATTTCCTTGGGGCGGAGCTTGTAATTTTGTTACATTATTTTTATTAGCATATTTGAAACATAGCTAAAATATTTTATTTTTTATATATGTCTATCATTTCACATAAGAATATACAAAACATTTCCAATTTAATATTTTAAAATAGATATTGCTTAATAATAAGAAAAAAAATTTACAGGAATTTCATATTAAAAATTTTTTTTTTTAAAAATTAATAAAATTTAAGCTACCTTTTTTTATGATAAAAAATAAATAAAATAATTGTCAGAAAATTGCATCATCCTAAAAAAATTTATTTTTTAAAAAACGAATTTCATATAAAATAAGAAAAATGACCGATTTTTTTTAGCAATTATTATGATATATAACCCCCCTTTATTTAAAATTAAAAAGAATATGTAATTGACCCGTCAAAATTTACTAACTAACTGGTAGAAAAATAAATAGATTATTTACATAACACGCTATCTCAACGAACTATCAAATATTTATATATACAAAAATTTTTTTTTAAATAATAAAATTTAAGCTACTTTTTTTTATGATAAAAAATAAAAATAAAATAATTGTCTGAAATTGCATCATCCTAAAAAATTTATTTTTTAAAAAAACGCATTTCATATAAAATAAGAAAAATGACCGAATTTAAGCAATTATGATATATAACCACCCTTTATTTAAATTAAAAAGAATATGTAATTGACCCAAAATTTACTAACTAACTGGTAGAAAAATAAATAGATCATTTACATAACACGCTATCTCAAACGAACTATCAAATATTTATATATACAAAAAAATTTTTTTTCTTTCTTAAACTGATAAATAATAATTAAAAAGCGAAAATAATATTCAGGGACATAATTTAAAGATAAAATATTTTCGAAAATTTTTTGTATTATACCAAAAATTACAAACAAATGGCTCGGAAGGAGATGGTAATTTGTAACAAAAATTCTGGGATAAGGAGAAAAACGAATTCGTCTGGAGAAAAAACGGATAATTGTGACTCCCGTTGTGTCGACATATTATTTCGTAAGAAGGGAATTGATTCTGGAAAGTTATGCGACACCAAATTGTCCAGATGCCTAAACCTATTTGATCTCACTGCGTTAGGTAACACTTTTTTTTAATTTCAAATTTCTAACATCATATTATAAAAATAATTCAAAAACAAATTTCTTATATACTCACAAAAACAATATTTCGATTTTATTTTTATAGTAAAATAGATTGTGGATTATTTTATATTTTTCGGAAAATTAATCAAGAGATTAATTAAAATTCTAAAAGTAGGCGTTACCTGCACAATTCACCCGAGGTCTTAAAATACTTAAAAATTTCTACTATCATGAATTTTTATAATTTAGATGTATTTTTTTTAATATTACATTTAAAAAATCATTTGAGGTCATTTTAAATCGTAATTATTCAAAAAAAAAATTCATATTGGCTAAATAACACAAACTATGAATTCTTGAAATACGTTATAAATAATTACACAATATATTGCTTAAAATATATTCTAACTGACATTATTATGACTAGTAATGAAGGCCATTTTCTGGTCTTTGGTTCAAACTGGACCGATGCATTCAGACCCGACCGGGCTACGGTTTTAAAAAAAGATTGATCCAGACCTTAGTTCCAAATAAAAGGAATGCTTCCATGAACCGTCTTTTTTATTTATTTTGCTATTCTTAAAAATATTTTCGTTTTTTTACTTAATTTAATTTCTTGATTATTGGGACTATAAGTAAAATGCTTCTTTTTGATACACTTAAGGTTTTTTTTTTCATATTGCAAAATAACTAAAAAAAATTCACAAAAACTAAAATAACTTCTCTATAAAAATAACATAAAATAAAATATTCATTTAATTTTAACACAGATGTGATTTCAATTTTAAATAATTTTTTCCTATATTTCCTCTTAAGTTTTGAGTATCGAACCTAACGTTGTTCAACGGCTCGTTTTGCGCCTATTTTAAAAAAAAGCTAATTCAATATTTTAGCCAGAAAAATATTGCCTAAGCCTCAGGATTTCGACAATATATGTCTGGACCTTTGTTCCTTCTAAAAGCAATATCTTCAGGCTTGGGTAATATTATTTTATGGATAAAGTATTGAGTTAACCGTTTTTAAAAATTGCCCCAAAACGAGCCGGTTAACAACACTAATCGAACATAATGATTTGATTTAAAAAGTAAATATCATCAATATTCCCAATTTTTGATTCCCAAATTGATAGTCAAATTGAAAAGCAATGATAATATTTCCTCTTATTTTTTAGTAATTTTTGTTTAAAAAAAATACTCAACGTAAATACAAGTGTTTATCCATAGCACCTAATGTTAATTTCAAATTTACTTATTTTTTTAGAGGAAATATATAAGCGAGATTTACAATTTTTAGGGATTTGGTAACGGGAACCGATGGCGATATCCTATTCAACTTGCAATGATATTTTTTTCTCTCTTCTTTTTATTCTTTCAAAATAAATTAGAAACATAAAAAATCCACGAATAAACCAAGTGATCTTTACAAACTCTTTTAAATGTATTAAGAAATCTAATCAATCAGCTCTTTCGAAATTAATAAAAATAAATTATTTTATCAAATAAAATATATGATACCTAATTTTATGGTAATTAGCATGAAGGACATATATAATTAAGTTATCCTAATAAAAACTGATAAATCAATTAATTTTACACTCTCAAAAGCCTTATCAACAAATTATTGTTATGGTTAGTGTTGTTAAAAGGCTCGTTTTGAACCGATTTTTAAAAACGGCTAACTCAATATTTTACCCAGAAAAATATTGCCTAAGCCTCAAGATTTTAATAATATATGTCTAGACCTTTGTTCCTTCTATTAACAAAATCTTCAGGCATGGGTAATATTTTTCTGGATGAAGTATTGAGTTAGCCGTTTATAGAAATATGCTCAAAATGAGCCGTTTAACAACACTAGTTAGGGTAATGACTATCCCTATTGTAATAAGTAAAATTTTGAAACATAATGGTATTGTATATCATAATTGTTCATCTATTACATTAAAATTCAAATATGATAATATTTTATGAACCATTAACATTCAGAATCCTTAAAATTAATTGAAAAAATATAGCTTCAATCTATGTCAGCATTTAGGTTAGACAAATCTGTCAACTGCTCCATCAAGACATTCAATCTGCCTAATCAGAAATTATTTACCCAGAAAAAAAAATATGTTCCATTATATTTTTAATTAAGCCTTTTATATTAATCTTTTTGATGTGTTTTTGCGTCCCCTTTTTTTGCTAATTTTTGATATTATTTCCCCCCCCCCTCTCCTCTAAGAATTTTGACATGTAGGGGCATCAGATAACCAAAAATTGAAACAATCTCATGATCTTCTTCCCTTATACTTTAATAAATCGATATATATTATTTAATTAATTTGTTCCTTATAAGCAAAAATTTCAACATTTTTAAATAGTAAAAAAAAAGAAAAGAAGTCGAATTAAAATTATAAAAAAAAATACTTACCGAATAATAATGATATAATGAATAAAGTTGGTTAGTATTGTTAAACGGCTCAATTTGAGCCTATATTCCCCAAGCCTCAAGATTTTGCTAATGGATGTTCAAACCTTTTGTCCCATCTACGACCCAGATAAAATACTGAGTTAGCCTTTTGTATTTTTGGGAAGAAGATCCATCTTTTCCATTATATTCTAGATTCATAATCTTTATTTAAATTGTGAAATTCCCCCCCCCCCCCCCCCCCATTTAGTATTAATAATATTTCTTTTATTGTTCATATATATATAAAAAAACACAGGAATAGGCAGTACTTTAGGTGCCGGTATATACGTGGTTGCAGGAAAAGTGGCTAAAGAAGTAGCGGGACCTGCCGTAATATTTTCATTTCTCATTGCCGCCATAGCATCGGTTTTCGCGGGTTATTATTATTTTTCTTTCCTCAAATATTCTACATATATTACAATAATGATTAATGAAAAAAAAATATAAAAATTTGTACGAATATTAATTTTGGTCAGGTTTGTGTTACGCCGAATTCGGTTCAAGAGTGCCAAAGACGGGTTCGGCTTACGTTTATAGTTATGTAACCGTGGGAGAAATATGGGCTTTTGTTATTGGTTGGACTCTTATACTCGAATACATGATTGGTAAGTAATTATTGTTTTTTTCAGGTATATAATCTAAATAAAAAACAAAGATTTTGTTTTATATCTCTTCTTTTATTACATTTTACATTATTTACAATTTGACTAATAGGCGCTGCAAGTGTAGCTAGAGCCTGGAGCGCTACCTTAGATGGAATGGCTCATAAAAAGATATCTACGGCCTTGACAAAGCTAGTTCCACTTAACATACCTCAATTGTCGCCGTTTCCTGACTTTTTAGCATTGGGGATCACCATTTTTTCTACCCGTGATAATTACATTCAATTTAACTTTTAACATAATTATTTTATAAATGTAGAAGTGGTCTCAGCAGGGCACATCGTGCAGGATTTTGTAAAAAATCCTAATGAAGTTGTCTAGCGAAAGTTATTAAATAATGTCTCAAAGGGTTGTTAGTTGTATACAATTAATTTGTCCCAAAAGGTCCAAACACCTTGTTGCCATCTATGAGCAAAATCTCCAAGCTTACATAATATTATTTTGGCTAAAATTTTCTCTATTTTTTAAATGTTATATTAATCCTCTTTTTGGAGAAAAATATATATCCTAAATAAAAAATGAAAAACCATTGACAAATAATGTTAAATATACCAGGTTCATTCTAAATAAATTACTTATTACTTCACAGCCCTATATAAACTGGTTGCTTTCGGTACTTTTTGAAATATAATTGGATATTTTTTTTAATTAAAAAAAAATGCCTTCTTGCATGATAAAATAGATTTAGTCTTAATAATATTTATAAAAAAAAATTATTTCCTAAGCCGTTTTATAACATGCCCCGCGAAAGGCTAAAGAGTACCCCGGATGTTTTTTCAAAATTCCTCAAATTTCATTTAAATTTTTTTATAACCCATCAATTACTACCCCATTTCCTCCCACTTAAAATTGAGTTGAAGGTACGCTTGGCCCGATGTGCCCCGGTCTATATATCCAAGTTTTTGAAATGGTAACAAAGAAAGTAATTTATATTTTAAAAAATAAATTTTCAAGTGATATTGATAGTCGGTGTAAAGAGTTCCTCACGCTTTAACAATATATTTACAATGCTCAATATATTGGTGGTCTTATTCGTTATCGTGTCCGGCGTCATCAAGGGCAACATTTCTAATTGGAAGATTGATACCGAGGTTTCTAACATTTTATCTTCCAACATTCTAACATCTAAGAATCTATCATCTAACATACTATCATTTATCATTTTACTGAACATTTTATTATCTACTAATCCATTCAATTACGATTCCATATTATTTTAACTTAACTAAAAAGAATGATTATGCAATTTTTTTAAAAAACCAAATCTAACATAAATATTTATGAAATTCTTTCTGAAAAAATAATGTACAAACTTCACTTATTGCCAGCTCGTGAACTCACTGAATACCACTGAAACTCTATCAAGGAATCAAGACTTGGGAATTGGCGGTTTCTTCCCATTTGGATTCGCGGGTGTTTTAAGTGGAGCTGCCACATGCTTTTACGCCTTCATAGGGTTTGACGCTATCGCTACCACAGGTTAATATACATATTTTTTATAAATTTTCTTTATAGAGATGAATCATTATATAAAAGGAAATTAATGAAAGTTTCAAAATAATCATTACTATTTGACATTTGACTTCCATTCCGTAATTTCAAGATTTATAACAAATTTAATCCCATTTATAAATAAATAAATATTTCCGGTTATAGGGGAAGGGGGAATCAAATACTAAAATACCTCAAGCACGACAGTCTGGCCTTTTAAAATTTTATTCCCAAACTGGTACACCATTTTATTTTCTCGCCAACATTACTATAAAAACCTTTCACCATTAAATCATTATCGCACTTGTTTCCTTCCATCACACTTGCCTTCTGACCGACTAATTAATCACTACTAAAACTATATTACACAGGAGAAGAAGTGAAAAATCCTCAAAGAACCATTCCGATCAGTATAATCCTAGCGCTACTTTGTTGTTTTCTGGCTTATGTTGGGATATCAGCAAGCTTAACGCTAATGGTTCCTTATTACGATCTCGATCCTACCATCCCCATTCCTTCCGCATTTTCCTACATCAAATGGAATCAAGTGGAAATTCTTGTTTCCATTGGAACCATGTGTGGCCTATCTACCAGGTACCTCATATAAATCGTTACTATTTACGTATTTAGCCGATGTGTGTTTACACTAGAAGTTTTCAATAGGAGGGTGTGGGCGAGCGGGTTAAGTATTTTTTAAATGGGGGGCTAAATAATTTATTTTTAATTGATGGGCGGAAAACCTGCTCATGCAGACCTTTAGTGTTAATCCTTATTTTCTCAGTGCCCGAAAAAGTAGTAAAAGGGCAAGGGAAACCAACATAGCAACATAAGTTTGTATATAATTAAATAGTAAATAACTAAATGAAAAAATATCCCCTACATCCTCAAAAAAAAAATAAATCCAAAATAAAATTACCTTTCTCATACCCCACCTCCTCTCAATTTAATAATTTTTATACCCTTATTCGACCTCCTTCCTTGTAATAGAAGTCCCTTGGGTAAACTTACATCTTAGAAACTAAATAAAATGAATTTAATTTATAATTAATAACATCTGATTAATATTATATATCAGATAGCAGTAAATATTCTCCCCAAATTCAATGCTTCCCCCCAAAAAAGTAATGTTAGCAAATATTTATTTTCAATTCCCAATACTATAATTTTAACGACTCCACCACCGAATGCGATCCGTAAAATATTATTTGTTTAATACTATTAAAGTCTAATGGGATCCATGCTTCCATTACCTCGTGTTATCTATGCTATGGCTAGCGATGGTCTTATATTCAGGAGATTTGCCAAAGTGAGTCCCAAGCTTAAAACGCCGATACTAGCCACCATATGTTCCGGTATTTTTGCAGGTTGATCACTTTTATATCATTATAACAATAAATATATATTATTTAACTATATATATATAGAAAAGAATTAAGTGTAATATCCATCAAAGTATTACGTATCACAAGAAGTAATAAAATACAGTTTAATTTAAGAAAATTGATAGCTCCAAGATATATAAAGAGCGGCGTCGTCTTTAGGAGGAGAAAGAAAAAAAAATTTCCTAATTATTAGGAGAGATCGAATTAATAAAACAAATATAAATAGCCTTAAGAATTGCAATTTCGATCCAAGACATCATGGAGCTCCCTAGAAATTTTCCTGATTTGGCCGCCGACGTCCTTAAAAAAAATTATGAGCCAAAATCCCCATAGGTTGTCATAGTGTAGCAAATGATCGGTACGAGTATGGAATTAGAAGAATCAGCGCTGTATTAGGGCGATCTTAAAGTTTTTCAGCTCTGTTCAGGGCCATTTGTTATAATTAGGAGAGGAGTTCGTGTCCAGATGAGAGAACAATCCCATATTAGAAATTTTCCTTGTGATGATGGAATTCGTGTGATTTCATGAGGACGCCTACCATCGGGAAAGCGATCAGAAGACTCCAATAAGGTAGAAAAATCAGCGGATCTAAGTGCAAGAGATTGGGATTACGATAGCAATTTAAAGAATTCAGCGCCATAAGCCCCTGCCCCAAAACCTGATTCCCAGAAATTGAAGATTACGAAATGATAATATACTTTAATATTACATTATATATTTGTTAATATTGAAAAAAAATAAAAATTATCTTCCAAAATTTGTATCGCCTTCAAAATCTATTTAAATTTCCGTGCTGATTATCATAGTGTTCTATATGCACTTTTTTCAAAATGCATTTTTTTTTGGATAAATGAATATCCATTATCAGCACTAAAAATATTAATATATACTATTTAGAATAATCCTTTATTTGAATTAATGCATTGTGATCTGCTATCAAAAATAGTTTTAAAAAAATATTTTTTTAAATATAATAATTTACATTTTTAGGTGTTTTTCGAACAAAAAAAAAATCTAATCGGGTGTTTTGTGAAAATTTATTGTAAAAAAATATTTAAATTCCAAAAGATTTGAAATATGTTTTAAAATACGATAATTCATTATATTATTATAATATCTTAAAAAATAATTTGAAATATTACATCTATTTTGAATAATTTTATCTTTATATACTTAGAAATCATTTCAAATATAAAATTAACCCTAGAGGCAATAGGCATTATCGACTATTTTTTATTTCAATTTTCCTTTACATGATAAAAGGGCTAGAAGATATTATAAATGAAAGCTAAGTATATTAATTATTTATTTTGCGATGAATAAGATAATTAATTTTTTATTTTTTCTATTTTGTAATTTAAAAATTATTTTTAAAATTTTCTTAGTAATTTGTTATGAATGACATCTTGTAATTATATATTTTCGATTAATTTAATTTTAATAAATATTTAATTTTTGGATAAGGTCAAATATGATATTCTTTTTAAATTTTTGCCTAATTTCAAAAAAAAAATATACCTTTTTTGTACAACCTAGGAGTCATGGCGCTGCTATTTGATTTAAAAGATTTGGTTGATATGATGTCCCTTGGAACTCTTTTAGCTTATACTTTAGTAGCGATTTGCATCTTATTACTTAGGTACCAATTGATTTATGTTAGATTAATTTATAGAGAATATGTATAAATTTGCATCGGAATAATTTTACAACTATATACTCAAATATAATTAATAAGGCGCTCTCTTTAAACTGCACAAAAGATTATTTAAACAAGTCTAAGTGTGGTATATTTTGTATTAATAGATATCGGCCTAGTGAATCATCATGCGAATCGACACTATCGCCGCTTATACCCGTAAACGAGTAAAATAAATTTAAAATTATGTGTATCTAAATTTGTATTTTATATTACAACAATCCTGTGTTTAAAATCATTATTATTATTAAAAATTAAGATATCTTTCTGTGTAAAGGAGACCCGGGTTAGTAGGCGCAAGAGATTTGTCAATTTGGTGGATTTCATATTAAAACTACAAGGCCGTGTTCTGACTTATATTATTTTCGAAACTTATTTCTAGTTACACTAGTTCTTTTCAGATTTTAAAACTAAGGCACCCTTTAAGAGTGTACTAAATCTAAATTCTTCCGGTTTATTCTATTAAGAGTAAACAATATAAACGGCTTATAGAAAGCTAGCCAGGAACACGGCTTAAGTGTTTAGAAATTTTCAATTTATTTCTAAAAATACCATTTTGTAAAAAAAAATCGTGCTATTAAGTGGTATTTTTTTTTTCAAAGTTTGAAAATTATCAAATGAAAACTATACGAAAAGTTGGGGAAAGTTTTCAGAATCAAATATCATGTTTAAATATTTTTTTTTAGAAATTGATGTTAGAGGTTAGCGCGGGCTTAATTTTCTATACAGTGTATTTTTTAACCCGACCCGCCCGCTCACGAAAGACAATATTTTGATCACACCCGTCACGCTCAAAAATTCAGTCTGTTTTTAAATTTCTCAAAACTCTATTGCTAACTTATGAGCTTTTTTTGAATTTATCAGTTTTTTATTTCTTTATTTCCTATTAATAATAAACGAAATAAATATATACTATTTTATAAATAATTTATTTTAAAATAAATAAGAGGAAGAATGACCATATTTTTTTTTATTTCCATTGTGTTCGCCTTTCCTCTAATAAGCGTTTGGCTATAGTAGAAATAATTTTTCGCTGGAGACCGAACTTGCTGGGGCTAAACTCAATGTAGGAAATGAATTTCTAGCTTCCAAAACTTCCATATATTTTATATTGTTATTAATCTTTTAACTTCATCCTCACAACTTTTGTCGGTATAAAAATTCTCTAAGTGTTTTTTTTTTATGTGGGCAGGATGAATTAGAAAAGTTAAATGTGGTAGTTGGCTTTGTCTTATGCATATAGTCGAATTTTATTAGAATCATTGTCTGTTAAAAACTTAAGACCTTTACAATTTGGATGAATTAAACCTTCCTTTTATATTGGCTGCATAATAAATCTTTCCTTTAAAAGAGATATTGTCTTGTTTCTTAAGGTTTTGATTATTGCTGTATCACCTTCTGAAGGTTGATATAATTTCATTAATTTTTGTTTCCATAAATGAGATTTATTTAAAAAGGGGTGAAAATCTGCTCAGATTACTTGAGTATTCTTCGATAGTTGATAAAAAAAATAACTAATTAGTGTATGATATAAATTTATATCAATGGTCGATAATCTTAATTATGGTTTGTTAAGCAGGTCTTCATCATATGATTTTAAGAAACTTTGTATCATGATAATACAGAGTTCCAACTCATTATAATATATTGCTTAATGGAATGGCTCAGCTTGCTGTTTGCTGCATATTGCTTAAAATGTTTCACTATCTTCTTTACACCATTTATACTTAAACTATTTCAGATAAGCAATTATCAAAAATATCTTTATATTATTTAATATATATGGCATGAACATGGTATCCTTTCATCATCGAATGCAACTTATTTTCAATAAATTTTAAACAGCATGTATAAAGGTCATTGAATCAATTATATTTTAGATTTGTAGATAAATATGCGAAAATTTAAACAATAAGTTATTAATATGTTAAATTTTCCTCTTATTTTGACCGATAATTTTTAGTGGAAATGATTAGAATATAGTAAAGATAAATAAAAAAAATACAAATACCAAATTTCTATTGCTGAAATAGAGTTGAGAGACTTTAAATTATTTTTTTGGTCAATTAAAATTTTATAAGATCTGGGGAAAAATGTTGTTTATTATAAAATGGGTAATATTTTTTGTTTTTCAAAAAAAATTTTTTTTTAAAAAAGTATTAAATAAAATTAGAAAATATATATTTTATAAAATTGCAAATTTATATAAAAATTAAAATTTCCGTGATTCACGGGAAATATATGTTCACGGCCATCACGCCGGTCAAAAATATCGGGAAGGCCAGTCACGCCTTATAATTTATAATTTATTTCACACTACCGCCGTGATCCATCGTGTCATGCGTAATAAAGGAGTAGTAGAAAAAATCAGGTTTTAATAGATAAAAAATATATAATAATATAAATTGATATACAATTATTAGAAAAAACAAAAAAAATTAATATTGTCATTATTTTAACATTTTTATATGAATATTTAATTAGTAAGTAAAGTTCAACATTTTCTTTACCTCTTATAAATCATAATAAAACTTAATAACGATTCGACAAGGCCCCAGATTGGTATTACGCAAGCTAAATCCATTTTTGATAAAATCTAATTCCGAGATAAAAAGTAACAGAATATTAGAAAAAATATGTTACTATAATAGGTAAAGGGTTTAAATATTTACGGAGCTCTTTCCCTTACATACATAATTGTACATAATATATTTTCATGATATAATTGCGAGATATTGTATCTATACACGTGTATAAACTTGTCTATTTTAGATTCATTTTATCCAAAGATAATTCCGTAGAAAAGTTAGATTTCAATGTTGATCGGGAAAATAATATGGTAGATGATTTACAAAGTGGCGCAAACGGACCAACTTGGAAACAACTTTTTCTTGCAGGAGGAAAAGTTTCAGATTTATCTTCCAAAATCGTGACCATTTTAACCGTACTTGCGTGTTAGTCATTTTTTTTCCATAAACAATTAAATACATTACATGATCATGAAAGTATAATCTCGTTAAGTGGACTCAATGAGGATAGAAAATTTTATTTATCGGACATTATGGAACAGCAAAAAATAAATAAAACTCAAACAAAGTTATTTTCCTGCTAATTTTCACAAAAAGTTATAATTAATTCTTTTAATATTAAAATAAGTCATTTTTAAAAAGGGGAGAAAAATATTTTGAGGGGTTTTTTGGACTTCTGAGTACTCTGCTCTGCCCATTAAAAGAGTGAGTATTTTACTTTTAACAACGTTCAAAAATAAATGGTGAACGCTTATTTTACTATACTTTACAAATGATACATGAATAATTACCATTTCTGCATGCATATACTTACAATGTATTAAAGTGATAAAATCATATAATTTCCTACTCTTATACTTTTCTAAAAAACAAACAATTTTTTTTTATTAGCAAATATATATAGTGGCTTTTTTCTTTCAAACGTTCAAAAGGACCAGGGCCTAATCAAGAAATGTCTTCTTAAATGGAAGGGGGGCATGGGAGAGATTTCTCTTGATATTTCTATTAAAATTGCACATTTTGTTATTCGACTGGAAATATTCAGATTTTATTATTTTTATTGTGAATAATCATATTAGAATATGAAATAGGTATGAATAAAATATGCAATATAATATGGCAAAAATATTAATATTTGTTAAATGACTATATTACGTCATATTAAGCATAATTTTAGGTATAGTAATCATTATTCGTTACCCTCTTTAAAAAGTTTTAATGCCATGTAATGGACAGTATGTAATATAGGCTTTTAAAAGTAATTTTTGTAATAATAAGAGATACTTATAATTTATGAATTTACTTATGTTATGTAAGATATATTTTATATTATTTTAAGTTATTTTTTAAAAAAAAAACACAGGTCTATCAATAACAGCATTTTGTATTATCCTGACGAGAGCTGAGAAACACGTATTTGAATTACAACCCGTGGCTATCATCCCCTTAGCCGTTCTTGGAACCGTCATTCTCATATCTTTTTGTTGCATTTCCATGTTACCGCAAAACAAAATGAAACTCAATTTTAAAGTAACTTTTATACCTTTGTGACATTGCTACAACGCTAGCTACTAATGACTATGGACTTGCACCAAAAAATAAAAAACAAATTTATTTTTATAAAACTAAAATTTTTTTCTTGAGTTTTTTGTTTTGTTTTTGACTTGAGTATATTATTTTTGTTCCCGCTATTACTTTTTATTTATTTCTTTTCCATTCTTTCTTAATATTCTCAATACATAAAATCATTTACCTTTTAGATAGAACATTTAATCATTCATAAAATCATAATCCTTTCTTGTATAAAATTTTATATATTTCAATATGTATAATGCATTTTTTTTTTTAAAAATTCTCTTTACTTATTATTTCTTAATTTAGGTTCCCTTGGTTCCTTTACTGCCTTTCTTGAGCATTTTTATTAACATTTACCTCATGATGAATCTGGGCGCCAATACATGGATTCGATTTGTGGTGTGGATGGCTCTGGGCCTTCTCATATACTTTCTTTACGGCATTCGCCACAGTTCAGAGCGACGCATGCCTCCTATGTTACTATCTGACGACCCCATCAGTGCAGATACAAATGACAACGATCGCAAGGAAAAGATCAAAATGTTGGCTCATCTTAACAAACTGAATACCAAATCGGACAACTATAGTTACGAGAATAATAATTTGGATTCTATTAGAGTGTCACCCAAGCAAGTCAGCAGGGTTGATACACAGTTAACGTTTGTTCCCTCTGAATTAGACATTAAAAATTTATAAAACGTTTACTCAAAATATTACTTATAGCTCGCACCATATCTTTATATCTTGACATATTATTCATTCACTAATATAAATATTTGTATATAAGTATTCTATTTTTGCCTACAACAACAATTATGAAATGCTGATCCTTTAAGAATAAAAAAAAATCGTATATGAACCTATTAAAATATTATTTTTTTCGACTAAAAATTATAATATATATATACCTTTTATTTTATCATAAAGTATCCTTTGGCAAACATGTAAACTGACTATTCTAGAAAAATTAGTATTAAAAAAAGATACTATATGTTTGAAGAAGAACACTCCCGAATGGAGAAAAAAATCTGTAAATAGGTATAAACTAGCGACATTAACCAATTATATTAAAATTAAATAAATAAATATACTTGTTTATTAAACAAAAGCTTTTGTAAAAAATAGCATTTGATTATAGACCTTACATACTTAATAATTTTTTTTTTAAATAAATGCATTTTTTTAAATAATGTTTATTTATCGAATTTTATATTTTTAGAATTATGGTGTCTTTAATAATATGAGCTTAAATTAAATTAACTGAGTTATTGCTTCTGTTTTTTATGACGTCTTAAACATACCAACCTGTGCCTGGCCCTTTTTCCACTCCGTCTCTTATCCTTATCTTTTATTGCCTCAAGGTTGATAAATTCCATGACTTCTGGCTTAATAATACCAACCTGCTAGATTGTTCAATTAATGTATGGAAGGACACTCTAAATAGAAATATTATATTTCCATTAGTTATTAACCACAAAATTATTTCTAACCCCTAATAGAAAACTATCACAGATATGTCATATAACCAGTCCGGCCTAATTAGATCGTATTACAAAACCTTCCTCTATTCTGATAGAGACCTTGGCAATTTCTTATCAGAGGAAAGATTAGGAGTTGGCAAAGGTTTACGAGCATAATGTGATGCAATCAAATTATATAGTTGTATAGATAGCAACACTTTGATCATCTCAAAGGAGAGGCATGGACTTAACAGTTTAAACAGTTACCGATAACGACATAATACCAAATTAAACCGGATAATAAGTCACGTATATAGCAGGGCTAACAAACATCTTAGAACCTACAATTATCTCCAAATAAACATTTTCTCTTCTAAACTTATAAATTTAAAACACAATATATTTTGAATTTTTTTAAATAATAGCCACCGTGTAATTTACAAAATGTAAACCAATAATAGGTATAATTTATAAAATACGGGCGAAATAATTAAATCTAGCAACAGCTGTTAACGTATATTTCAAAAAGTTTTATAGCCATGATATATCAGATATGGTTTTTTTGGCTATCGATTAATTTCATATCGTTTAAGCAACTCAAGCTTGCTATAAACGCATAGAAATTTGCTAAACAACGCTAAATATTCTATGAAAATGTAATAAAACCAGAGTTCCCAGACTTCCCGAATTTAGCGTAAATTTCCCACCTTTTTTAAAACTCATGATTAAGCTTAAATATGCCTTCTATTACCGACTTTTTACGATTTCTATCGATTTTTTTTATAACAAAATCAAAATTAGTTTATAATTTCTGGAGAAAAGATAGTAATCGATTATGTCAGCTTTAGAAGCGAAAATGATCAAGCATATTAAATCTTGCAAAAATTTTAATATATAACAAAAATAAAATAAATTTATTCAATATTTTTGGCTGTATAATATTTCGTATAAATTTTATTTTTTTATGATTAAATTATCCTCTATTGCCTAAATTAATCTGGCAATCCTGAATAAGACACATTTTAATACATGTTAATAGGTGACTTTCTTTCATATCTTGTCTTTATATCCACTATTATTTATTGCCTTTACCACCGAAATATTCAGGGTACTTCAGGAAAAACTAGTCCCACTGGGATGCACTCAAGAAGACGCTTATAGTGATTCCTCAATCAGCGACTAGCGATACGTGCCACTAGAAAAATAACTATTTTAATTGTAAATATTATAAGCTTAAGTGGGAGTGGTGATCAAAACAAAAAAAAATGCTGAATATCGATTCGTTCAACACTATCTTAGGTGGCCTATTTTACTTAAACCTTACTTTTAAGGGTTGTTATTTTTAATATTTAGTCTACAAGGTGAAAAATATTTTAATTGAATACAATTTGATTTATTGATTTTGTAAAGGAGTAACATTACATTAACTAAAAGTATAAACATTTAATTGACAATAAATTCAAAATAAATAAATATATATGATTTATAATATTATTATTAGTGACAAACAATTATAATATATTAAAAGATTCAAATGAAATTCAAAATTTATAATATAAGGGAAATGACTATATTGAAGAATAGCGTCCAATGTGTTAGTGAAACATGAATAATCTTGATTTAAGTTTTTGTTAAAAAATAGGAAACAAATTTGGGGATTATTTTAAAAAAAAAAAATTTGTAATTTCATTCATGAAAGAATTTTTGGCTAATAATCAAAAGAGATTTCTTACAAAAAAATATTTAGAATTTTGGGCAAAATTTATCCTGTGCCTGAGAATTCTCAAAAACCCTCATTATATAAAAATTTCATTTTTTTTTGATCTTTAGAGATCAAAACTTTAAAGAATTATTTTTAAGCTTGTAAAAGCATGAAAATAAGTATGAAGGCTTGTTAAAAAAGTTCATATTTTTTTAATTTTAGATTATAATTTTGCTATTTATTATGATAATCCATGAATAGATAATCATGATGGCCTAACTTTATAATTTCAAAATCAAACTGGATAAACTAGTAAAATAAGTTGATTTATATATCTAAATAACAATTTATTTATTAAATTTAAAATAAAAACAACTATGCTAAAAGTAGATTTTTCTTTTAAAAAGAGTGTTTTTTTGTTTGTTTGGTTAGTCCGTTGTCACGAATTCCAAAATATAACCATAGTCAGAGCTTAGAGAATTAGTATCATATCCATTGACGATAGGTCTAATGCCAACAAATTTTAATCCTTGTTTATCAATCATGGCGGTATTTTCACTATTTTTGCTATTCTCGTTATTTTGATCTGTTTCGGATACCCCAGAATAACTTCTTTTGCCTGGCCCTTCTATGGACGTTATATATCTCAGTCTTTTTTTGGCTTCTGCTAACGCCCAATGGTCACAGATGTGGGTCGCACCAGCGTTTATAACGCATACCAAATCCTGGATGTCTCTTTTAACGGGATCATTGAAAGGTTTTGTTTCTTCTACAAAAGCTTGCGACGTTATTAGGGGTATTTCAGAAATGATGTCCTTTGGGAATAAGATTTCTTGGTAATATAGCTGCTCCATTGGTCCCGAAGAAGGATATGAGTCGGAGTCTAGCCTATATATTTGAAACATTTTTTCCATATTTATAATTAATTTAAAAATGAATAAAAATTATAAAGGTTTATACTGATGTGAGGATTCGAAATCACTCAAATTTAAATAATTTTATGATGGTAAATTATTATAAGAAAAGTACAATTTTACCAGAAATATTTTCCAGAATATGATGAGCAAATTGCCCTCCCTCCTAACAAATGAAGCTGCAACTAACCCCCTAGAGAATACCTCGCCTCCCCCCCCTAATCATCTAAATTTAGCATCCATAAAGAGTTTACCTAAAAAGCATAATAAATACGAATTTCAGAAAATCTATTCCAACTATATATATTTTAGAATAGATTCGATTCTAAAATAAATATATTTTATTTGATCATTATTTATTTTTTTAAATAATAAAAATGACTAAGTTTATTTTGAATCGCAATTTATTTTTTCACCTATTGGATCCGATATTTATGTGATTTTTATAATTAAAAAAAAGATTGATTTTTTAAAAATATTTTTAAAGGGGGTAATTAAAATTTGAATATATTAGATTAGCGGGCGTGATTTTTCCGGCAATGTGTTATTTTTTTAATTCATATGATTTTAGATCAATATTAATAAATTAGACTAAGATAGTTTATTATAGTATATAATTATATTATATTCTGCTTTCGAAATTTAAGGAATTTTTCTTTACTCTAGTTTTCCCATATAATTTAATTACAAAATGTTTCGATAAATATGGCGTATCTTATCATATTTAGCAGTCATTTTAAATATTGTAGTTACATGACCGAAGGTAGAAAGGGGGTAGGAGCCAGTCATATGTGTTGCAGCTGGCGGGGAAAATGCTCCTAGAGAGAATAGTTGCCTCCAATTCATTCTTTCTCATAAAGAGACGCTGACAGAATGTAGTAATTCAAAATACTAATTGCCCTTTTCTTGAATTGTTTATCTTTAAAACAAATTTTATAGTATATCAATAATTTTGATCATATACAAAAATATCTACCTTAGCCCATGTCTCGGGTGTTGGTTGTTAGCGTACATACAGGACATCAGGGCATAGAAAGAATGAAGAATAAGGCAAGGGAATACATTTGGTGGCCCAGAATGAATAATGAAATTGAAGAATTAGCTAAGAGTTGTGAAACATGTAATAAGTGTGCGAATGTACTTGCAAAAGTTAGGGGAGACAAATGACCAGAGACAGATGTACCACGTGAAAGAATATACGTAGATTTTTTAGAATATGAAAGGAAGAGTATTTTATAATGGTAGATGCGGGTTCAAAATGGATAGATTGTCAACAGGTATCTGGTCTGTCGACGAAAGTAGCATTGAATAAGGTAAAAGACTTCGTAAGTAAATATGGATTAATGAAGACCTTAGTATCAGATAGTGGTCCAGCATTTATAGGCAGAGCATTTGACAATTTTTTTGATAGATGGAAGATTGAGAATTTAATAGCACCACCACATTACCCAATAAGTAATGGACAAGAGGAGTGAATGGTAGCCTTAGTTAAGAGTTGGTTAAAAAAGGAAAAATAAGAGAAGGAAAATGGTGGTTATTACTATTAGCGTACAACAATACCAAGAGAAGCAAAGGATACTCACCAGCAGAGATATTTTTAGGTAGAAAAATATGAGAATTAGATTTTCTGAAAGAAAGAATAGAACAGAAAGAAGTTATAATTAATGATAGATTTAAAATCGGAAGCCTAGTATGGATACTACTTTTTGATGGTCCAGTTAAATGGGGAAAGGTATAGTGAAGAAGAATATAGGAAGAAAGAAGGTTGAGGTAGAAATTGAAGGAAGAGTAGGATTAGTTTCGAGGCATATTAAACAATTAAGATCTAGGTGTGTAGGTTAGGAATATAAGACGGTGTGAATCGATTAAATTGCTTTGATTTGGGAATGCTGATAGACATAATTGATTTGTTTTTTAACAAGTCTGCGAGAGTTATAAGAATCATGATGTTGGGAATGCTGATAGACATAATTGATTTGTTTTTTAACAAGTTTGCGAGAGTTATGAGAATCATGATGTTGGGAATGATGATAGACATAATTGATTTGTTTTTTTAACAAGTCTGCGAAGGTTGAGAATCATGATGTTGGGAATGATGTTAGACATAATTTATTTGTTTTTCTTAACAAGTCTGCGAGAGTTATGAGAATCATGATGTTGGGAATAATGATAGACTTAACTGATTTGTTTTTGTAACAAGTCTGTGAGAGTTATGATAATCATAATGTTGACGTATGATGTACACATTTAGGGGAATAGGTCGGCTGAAGGGATAAACAATTTGATATTACATCTGACATAAGGTGAGAGAGAATGAGAGAGGTATAAGTTAGTACGAGAATAATTATGAGTGAAGTAGGTGAATTATATGAGATAAATAAATGATAATATATAGTATATATTTAGCTTAATTCCGTTATAGATGGCTTCTTATGTTCGAGTGGGCAACTTTATTATTAGGATAGAAATTAGGTGGATCAGCAGAATCTAGAAGATGGGTAGACGCAGCCAGAGAAGAGGCGCAGACCAGATATGGAGATATGACGGTAGATAGACCTGCAGGCTGGTCATACAATCGAAGAAGAGAACTGGATTGGGGAACACGAAGATGAATGTCGTGTTGTTATTGTGGGAAAGATCATATTTTACGGAGGTTTCCCACGATTAGCATAGACAATAACATATTAGCAGTATAGGAGGAGGAACCGATGGGAGGACAAGGTAGCAGTTTATGAGTGGTAGAATCAAGTCCAAGTGAAAAGGTGTTAAAGTTATGAAGTTTTTTGAATAAAAAGAAATTTTTATTTTATGATTTGAATATTAAAATGTTAGACGAAAATTATTGTTAACGAACTTGAATGTACTGAGAATATTATTGTTAATTTTAATTTTGCATATAAAATTTTTTTGAATATTAATTTTTTTTGTGAATATTTAATCTGTTAATATATATAAACCCCGGATTACTAAAATTAGATTACTAAAATTGGATTACTAAAATTGGATTATTAAAGTATTAATTTATATTTAAGACATTAATATTTATCTTTCTATTCATACCAAAAACATTGAAATTTAACACTTTATCTGCCTGTAATTATCCGTTCGTCTGAAGTTGTCTATATTTCCTTTCTTATCTTCCTCTCTTAATATATTCTTAATATTTTCTAACTCTTTACTCTCTATCTTAACGTAAGTCGTATTTCTTCCTATAATTAAACCTAATATAAAAGCCAAAACCATAACCACCAAAATTATTAACATTATATTTTCTACTAAAAGATTCCTTAAAATCATTAAACTAATGTACATAATAATGAATTTACCAAAACCTTAATAAGAAATAATTTAATAATACGACCGAAATTAATTACATAAAGAAAACTAACTAATATTATTATACATACATAACAAGAATATGACATTAAATACAAAATCTTTTACCTTAAATACGATGGTATAACCAAATTAACTTTTCTTCGCACTTTATTTCTTTTAGATATAATTGTATTGTATACTTATTAGACTGAAGATCTGAGGTCCCTGAGTACGTTTATTTAATAATCCAATTTTAATAATCCAATTTTAGTAATCCAATTTTAGTAATCCAATTTTAGTAATCCAATTTTAGTAATCCAAACTATGTAGTTCCAAATTTATTAAATAAGAAAAAAGATGAATCATTCTCGATTCACAAATTCGGGATTTATATATAATAACAGATTAAATATTCACATAAAAAAAAATTAATATTCAAAAAAAATTTATATGCAAAATTAAAATTAACAATGATATTCTCAGTACATTCAAGTTCGTTAACAATAATTTTAATATTCGTCTCGCATTTTAATATTCAAATCATAAAATATTTCTTTTTATTCAAAAAACTTCATAAACATTAGTTTTTATGAAATTTCTAAGATCTCAAGTGAACATTCCGTATAATCTGTTATTCCAGAAAAATTTACTACATAACATGTTTGTTAAAGTATGATAAATCCGTTTAAAAGGGGCGGGGAATTTTTTTGCAAGATAGATTTTTGAATGCCATATTATTATTTTAATCATCATATTATTTGATAAAATTAAAAAGTATCTCCTTTCATCAATCATCTATTAATATATAATCTAATTTTAAATAATTAATAAATAATTTATCCAATAGATAAAAGAATATATTCTTCAAATAAATCATTTTTTTATTTCTTCGAATTAATTTGCCTAAATAAAGACCATATAAATAATTCTTATTTTTGATAAAGCAATTAATAAATATTGTACTATTTAAGAAATAGGATAGGAATCAAATGTCAAATGAATATAAGATATATTTAAACGGGTCTAAGGTTAAAAGAACCAAGTATAGATATACATATATTTTATCATAAAAATAATTACTTTTTTTTATACAACATTACATTCAGAAATATTATTAAAATTATATGAAAAGGCCGCTTAAAAAAATTGATAATCTTCCTCTATGCTTTATTTGAGAGGCTGGGGAACAAAATTAAATTTTGGGTAATCTCATAAAAATTACAATAGTAGAATAACATTAAACATCTAGAATGAACACTTTATTTCTGACATATTAAAATTCAATGCAAGTTAGAACTTTGCAAAAGAGACAAATGGATCTCAAATTAGACTCTTACAAAAATAGTTTCTTATTCAAAATTTTTTTTAAGGCAGGCCTATAACGTGTCTCAGATTCTTTCCCTATCGATTCGCCTTGGCATATTAAAAAATAATTTGGTAAAATATAGAATATTATTAGTAGTATCTAGGCTGTGCAACTAACCGAATTTCTTTCGTTATCTTTATCGGATTGGGACATATAGGGTGGGGAGTTGAAATTCTTTTTTTTTAAAAAAAATATTACTTATTTTACAATTTGGAATGGATTAATTTTAAAGTAATAAGCAAGAACTCTGTAAAATTTAAAAATTATTTATCAAAGATGTATAAATTAAAAAAATTGCAATAAATATTTTAAATTTTTATTAAAAAAAATCTGATTCTCATAGTTAAAAACTATATTTTTAAATATATAATGTCGAACGTTTTTTTTACCATAAATATTCTATTTTTCGTAAAAAGCCTCAAATTAATCATAAAATAAATTTATTTCTTTAATAACGTATTTTTTTTTATTATCTTTATCCATATTATGCATAATGCCAAAACTTAGTTACTATTTATATTTTAAATATCTATATAAATGTTTTTATAGATTTGATGTTTGAAAAGAAAAGAAGACTTAATTTTGAATAAAATATGATTTTATTTATTTTATATAATATTTAAGTGGTACCATAAAAACCCCTCTCCTTAAGCTTATGGTGTGATATTGTGCCACTCGAAGGTTTAAAATTAACATTGGTCTAATTTTTGGGGAAAAAACTTTAATTCAAACATATGTTAAAATTAGAGAATAAAAATTTACAGTATAGATGTAAATCATAACGAGAACTAATATATAAAATCATATTTTATTTCTCAGTTATTTCTATAGATTATAGATAATAATATTAACTTTTTTTAAAAAAAGTCTGACTATTTTAAGTATCTTTTTAAAGGCCCATCTTTAATATAATTCGAGCAGATAGACAGAGAGGTTCAAATTTCTTTCCTGTTCTTAGTGAAATTTTTTTAAAACTGTTTAATTTCGATTATTTTTAAACAAATTTAGATAGGGTCATTTAGGTTTAGAGAAATTAATGTACAGATTTTTTTTCCTCCTATTATTGTTTGTATTTTTTTTTTAAAATATAAATTTATAATTTTGTAAAATAATTTTTATATAATATATTTTTATTATTTATCTCATAATAAATCGAATAAAAATATTTTAAAAGCGAAAATTATTTAGTAAAAAGTTTTCAATTAATTTAAAATATGAATAACAAAATTAAGTTGCATAACACAACTACATAAAAATTTGTTTAATTTATAAAAAATAATAATTATAAACAGTTTTAAATTGGTTTTAACTTATAACGGACCGATTAAGCTTCGGAAGATGCTAACGATTTTGTATTTCGGTTTAGCTATTAGGTTCGAACAAATAATAAAAAATGGAATGTAATTATATTATTATGTACAACTTACAAAGGATTTCTGGAATTTAAGCGGGCCAAATTCCAGCAAAATGAATATTGAATCAAGAATAATATTAAAAGGGTCTTCTGTGTTAACTTTAAATTCGTGAATAACTGTTTAAATGGTTCCATTTAAATAATTTTAAATTTATAAATAAACATGATTTAAATATTTTTCACTTCAATTTTCTATGATTTATCACCTCATGAATAATCTAGAAATAATATAATATTATTTATTTTTTTTATTGCCATTTCAAAAATAAATTTCCTCAGAAATAATAAATTTTTTTTGATTTAACATCTATTTTAAGGAGAAAGTGTTAAATATTATAATATTTGACAGTAGATAATTTTGAATAAAATGCCAACTAATCATCGATCTTAATTATAATATTTAAATTTCAAGTCATCTCTTTAAGAAAAATGACAAATATTTTTTGACCATTAATATATCATTATTTTCCGGTTTTACAAGAATTTTATGTGAAATATTTTTTTTATCTAACCTACTTATCGATAATCTTTTATTAGGTTCATTTCTTATAAAGGACAATTAAGCCTATAAATAGATTTCAGTGCTTCGCGAGGCAATAATTTAGCCGATTATTTACAAAGTGATGCGAATAAAACATTATAAAAACGACTTTTATTTCTTAGATGAAAAGCATAATTTCTTTTTCCAAAATAAAGTAACGCATTTCGGAGTTTTATTAAACTTCACTTCACAATATGGGATTCAGCACTTGGATTCGATTGCGGTCTGGATGACTCTGGGTCTCCTTATACGCATTTTGCCTTTTGACAGATACGAGTGAAAACGGTAACAGCGACAAAGAAATGATCAAATAATTGGGCCATCTTAAAAAAAATGAGTACCGAAATCGACAATTTAAAGCACTAAGCACTCGAGCTAATAACTTAGCTTTGATTAAATCTGCAAGTCGATAGGGTTGAATCTAGTGTTGTTAGACGGCTCGTATTGAGCCTATTTATAAAAACGGCTAACTCAATATTTCATCCAGAAAAATATTATGCAAGCCTGAAGATGCTCATAGAAGGAACAAAGATCTAGACATATATTATCGCAATCTCGAGGCTTAGGCAATATTTTTCTGGTTAAAATATTGAATTAGCCGTTTTAAAAAAATCGGCAAACCCAATTGACGTTCATTCCTTACAAATTAAACATTAAAATCACATTATTTTATATTAGGCCATTAATAATATAATTCCCATCACGTTTTATTTGCAACGTCACACCGCTTCTGTTAAATAATAATCTGTCCAAACAAAGAAAACTGATATACATAACACAAGTTGTTTATTAAATAAAATATATCCTAATATTGAAAAAAAAAATTGATTTTTTTTTAATCAAATAGTACATTAATTTGTCAATACTAGTCACAAATTCTAAAATAATATTTACGCAAAATCTAAGAGAATTAATGTCATATCTATTGGCCATAGATCTAATGGCCACTAATTGTAATTTTTTTTTATCAGTCATGGCAATATTTCTCTATTTTTTTTCACATGTTTCGAAGAAATTATAACTTCTTTTGTCTGGCCGACCTTATATATTTCAATTTTCTTTTGGCTACGACTAATTCATGCTTATCACATTAATCCAAATTAGCCATATTTCTTTTAACATCATAATTAAAAAGTTTAGATACTTCCATAAAAGTTTTCTACATTAATAGGGAGAGTTCGCAATGTCTTTTTGGGGTAAAATCGTAGGATAATATAGGCGATTTATTTGTTTGGAGGAAGGATTGGAATCAGAACTCAGCCTTTAAATAGAAATTGATACATTGTTATTTTCAAAATAATCCTATAAAAATATATAAACAAAAACTATCCTACTAATAATATGTTTTTTTTAAATATTTTATTAGAGTAGTCATTTTCATGGTATTATGTAATCTATAACTAATTAATATCAGAGACCTGCAGAAGTACCATTTGAACGACCCGGCCTGGCCCAGATTAAAAAATTTTCGGCCCGGCCAGGCCCGGATTTTTTTTTCAAAAATTTTTTACGGCCCGGCCCGGGTTTAAAAATTTTAGGCCCGGCCCGGATAATTAAAAAAAAATTTTTTGGGGCCCGGCCCGTATTTTAAAAAAAAATTTTTTTAGGCCCGGCTCGGAATTTTTTAAAATTATATTCGACCTGGTATATACAAAAAATTGATTATTTCGTATTTTATCATATTTTTCGGCGAGTAATATCATTTAATAAGCAAGTATATTAGGCTAATGTTGTTAAACGGCTCGTTTTGAGCCGATTTTTAAAAACGGCAAACTCAATATTTTTGCCAGAAAAATATTGACTAAACCTCGAAACTTCGATACTATATGTCTAGACCTTTGCTCCTTCTATGAGCAAAATTTTCAGGCTTGCATAAAATTTTTCTGGATAAAAAACTGAGTTAGTCGTTTTTAAAAATAGGCTCAAAACGAGCCATTTAACAACACTATCATATTTTATTTTTTTTTATTTTAAACAGATATTTAGTATATAACATATTGATACTATAAAAAATTTGTGTAAATAATATTTTGAGAATATACTATGTATTTATAAAAAAAAAAATGATATTTTAATTAATAAAAAATATAACATATATTATATATTATATAATAATGTCCTTTGCGCATCCATGGCAGGAAAACTATAATTTTATTATTTAATAGATACTATGAGTGTTAGCTAGTGTTAACTTTCAACCAAACATTATATTAATCATAACTATATATAATCATTATAACCATATCTTGACGAATATAGTAATTCATGTTGTATAAATTTTTTTAAAAAATACGGCCCGGCCCGGGTATTTTTTAAAAAAAATTTTCAAGCCCGGTTTAAAATACGGCCCGGCCCTCATATTTAGACCGGATCTGGTCGGGCTTAGGGCCAGGCCTGCAGGTCTCTGATTAATATATCTTAATTCTCAGATTTCTTTTGATTCAAAAAAATTATTAATAAATTTTGATGATTTAGTTATAATAAAACTTACAGAAAATTTTTGACGTTTGGATGAATCCAGTTCCAAAAAAATGAATATCGAAATCATAAATAACAATTAAATTATCTTCTGGGTTAACTCTATGGAGTAGCCAATATTTAGGAATATATTTTTTTTTAGCATCACATTAGAATAATTATAGAAAGAAAATTTGATTTCGCTGTTATTTCTTTTCTATGAACTAAAAATTGATGAATTCGTCGCATTAATTCTTGATATATAATATATAACACAAAATTGGAGTTCCCGCGACAAATAAATACATACATGGCAAAATATTTATGCCAAATTTAAACATTATTCTTTTAATATAATAAAAGATTATTTTATTTAAATGCAAATAACATTTATCCTATTTTTGGCATGCTTCATAATTTCTAAGGAAATAAAAAAGAATATAATGACAAATAGTCAATTATGATATCCTAAAAATGGCAAAGTTTGGCGTTTTATTTCTTATTATTTTATCGATTATTGTCCATCTCAAGAAAATTTCGACTACAATCAATGACATATATAATACCTAGACTGACGATTCCTCTATTAAAAGTGTACATCAATGCAAATCAGCTGGAGACGCCATCTTGGTTACACTAATCATTTATTAAAATTTTAAACGAGAGCCTAATTTATTCCTATATCTGATGCAAACTTTATTAAAGAATTACCAGATCATCGAGATAATAAGGAAGCAAGTTATCAATTTAATAGCAGTTTTTAACATGAGAATAATTACTATATGTGTTACCAAAATGGCGGGTCCAGCTGATTTGCTTTTAACGACGCTTAAAAATGCATTATAATGAATGAATGAATAGTCAGTCAAGGTATTATATATGTCATTGATTACAATAGATGATTTATTAATTCATTTATTTATAATCACATGCCACTCAGGTGTGACGGGTTTTTAATAAAAAGAATTAAACTTTAAAAGCATATCTAAAACCTAACCCCATCTCACTCTAACCTTTAATCATAACTCATTATTACATTCAGATACTTATTTGATTTAAAATGTTTCATATTCAAATAAAAAAATTTATTTAGTTTAACATTATCGTGAGCGATTATTTATTTTATTATTATTTAAGTGCTTAAAAATTGCTTATTTTACTATACATTTTCATTTAAATACTTGTGTTTGAGTGAGCAAATATTTTAATCTTCAATAAATTTGCAGTGTCGATTATATTATTGAGTTAAAATTTTTGATTAACAGTTTAATTGTTAAATAGTGGGAGGGGGGGGGTATTGTAAACATTATATAAAACTATTTTTTAAAAAATGATTACATAAACCTTACCCCTTATCTTTCTAATTTTTCTACCATCTGTAACCACATATGGTTAAATTCTCATTTTGAAATAATATTTTTTCAGGATCAATTTATAGAGTTGGTTAAGGTATGGTAGTTAGGTCCAAACTTAACCGGCCAGCATTTCAATTTGGCCAATATTCAATGAGATCTGTGGTAGGTTTTGTAATCTTCATTTAATTTATCTTTTCTTCCATTTTTTATAAAAAAAAAATGAATTTATCAAAATAAAGTTTTAATTTTAAAGAAACTTTCATATTTCATATATAAATGGTTTATATTCATTTATACCAAATTTTAACTTTACTATGCATCCTTCTTTTTTCCTCTCTAGGATTATATGTTTTATATCTATTCTTTCATTCACGCGCAAAATCCCAACTAATTTCGTATATGGCATTTTACCCTATCTCATTCGAATAATTTTTTTATTCCTTCTTTGATTTTCCCATTTCCGTTTCAGCCTTCTTATGTGCGAAGAATTGGAGAACAAGAAAACAGTGAAGACCGATTGTGAATTACAAAAAAATTATATTCATATTCAGATTTGATCCGGAATTGTGTGCATATAAAAGTTAGTTTGGTAGTAGGAGACAAATTAAAAATAAAATAAAATAGATTATTTGATTTTGGAGAATTCAAATTAATACAATACTCGAATTGTCAAATAAATAATATAATATGTAAAATGATTCGTATAAAGTGTTCACCTCGAAGGATTAAAATCGATCGAGACATGTTAAGAATGCGATACGAGTATTCATAGAAGAACGAGTAGAATATGGGAGAAATAGTTATGGGCAGAGAGGACCAGGAACAATTTAAAAGAGGAATATAGATAGGGGGTAAATAAGGTGTCAATTATAATAGGAGGAAGAAAAGGGGACAAAAAAAATGTAGAAAGACGTAATTTGAACCATTATAGGAAAGCGGGGTGGAATTAATAAATAACACTAAAGATATAGTTGAAAGAGAAGGAAAACTATTTTAATAAAAATTCAATGTGTACCCTCCTGGTTTTGACAAAAATTTGAAATTAAATATCGTAAATTATTTTATCTATATATCGTAATATTAATTTTGTGATAAATTAATACATTATAATCTTTATATCAATTCAAATTCACACAGATAAATTTTAATTAAAAAAACATATAGTAGAATAATATACATTATCAGGATATTTATTTAAATTCACAAAAATAATTTTAATTACAAACAATTATAAAAAGTATAAAATAATATATTTTAATCTTAATAAAAATTCGTACAAATAAGTTTTAATTACACATAATTATAAACAATTACACACTATTACATATATTAACAACTAATAAAAACGATGAGAATGTCAGTAGGAATAGTGAGGATAAATAAATTGGGATAAATTTTTGAAACAAAAAAAATCAAAAGAATAGAAGGAGATGACAGAATATGTGAAAACAAAACAGTGGAAAAGAAATGGGAATAAGATTAAAACAAAAGAATCGAGAAGATAGAATAAGACCTAGTGGAAATAGATATTCTTGTTTCAAATTAGAGTTAATATTGAATAAATTGGAAAAATAATAGCCCGGGGAGAAGTTATTTCCAAGCGTGAATCTGGGTTATACTGAAATCAATATGGATGGATAGGTAGCAAGGATATCATGGCTCTGATTATCATATACATGGTACCATGAGTTTGAACGATGGCATTAGAAAGGATAAAGAGAATAGGGACAAAGGAAGGGAAGGATATGGAACATATAGAAAATATATAAACGTGACAAATAGTAAAGAAAAAAACATTATAGCTTGGGATGGAATACCTTCATTTTTTTTTAGTTTTTAATATGAATACATATTTAGGTAAATTTTGACAACGATGATCTGAACGTAGAATATGGTATTAGTATAATAAAGATTAAATAATAATTAGTATAATATATAATAATTTTAGTTATAGATATTGTCAACAAATAATTCAATGTATTATCTTAATTACAACATTAAAAAACTAAATATTTTTTTTTTTTACAAGACTTGATTGCTTAGGTAAAAAGTCTATAGATAATAAAATAAGATATTATAAAAATGTACCATCGACTCATAAAATTCTTAATAGATAATATATGCCTGTTCGAAGCTGAAATCTCCCAACAGGCCCATCGATATGTTTATAAATTAAATATTCTTCATTTATTTTCAAAAGGAAAAATTATTATGTTAATATATAACTAATAAATTATTATTTATTTTAGTCTTCTGTCTCAAACTAAAATATGTTTAAGTTTATACTTCAAGTATAAGCATTGCAAAAAACACGAAAAATAAAACCAAACCATTTTATTTTTTTTAAAAAAACGAAATAATAATCACAAAATATTATACTATATTCTATAAACTATAGGATATGTGTACACCCATACTATATTTGCTAATATTGAATTAATTAATTTAATTTGACAGAGTCAGTTAATAAGCTAAGAATAAATCAATTTCTTGGAATAGCGTATTTCAATTTATAATTCACCGTGATATATTGTTGCCTTAGATTCTTTTTAATCTGTCATATTATATGATATAAAAAATATTAATATATAATATTAGGTTAGGGATATAGCATGTCATAAAGATATTCAAAAGGGAAGAAAGGGGGACGGTCCTCCAATAAAATTTTTGAATATGTTATAGATAAGTGTAATCCGACCAAAAATGGGTAAATACCTTGTCAAGGCCCATCAATAAATTTAATAGAAAGGGGATAGGACCTACAACACCCATCCTTAGAAAAATCCTGGAATAGGTCAATAATATTATATTTATCTATCATCATGCCCAATAATATTATTTATTTTGCTCTGTAAACTAATATTTTTTTCCGGGCCAACCTTTCTTTAAGAAAAGAAAAATGTTAAATAAATACGAAATATATATCAAAAAGTCAATCTTAGAGATAGTAATTTCTCATATCTTAGCATAACTTTTTGGAAAGGTTAAATAAAATATATATTATTAAAATTAACTTGAATTATTAGTGGCCTCGATAACTTTTCCGAACTTATGATTTCGTTACCTCTATCTATTTTATAGGTTATATCAGTAAGCTCCCTTATCTGAGTTCCTGTGAATTTCTTTCCATTTCGGGTTAAAACTATGCATTTCGAAATGAATTATTAGTATTCAATAAAAGATTTAAAAGAATATATTCGTAGCATAAATCAGAATAATACAGCTTCTATTATAAAAATCTATTTATTTTTTTGAAACGTGAAAAATAATCAAAATTTTTATTATAATTATATTAGAGTTAACTTATTTTCAAATTATAATGTATTTTTTTAAAAAAAATTTATAAAGTGCTAAAATATTTTTTGACCTCGGGAAATAGTAAATAGTTATTTAAAAATGACCTTATAAAAAAATGTAGTTTAAAATAATAGATCACTAAAAAAAAACCAAATCAAATTTTACTGACTAAAAAAAATTTTTAGTCACCATAATATAAATTCTTTAAACGAAGAATTGAAGTAGAAATATATAATTTTTTTTTACCAATACTACTTACGGGTACGCTTAATCCATAGTAATATCTCAGCTCGAGTTTGAAATATAAAACTTTAATGCTTTGATTCAAATTTGCAATATCAGTCATATCTGTATTTAATGTAATCATAGTCATAATTATTTTTTTGAACTAAGTAAAAAGCCAAATTTAATTTAAAAAAAATTTCAAACTATTTTTATAAAATTGGATGTTTATAATATAATGTTTATACTTAACGGCTTTCAAAAAAATGAATTAAAAAATAGTAATAATAAGCATGTCAACCATTCAATCATCAAAAATAATTATTATTATGAATAACAATTCAATGAGATTTAACTAGATATTTTTTAAAGTGAAGGGAAGGTGAAAGAAGTGTAAATAAAGGGGGAAAAATATGCAATTGGGGAAAAAAATACTTTCATTTTTAATGAGTTTCAAATATATTTAAAATAGTGTCTTACCATTAGTTAAATAAGTCGATATTTCATTTTCAAAGAAAACACATTGAGAATTATCCCCTTTACATATTCCGCATTTGTCAAATTTAGCCGTCGAAGATAACTGATTATCACAACCTATAGGCTAATAAAAATAAATTTACAATTAATATTTGTAATATCCAAAATCTCTAAAAATATATTAGCTTTTAAGCATTTTGAATCAAATATTCTCTAAGGAATTATGAAGGTTACTTGGTTACATCAAATTTGGAAAAATTATTTTATACGTATTCTTAAATAAAAATATAAGTTTAACATGTTAATACAATATTTTTTAAATTATAAATGTATGCTTATTATTATTATCAATGTTTTAAAATAAACCTTGTTTATGATTTCATTCGCTTATATTAACATTTTGAAAATCAAATATTTTAAAAAATAGCTGTTTGCTGTAACTTAAATCCGCAGGCAAATTATTTTTTTGGGACTTCTCCCGCATTGGTCAAAATGCACCATCCAACCACAACTTAATGCTCTCGACCTCGCAATACCCAGGAAATTCCCAAGTATAGTTCCATCGATTCTACTTATTCATGGCCATCGCCTGCTATCTCCATTCTCAATGCGTTTTTTAAAGAATTGGGGAGCCGTTGTGAAGTGACTAATCAATCTAAGAAATCTCTCTTTTCACGACAAAGGCTTGCTATCGCTATTCGTTCTAACTACCTATGTTTTATTTCTTCTATCGAATAATCTTCCTAATCTCCTTATATTATTTTCTTTTATTCCCCTTCTTATCTTTTTACTATTTTTTTAAAAAATCTTTATCCTTTTGTTCTCCTAAATTTTATTATGATTATTTATTTTTTTTTACTTAATATTAAAAAATTCCTCTTATATAAATTATCTTACGTTAAATTAAACATCTTTTAACTATCATGTAACTATTAAAATTGAGTAATTTAGCTTATTATAATAGTGTCAGGTAACGACACACTATAGTTTTAGGCAAATTAAATTATTAATGTAACTAATTGTTGTTTAAAAGTAACGTCAATAACAATAGATATTTATAAATACTTTTCTGAAATAAAATACATATTACAGGGTTTCCTATTGAAAAAAAAAGTTTCAACCAAAAAAAGAATAGTTTAAATCATAAAAGGAAAAGGTACAATCAAGGGTGAATTATAAAAAAAGGTTCAATCAAAAATGGAAAAGACCCAATCAAAAAAGGAAAAGTATCGCTTAAAAAAGGAAAAGTCTCAAAGTTTTAGGAAAAAGTCCGATCAAAAATAGAAAAAGGTTCAAAAAAAGAAAAGTGTCAAACAAAAAGGAAAATCGTCATTTTTAAAATTTTTATTAATCCTTCTTATTTTATTTCTAATTTTAACGATTTCTTTACTTTATTTTTCTTACTATATTTTTATTCAATTTATTTTCTCATTTTTGATAATCCTTTTATCTCTTTAAAAATAATTTATAAATTTTTCGTTATTTTTTTACAACTCTTTTGCTCCATTTTTTTAAACAATTCTTTACTTTTTTTTTCATCATACATAACAATATTTTGATTTTTATGATTTTTTCTCCTTATATTGTAATCTTTTACATATACATCTCTAACCTTTTCAACCTCAAGTCATTTTCAATTTTTATTTTTAATTTTTTTACCTTTTCGCAATTTTTTTCTTCTCATTTTTGATAATTCATTTTAGGAATTATATATTTAATTTTCTCTAAATTTTTGGCAGACAATTTTTTTTATATTAGAATTTTTTTACATATCAAATTATTTAATTACAATTGCTAAATTAAATTTTTATTTTTGTTATAATTTACCTTTTAAAATTAAATAAGTTTGAACTGTAACACCAAACGATATGTAAATTAATAAAATATAATCATTTTTAAATTCTATTTTTAAAATTTTATTGTCTGCCATTGAGAAATAAAAATTATGTGAAAATTAAAAATAAAAAAAGAATTATCAAAAATGAGAAGAAAAAAATTGATAAAAGATGAGAAAAATAAAGATTAAAAATGACTTAAAGAGATTGAAAAGGTTAGAAATATATGTAAAAGATAATATAAGGAGAAAAATTCGTAAAATATCTATGTATGATGAAAGTTAAAAAAAATGAAGCAGAGAGGTGAAGAAAAATGAACAAAAATAAATTGAGAAAAGATATAATAAGAAAAATAGAGTAAAGAAAATCGCTGAAAGTTAGAAATAAAATAAGAAGGAATAATTTAAAATAAATAAAAATTTATGAAAAATTGACAAGAAAAAAAATTTATAATTTTAAAAAATAACGATTTTCCTTTTTTTGAATGGGAATTATCCTTTTTTGATTGACACTTTTTCTTTTTTTCGTGATATTTTTTCTTTATGATTGGACCTTTCCCTTTTTTGTTTGACACTTTTCCTTCTTAGATCGAACCTTTTCCTAAACCTTTATGCTTTTCCTTTTTTTGATTGGGCCTTTTAGTTTTATGATTGAAACTTTTCCTTTTTTGAATGGGAAACCCTGAATATATGAAAAAAAAGTTAATAAGAAAAAATATATTCATAATAAAATTGATATGAATTAAAGTAATTAATATCGATTTGATTTGTATTAATTACATTTATTAAAATAAAGTCAAAAAATATCAAACTAACTATAGGAATTCCCTTTAAACACATATGTAAAGAGTTTTCAGTTCGAACGAGAGTTCCATCCACAACTTTCCCAATATTCTTGTCAATATTATAGCTCTTAACATAGCAATATAGAACACATGGTTTATCAGCTATATTATGTATTTATTATTATGTAAATAGTTAGTAAAACATAATAAGAAATTGAAAATTAGATGATCAAAATAATAATATACCAAATTCTGTATAAATTGAAGAATTATCATACATAGTACACAGAGCCTGATTTTTCTCATTATTTCTGTTAAGCTAAATAAAATTAAAATAGAAAATATTTGTTAAAATGAAATTAAAATTGGAAATATCGGCTAAATATTTACCGCATTTTGGCAGACTTTATATTCTATTTTGGCACCTTGGCAGTAGCGCCCAAAGAACTTCGGACTTAGAAATATAAGATAATAATAATATAATTAAAAAGAGAAATTTAGTTCCTTTTAACAACTTATACCTGGAAAAAACTTAGTAAGTATGCTTATATATATTTTATATTAAAAAGATGGTTTATGGGTATATTTTATTTATCTAATTCTTCATTTGGTTCCTGTCATTCTAGTAAACCGTGTGATTGATGCGGAATTTTAATAAATAGTTTGTATATATATATATAATTGGAATTAAAAGCTTTCGAGATCTTCTGCATCTAAATTTATGCTAGGGAGTTTAGAGTATGTGGTCACCATGGAAATTATCACCGTAAATTTGCGTTCATAGTTGTGTAGGTCTTCCGTGATTCTATAACTTTTTGTTGGATACTTTATAAATATTTCTAATATCCATAATAATTCGTAGATAACTAGTCTAGGATATGTTCAAAAACTGAATAATTTATCCAAGATTCGCAAATCATGTGATTGTGAATGGGTTTAAATTGGAAGGGGAATAATTTTTGATTTCCAGTAAGATTTTATATAAAAAGAATTCCAATATCTTTATATGTTGAAATAATATAAGAACATGGTCAGTTTTCTCTAAAGTTTCAGATGATGTCATCAGAAAATTTATAAATTATTAGCTTTTTTTATATAAAGTTGATTTCAAATAATCTTATTAATACCTCGGATTGTTGCACTCTCTAGTCCTTTCAGAATAACCTATTGTATTATCTCCTCGACATTGTGACCAAGAAGACCAAGAACTCCATAAACCGGCCTTTTCTTGGAAATCACTGTGTAAAATGCATGTTCCCTTGTAGCATATCTTTTGTGTATTTAATAAGAAATGAAAAACTTGGCTTTTATAGGAAATATAAATATGATGTCAGTAGATTTAACCATTGTATCACATTTAATAAAGATAATTAGCATGAGATATAATTATCACCCGATTTGGACCAATAATTTTAATATAAAGCGGATTCGACTAGCTATTTGATAAGCTAAACAGATAAAACTATTTTAAAATAATTAAAATTTTTATCAAAAAAAAAACAACAATTTTTAAATTCCATTGAAAGTTAAAGTGGGGCATATAAAGGCACAGAATGCTATAATCAAAAAAAATAATAAGGCGAGTACAATCTTACATTTTTAATTAAACAATAGCAGGATTACGAGCTTACTAGTCGACAAGCGTGCATAGCTAAAGATAGTAATTATATCATCCCAATTTAATAATCAATATTCATACATTTTATATAGAGTATTTACTATATAAATTTTTAAAAAAATATATTTAATAAAGTGTCCCGATAAAAAGTACCAAAATGTTGAATTTGTTTTAAAATAACAATTAAAGATGGAGACAATTTATTGTCTCAGTGTTTTTTTTAACCGAATTAATTATTAGTGACAAGTCAAATATATGGTAAGGATATGTGTGGCAATACAAAATAATTCATGTAATGTTCACTTGTCTAAAAATTATACTAATTTATTTATATTTTCTTAATTCCACAATATACACGTAATTATGACTTATTGCTGGCATTAAATGTAACATAATATATTTTCAATTGTGTATATAGAATAAAATATTATAAAGATGAAAAAAATAACAATATTATATATAAACGTACCGCTCCAGTTTGAGAACTCGATAACTTATTGCTCGATCGATTACAAGGCAAGAAATTTAAAAGTTCCGGTATATTGTGATTATACCCCTTTGAAGGACATCTTAAATAAGCGCAGTTACTCTGTTGATTAAAAAAGAATGCAATAACAATCAGTAAATATTTTAAAATCTATTTTGAATTACATAAAAGTTAAGATATGCCACACTTTTCATTTTACTAAGATCTTCTCTTTTTTTTTATTGACAGTTAAATTATCATGTTTTCATGTTATTTGAGTTATGTCACTTTCTGATAAAATTTACACTTTAGATTTTTTTTAAAAATTATTTTTTTAAGATTTTCAGGTTATTCAAAAGTTCCTTCCCTAAATCTAAAAATTATCCCCCTAGTTATTTCTATAATCTTACTTTTTTTTTTCTTGTACATTTTTCGTTTTATATATTTTTCCTTTTCAAATTTATACAATGAATTGAAAACTATTTTTCAGGTTACTCTGAAGGCTATCAGTTATAAAATACACCAATTCTAATTATCTAACCTTCTTTGAAGAAGGTAAATATCATTGAAGAAATATTTAAAATGGGTTAATTGCATCCCTCGAATTAACAAGTCTACAATATAAATTGAAGCCCCTGAGTTTTGCAAATAATAGCAAAATTGTCTTATTGCCGATGGAAGTGATCTTTCGTAAATATGAAAAGAGATTTAAATTTTAGTGAATAATTTTATTTTATTTTTAGGATATAACGATGATTTATATTTTGGACATTTTATCCGTGGTTTGTTTTTAAATATAAAATACAATAATATTTATATCGATTGGCTTTATAATGTTTATTAATAATCTTCATCTGGGCTAATTTTTTAAGCCCGACCATGCCCGAATTATTTTAAAAATTTTTTTCATGCCAAGTATCATCCCTAACGAAATAAAAATATTTGTCTCCCGGCCAGGTCCGAGTTTGTTTAAATATTGAAATATTTAATCATTTTTTTTTTGTAAATAAAATATTCTACAAATTAAAAATATTGCAAATTTTTTTTATTTGACATGATATAATAATATCATTTTTAAAAATTTAAGCCAGACCCGGCCCGAAATTTTTAAATATTAAACCCCACCCAGCCCGAACCAGAATTATTTTTTAAAAAAGGCCCAGTTCGGTTCGAAGGTTTCGGAACGGGATACGCGCCGGGCCAAGATTTGTAGATCCCTAATGTATGTGTCGTAATTTTTAAAGGAAACAGAACTATTCAGGATTAACCCAAAATTTAAAGAAACTCTTTAAGTGAATTAATTATTTGTAAAGGAAAAACAATTCGGTATCATCACCGTTTAGCTATTACAAAGGGGGATCTAGCACGTTTGGAATTAGTTACTTTATAATTTATTTTTAGTTTTTTTAGTAATTTTTTTTTTTTAAAGTTGTTTCTTTTTGGTCTTAATGAAATATATTTTGACTAGAAAATTATAATATCAACTCATAGTTTTAATGAGTGGAATTTAGTTTGGAGGAGTTGGGCCAAAACATAAAAATTTGATATGATTATTAAATATAATTAAAAATATCTTTTGATTGTAATGTTAATCATTTATCCAAGTGGGCAGGTCTAAAACTATGGGAGGAAGATCAGGATTTTTAAAAATTTTTTAATTGTAATTATTTTAAGTGAATGTTTTAATTGAATTATATTTTTTAGATTGTTTGATTAAGATATCGAATAAAAGCGGAATAAGATATTTTCACAGACTGTATTAATAATTATGGCGCTAAGCAGATTAAGTCAATAGGAATCAATATTGCTTTTATTTTTAAAACATAATGGTAATTATAGTTTCTACAAGTATATGACCTACAGCTATATTAAACTTTTGTTATAAAATTTTCTAAATGCTCACCTAGAGTAATGTCTACATAATAGGCATTCAAAAGATATTTTAATTAGCTTTAATTTAATATCTTTTTATAAAAAAATGCGCCTAACTTCTTAAGACCTAGATTTTCACATTTTAAACGATAATTAATACTATAACCACACCTTTTTTACACTATCTTTCATTTAATACTCATATTCTATTTTTATATTATAACACATCCCCACTCCAGACTAAATTCTACCCTTTAAGACCACTACTATCATTGCAGCTATATTATATTTCAATTTCTCATTTAATACTCATATTGAATATTTATTTACAAAAAATTTTACAATTTCTAGCCCTCCAAGACCTAGACTCGCACACTTAGACTAAATACATAGTATTATGATCAAAAAATATTTGCTTATACCAATGAAAATTTTTTATATGCCATCCTCCCCCCCCCCCTTTCCACACACTATTTTAGCAGGGCGAACTAAAATTTGTAAATTTTGAGATTATTTTTTTTTATGATACATTTTCTAGGTCCAAAGTGAGATTCCTGGAACGACAAGCTTTATTTAGATCAAATTGTGGAACAAAAAACGAAGGAGTTTTACGATATCTATCCGAATTTGCTAAGCAATTTTCCTTATCTCTAGGGTTTTAATTATATAATTTCTATTTAAATATAAATCATATCATAACACAATACGCATTTTTTAAGTTGTAAGCTTTTAAGAATCATCTAAATAAAACATCTTTATTTAATCATGGAGATGGATATAAAATAACATACGGTTACATAATTTACCTTAAATAATTATCTATTTCTTGAACACTGCAGGTAGACCATTCTGTTCTTCTTATGTGTTTTGAATCATAGTGCATTATACCACCTTGTAATAATGATTTGCACTCATTGTCTTGATCATGTTTCGCTCCAAACCTTTAAATTGTTTAAAAATTATTAATGCTTAATTTAATTTGTCAGGCATTACCGGGAGGGGGGGGGGTGATGGAGGTTATGTTACACAATATGTCACTATAAACAATGATTTAAAAGAAAAAATAATTAAACAAATTGATAATTTTTTAAAAATTTTAAGAAAAAAATGAAAAACCAAAAATTATTTATAAATATGTAATACAGACATAGGCTTATAATAAATGGGCCTAAAGTTTTCCAGTAGGATTTATGGAGAAAACTCATCTAATAGTGCTTGTCCAAAATCCTGACTACATATATGAATTTAGATTTATAGTATTCTATACTACTATAAATATGAGACATAACCAAGATGAAATAAACAGAGTTGAGTACTTTGGAAGAAAACCCTAAGGCTCAAAATAACCTCGGTCTCTAAAGATCCTCGGTTTCTAATTATATTTCAAATTGGTATATATTTAGTTTAATTGTTTTTTAAAATAAATTTATCATTCTAAAATTACTAAAAATATTAAAAAACTTAAAAAGTTATAGATGAAAGGTTAAAAATATTATTCCAAGATCATGACGCATAGGTAGACATGCAGAGTTATTAGGAAAATAGAAGGCTTGAAATAGATGATCAGGTTCTAGATAGCAAAAGAACTGGTTAAAAAACTTGAAGGTATCTCAAATAATATTTATAGTTAGGTTCTCCAAAAAGGTTCTGTCAAAAATTCATCAGTCGAATGATCAATATACTGAATTATTCATTTCCATAAGGTAAAAAAATATTAGTGTATTATCCTTGTGTATATTCTAATTTCTTTATAAAAAAAAATCGAAAATAATAATTGGGCAATTAAACATTGGAATTAGACTTCCGCAGAATGAGAAATGAAATTAAGTATATAGCGATGAAAGTAGATTTAAGAGAGATTACAATACAATAACTATTAATAGTCTTATTATGAGAAAGAAAATCAAGGTGAATAAAAGGAGAGAGCTAAATGAATTCCCAATGGTGTAATTATTTAGTATTATATGATTGGAAAAGCTGTGGGGGAAATTGTTTCTTAAGAATCGTAAAATTCTACGAAGAAATCTGTAAAAAGAAAGGGCGTTCTCATGATCCCCAAAAAATATTTAGTTCTTCCATATTAGCCATTTTAGCATGATTTTAATTCTGTGCATAAAAAAAGAAAGAAATTTTCATAAATTCATTACTCTAAAAAACATTCACTTTGTCAATCATTTTATCGCTTTAACTAGAAAGAAACGTAGATTCTTTATTATATAATATAGTATAAAATAAATTTATATTATCTAGCCAGAGATTTAAAAAATAAATAAATAAAATTTTGTCTATTTTTTGTTAAATTTTAATCTTATTACCATGTCTAGCTCTGGTAAATGGTTTACCAAATGAAAACATTGAAACATGAGAAAACCGACCTAATATTTAATGATCAATCAGGTCATTTTTTTCAAATGGGTTATTCGTATTAATTTTGGGGGAAAAAAATATACTATTCTTATGACATCCTTCCAAATTCGCATGTTTCTAATATATATATATATATATTATATTCTAACTAATGTTGTTAAACAGCTCGATTACAGCTGATTTTAAAAAACTCAATATTATATCCAGAAAACTATTACGGAGTATGATATTTCTCATAGAATACACAAATATTTGGACATCTATTAGCTAAATCTGGAGATTTAGTCTATTTCTTTGGCTAAAATATTGAATCAGCTGTTTTTCAAAGTCGACTCAAATCGAGCCGTTTAACAACACTATCTAACATTGTTTTTAAACTTCTATAAAAAACGCTCCTCTTGCTTATATCGCAAGCTCTCTCAATTTCTGATATTTATTAGATTTCAATTTTTCTAGAGGTCTTAATGAATGAATGTTATTAAAATAAATATTAATTTTAATTACAAATGGCCCGTTTCATGTGCAATGGTTGTCGCCATATCGGTATCCGTTGGGTGAATTAAAGAACAACTTCTCTGCGCATCGCAGATACCTGCTATGTATGCATAACCTATAAAAGTATAAAATACCCATTTGTTTAAAAATAAATTAAGGCAGGAAAAAGCTAGATATTCTAATTTGTAGTCTTTTACGTCGTTTAAATATATTTTCGAACTTTAAGTTTTCCCTTTTTAAACTTGCAATTTTAAGATATCACGAGAATCGTTACGAGTATAATTTTAAATTATGTAAAATAAGGAAGGATGTTAAAAAAATGATTCTTTCCAAATATAGAAAAAGAGGAAAACAGTGATAAAACAAGAACAAATAGAATAAAGCTTATAAAAATTAAATTTTTTAAATAAATATTAGTAATTTCCGGAATACTAAGTATTTCTTTAAAACACTTCTTTATCCAACTTTTAGTTCATAATATGTACGACAAAAAAAAGTCATATTATTATTTTTATTTATATGAGAATGATTTATTTTGATATTATTATATAGTTATAAAATAACTTACAAACTATGTATAAAATAACATATGAGAAATATTATTCAAAATAACTATTAAAAATATTTTTTAAAAAAATTCATGTTTTAACAAAATGGGCAAGTTTATAAAATAATTTTGATAATTAAAAATTTACTACAAAATTTTGCTAGATTATATAAGATATTTGCAGCATGAGAAATGTATAAGTAATTTTTTTTTAAAAATTCATTTCCCGAAAAAAAAAAAATTTTTCGAAACACAAACAATAAGTTTAAAATGATACTTTACAATGAGGTTGATGCTTACTACTAAGTCAACGTATAGTAATTACAATGACATGTTTGAAATAAGACTTTAGGTGATAAAATATTGTATATTTAATGATTACCGATAAATATATCCTTTCCTTTCCAGTTTCTAAATCGTAGTTTAATTAAATTTTATTTTAAAAAAATGAAGAAATATATAAAATGTAAATAAAAAACAAACTTTAATCATTATTTGTACTTATTATATGATACCTTGTCATGGATAGAAAATGATGGAAATATCCAATGTTATAATTAAAATTATCTAAAATTATGCTTCTTCCTAGCTTAGTCTCCATAAATGTGACTGATAATAAATATGACTATAACAGAATTTTTTGAAATTAACCCATATCAAGACCCCATCTCTACTACATACCAACTTTCATATAAAATAAATGAAAAATGAATTCTCAAGCAGGGACTCGAACCCGAGTATTAAAGAAATGAAATTGATATATTATTAACCTATCCTCTTACCCTAAGGACTCTTATAAAAAAATTTAGTTTTTAAGAAATTTTGGTTCAAGTGAAATATTATATTATTCAAACAACATACAAAGCGAGATGCAAAATTTGATAGTAGGCACATTTTTTTAGATACTCATATAAAGCAATATTTATCACCATTTTTTAATTATCTGTATTATATTCCTTGATTATAGTAAATTATTCCATTACTCTGAATAGGTCATTGTAAAGTAAGCATAATAAAATTTGAATGACATCGTTTTAAATTTGTATTATCTTATAATATTCATTTCAAACTTTACCATACGATCAAAGTTTGAAAGACTTAAAAATTCGGAATATTTTTTTTTAAAAAAAGAAGTTATTCTTGTGATTATTTGAAGGGTTTCTATGCGGTTGCACTCTGTTAATAAGTAAACGGTTCTGAAATTTTTTTATAACTTCTGTTTCCTCATTAGATAGTTTAAGTTAAGGTTCTAGTTTTTATTTCTATTTTTCGTAAAGCTCCGATGGTTTCAATCTCTGCAAGTCATTTAAAATACCACACTAAAAGTTTAGAACAGCGATACTAAATGATAATGAAGATTTTTTTCTTCTGCTCATGGTATTTATTAAGCTGAAGATTGTCCCCGAGACCGAGATTTGAAAGAGTATGAAGATATGATAAAATAATTAAAAATTTTTTTTGAAATTATTATTTAAACTCTGATTTTTAATAAAGGGATACAATGTGTCCTTCAACAATGAACTGTCCAAAAAAAAATCTTTTTAACGTGCTAAACAAAAAATTCAAATTAATTATACGCCGAAATCAAGAAAGAAACACCTTCCTCCTTTTTAACACGAGCGTTGGCAGTGTATTGGCAAAATATATCAAAATCCTCTTTTTTTCTAATATTAGGTCCTTTCTAAAATAAAAAAAAATGATAAAATAAATTATGAAATCTTAAATTTAAGCAATTTACATATGGTTTAATTCCTTTGAGAATAAAATGGGCGTCTCTTTGAAATGTAAGATCCCTTAAAATGTAGTCAACCTATTAAAAAATTGGATAAAAATATAGTAGAAATAAATTAAAATTAATTATTAGTGATGCAAATGTGGTTCAAATTCGCTGTAAAGGGTTCGCGTAAAAGGTTTTGCTGAAATGTATTCGCTCTAACGAGCAGTTAAGGTTTCGCGGAAATAAATTTGCGACAATGGCTTCGCGAAATTGTTTTCACTATAAATGTTTCGCGCAAAAAGTGTTTCGCGATAAAAGTTTGGCTGAATTGACCTGATATGTGTAAATGTTGCCACAAAAAAAACGCGTTACTCTTTTCGCTACGTTAAAAAGGAAATTCTTAGCGTTACTCTAACATCGGTCTAGAATTTGAGTGCTTCATTTGCAAAATTGTTAAAACTGGGTAAAACGTTTTAAGGTTTAGATTGGAAATATAAGAAAAAAAAGTAAAATAAGTAGAGGTAATTTATAATCTAAATGATAGCTTTCCCCCAAAAATGATACTCAAAAATATTTTATTATAATTTTATAAAATGTGAAGGAAAGTAAACAACTTGTGAATTATTTTTTTGTTTGTTCAAAATGCTCCGAGAATCTATTATATAAGAGCGAAATAAATAGTTAAATAGTATATAATTTATTCAAATTATACAATATTGACATCCATTCTTTATATTCCAATTTATTCATAGAAATAACAATTTAGAATCTATTAAATAAGAGCAAAATAAATAGTTAAATAGTAAATAATTTATTCAAATTATACAATCCATTCTTTATATTTCAATTTATTCATAGAAATAATTTAGAACGAATAAAAAATTGTGTCAATATTTAACTGATAATTTTTTTCCATATATGTTCTATAGTATTTTTCTAAATTTAATAGAAAAGGTGCACAATGATTATAAAATATGATATAGTACATAAATTCCGGGAAAAAACCCATAAAAAATTCTTAAACAAGATAAAATGCTGATGTTCAAAGTGATACTGGGGAAAAATACCCTCGTATAAGAAACGATATATATCTTACTTTCGTAAAAATTATCTGTTAGAGTAATAAATAGAATATCCATCCTCAATTACGATATTAAGTGGACAAAATTTGATAATTCATCATTATGTATATAAAATTTTAATTAATAAGGGTTGATATCGAATATTGAAAGAAATCTGTTATAAAATCCGGAAGGCTTTTCACCCGATCACGGTATTCCTCGCAAAGTTTCTATAACCAAATCTGGCTATTATAACCATGAGATATAATTATAGGTGTCCACCTACCTAAACGCCATCGTTCAAGTTTAGATAGCTTTTCAAAATTCCAATCAGCATATAATTGGAAATTAAAATAGTATTTATACTTCACACTCTACCGCACTCTCCCTCTATTTTACCCAACTACAAATATTATTATGATAAAGCATTCCTAATAATTCCTCACCACTCTTCGATTTTCGATTTGAAGAAGATCTTTTGGTAGAAATCCTATGTTATATGAGAGTATTTCCAAAAGCTAGTGCTGTAGACATTTCTAAAAAGATCGAACGCGTTCGCCTTCAACGTTCATTGAGAAAAATTGAACGCGTAGACGTTCAAGTTCACTTTCAAAAATAGGAACGCGTTCACGTTCATGAACTGTTCAAAATTATATGAAATTTTTTTTTTAAAATTTAAATATAAATTTATGTTTTATATATTTTAACACAATATATTAGCTATGTTAGAAAATAATATAGTTTTATTATAATAAAAATAAAATATAATATAGCGAATAAAAAGATATTTTTATTTATAGAAAATTTTTCTTATTAAATTTTAATAACAACTTATTCAAAATATTTATCTGGTAGACAGAAACACTTGGCAGTTAATACGGCATTAGCTATACTAAAAACGCGCTCTACAGGGGCAGATGAGGGGATTGCGGTATTATACTTAATAAATAGCTCTTTTAACGTGGAGAATTAATTAAAATCATTTATTGTTTTGTTATTTGCTTAAAAAAAAATTGAGATAAGTTATCCTCCTCCAATCCATTCTCTACTTCCTCGACAAAAAAAAGATATCTCTAAATTAACAATTCTCTAGGGTTTTCAAGGCATTTTTTTCAATAATGCTATAAGTTTATTTTTTATAGGTTTATTCTGTGGAAGTTTTATCCATTGCCATTGAAATTTGAATGCTAGATGTATAATTGAAGAAAGAACATTATATGTAATTAATTGAGAGTGATAGGTTTAATACCTATTATTAATCTCATTTAATACAGCGTCTATCAATGGTTGACCATATTTGAGGCCACTAATAAAATTACTATCATTATTGTTGGGGTAAAATATCCCAAATGCATTATTTCTTCAAATTTAAAGATTTTACTTAGTTATATTATATTATATAAAATAAAATAATTAATATTACAATCAAATGTCGTTTTAAATTAGAACCTGAAGATTTTTATAATGCTTTTTGGCCACATTTTACATTTGGTAAGCATTAATTAGTTCCTTCAATATAGGATGTTACTGTAAAACATTTATCATATTTGGCCATGGTAATGATAATTCATCTGATTTTGGATTTTCAGAATCAGATGATGAGGATTAAATAATAATATCCATGCTTATGCTAATCTATTAAATTAAAATATAAACAATAATATTTAAATTAATAAACTATGTGTTAAAAAAATTGAAATGTGAAAAGGAAATACACAGCCGTTTAAAAAATATAAATATTTTTTTAAAAAAATTTGGAAATATTAAATTTTTTAAATAAATAAAAATAAAAATATTTTTAAAATTGAACGAACGTTAAATTCGAAAGCGTTCGTCATAAAAAAGGAATACGTTCACGTTTGGTCATAAATAAAAAGAACGCCGTGCATCATTTTTTTCAAAAAAACGAACTTCGTTCACGAACGCGATCATTTTGAACGCGTTCGTTTACAACACTACAAAAAGCTAAATAGTCATCAATTGATAAAATAAATTATGAAAGAGGGTTTTTTCCGAGTGTATTATTTCCTATTACCATAAGAAAAAAAGCCCAAAATTGACAAGTTCTCTATGTCACATTCTTCTAAGTTAATGAATATTTTTTTAAAAAAAATTTAACATGTGTTTGAAGGTTATTGACTTTTAGTTTTTTATTATTTTATCAAAGAAAATTAAAGACCATTATCTTTTTTTATGAGAATTTTTGTAAAAGACGAGTGATATTTTTTTAATTGTGATCATGAAATGGAAAATTAATGTATTGATGGATTTTAAAGTGATTAATTTTTTTTAAATGAAATTTAATAAAACGTTTTAAACAAAATTGCAAAAGTAGCGTAGGCCAAAAAATAATATTTTTGACAGTGATAGTTGATATTAATCAATTGAAATCCACTCATATCTCAAAAATCTCAATTGGAACCTCCATATATCTCGATGGATTTAATATTATTTTGATTAACACGACTTTAAAATTTAGCAACAAAAATTTAAAATTAAATAAAAATGAATTGACTATTGTGGTTAATTTGAATTAAAATCTAGGCTTAAATTATTTATAAAATTTCAAAAAAACAATAGTATATTTTTCTATAGAAAACATTCGTTACTCATTATTCGAAACAAGCAAAGAATGGCGTTCCATCCTCAAAAAGATAACGCAGTACGTTACAGCACTAATTATTATAATTACCAAACAAAAATAATTAACATATATTTATTTCTTTCTAAATGATTAATCACTCCATTCAAAACTCATTGAATAATCATTAAAATAAAAGATCTAAATAAAATAAATTCATAAAATGAAAAAACTATATAATATATTATAGGACAATGGAATGTATGGGCCTTTAATAGAAAAGACAAATTCCGTAATAAAAAATAACTAGGATATTTTATTGTAAAAATCAAGATAAATATCTAAAATGTTATTTTTTCATGAAGCCTCAACGTATAGGTATTCTGGGATCAGGATAGCTTGTTGATACTCATTTCCCAAAATTCATGAATCAAAGGATAGACAAATTATTTTATAATATGGAATTATTACTTGAATAGCGGCTGAAATTAACTCTTGATCTGTCATCGTCATATTTAGGGGATCTACGTAAAACATAGCTTCGACATAATATGGCCCATTAAAAGAGGGACTGAAAATTCTGGCCTTTTTGAATGATTTGTTGGCTATATTTAAATGTCATGCAAAATAATCAAATTGATGAAATATATAATAAATAGAAATAATTACATCTAATTGATTTAACATTAGGAAAATATCCTCTTATAGAAGATAGTAGGCAAGTAAAAAGTGTTAAAATTTTTATCAAAGAAAAATAATTTTTTATTTTTTCAAAATTTTATTATCTTTTCATCAAAAAATATGTGTTTTTATATTTACGCGTTTTATGTGTTATTAATTTTTAAATTTTTTTTATTTTATATTTATTTATAATTAAAATATTTTCTAGGTCTTGAATAATAATCTTGATCTTGAACTTGTTTTTGTATTTGTTCGTCACTTCTTCCCCATCTAAAAACTTGTGTATTCGGTGGAGAATTTTTAACGTTAATTATCACAATTTATTTCTTTCATATCTGTTGCAATATTTTTATTTAGAACTGTGTTCGTTGATCTTTTTTTTATCTGGTCTAAATGTCTTCTTATAATGTTGTTTCCAGTATTTTATATGACAAATTTACATCTTTATTTGTTACGATTCCTTTTTCCCATATATTTTCCTTGAACGTTTTATATCAAATTTTTTCACTATTTCGATATTTCTATTTGCCTATATTTTTCGATTTAATTCATTATCTTTATCTTTATTAAATTCCATCTGGTTTTAATTGTTCTCAAAAACATTAATTTTCTCGGTATCATGTTAGTTGTAGTGTTTGAAGTGTTTCTATAATTGAGCAAGAACTTTTCCAAAGCTATATCTAAGTCTATTTTCTTGTTATTTTTCATATTCATTTTCGAAGATCTTACCTTTCGTTCACACTAACCATTGGACGTTGGTGGTGAGGAGCGATGAGTATGTGTCTAATTCCCGTGATCTTCACAAAATTTCTTAGCTAATAAAGTTAGCTCCGTTGTCACACACTATATTTTCTGGTATGCCGAATAAGCTGATAATTTTCATTAATTCTTTAATAGTTGATTTCATAGTTATGTTCTTCATTCATTCTTTGAATTATCGGTAACTTGCTATATGCGTTTACAAATACTATCCAATTATTTTCTTAAAATTGCACGAAATTAATGTGTGCACTTTCAAAAATTTTGTTGCTGTTCTCCATATTTTGCATCTGCCTTGTTGCATGAATCACAATTTTTCACCTCTTGATCTATTTTGTGTTAATACCAGGCCAATGTACAAATAAAATACTAAAAAAATTTTTTTTTTTTAAACAAATGAAGAAATAAGGATAACTTTAAGATAAAATAAAAAAGATTTAATATGTTTTACGAATACTGAGATATAAAATAAATTGGTATATAAAATATAAATTAAGTTTTACAAATACTGTGATATTTAAGAAAAATAAATTAAGTAAAATATAATGTCTTGTGAATACTGAGTTATATATAAAATATAAATTAAATAAGCATCTTTAACACCCCCTATTTTTTCATTTATTAAAATTTCGTGATTGGTTGATTTGATATGTAATAACCTTGGAATTAAAATGATATAAAAGATTTTATCAATTTTATTTTGTTTGATCTTGCAATTTTATAAATTAGATATATTATTATTTTTTATTTTTTATTTCAAATTTTAAATTAAAATCAAAATATTTGATATTATATTTATAGCAAAACAAAATAAAAGTTTTCAATAAATATTTGGGGAAAAAATGATCCCTTCCCACCAGAGGCGCCCGGCCTAATTTTCGTTATTTTCCCATGATATTACATTTAAATATTCAATATTAAAAGAAGAAATTAAATAATTTATCCGTTTTTAAATAGTAAAATGCGCATATAAAATTCTTTAAACCATTTGTCTTGTTGTCTATCTCTATATAATCCTTAAGATCATTCTGTAGTACATTTTGGATCTTGGTTAGTCGTTTTAAGCGATACAAATTTTTCCGATCTCTATCGACAGGTCTACCTTTAATTAAATAAGATTTATCTTCTATTTCGAGGGTTCCGTGCTATGATTAAACATTAAAATAATTTTATAGAAAACATAAATTATACCCTCTTCTTTATCAAAATACATAAATAATAATATTAAAAAAAATAACTTTCACACACACCAAATATCCGAAAAATTAAACGTATAATCAAGATTTTTTGGATTATCCCTCTCGAGAGGTAAGGCGAGTTAAGTTAACCTTTCATTATACCGGGTGGCTCAATTAAATGCCACGTTTTGAAATCCTTTCCAACTCTAAAACCCGTCATTTCTTTTTATTTATTTAATTAAATTATGGAATTTATTATAGAATATATAAAACTGAACATCTTCAATCTTTTTTATTTATTTTGTAATATGTATGGGAATATTACAAAATTTGATACAAAAAAATATAAATAACCCAATTACCTTCAATTTTTAAATTATCCAAAAATATATATTGGATGGTCTTGTTTTTTTTATCTTCTATAACACATAAATATATCAGTTTTTTTAAATGATAAGGCAAACTTGGGTTTTTTCTTGCTCAGTTTAAGGAGTGTTCACACTTAATTTTTTTTTTCTAGTTTGTTCGAAAAGATCTAAAAAGCTTATTTATAATAAATTAAAAAGTATTGTTTTTTGTTTGAATAGTAAAAATTTATCAGAATGTTATTTTAAAAACCTCATTATTTTTTAACAAATTTGAAGAAATCGAAATTTAAAAAAAAATAAATATTAGTCCTGAAGGAGTAAAATTTTGTCCTAAAAAGAGGCTAACATTTTATACCTTTTTAGATGGATAATTCGTGAGAATCGGGTAATATTTGATTGACCAAAATCCTTGATTTATTCATTTTATTTAAAAAAAAATAAATGAAATCTAGGGTTTTGTTAACAAACAATTTATTAGATCTAAACCATCGTAAATATTTGTTAAAATGTTCATTTTGATATCTTCAATAGAAAACTATATGATTGTTAAAAAATATTATAAGTATATAAGCCTGTAAATTATTATTGTTAAACCCCTCTATTTGAGCCAATTTTTAAAAACGACTAACTCAATTTAGCAAAAAAAAATATTATATAAACTTCGAGATTTTGTTAATAGATGTCCAAATATTTGTGCCATCTAATACCTATCTTTAGGCTTGCGTAATATTTTTCTGGAAGAAATATTGAGTAAGCCGTTTCTAAAAAGGATTCGAACCGTTTAACAGGGCAACTATATAAAATCGCATATAAAATATAGAATTAAACATATCGTTGCCTGAGAATTAGAATATTCTATCTCCACATTTTATAATTTTACAGGGGGGCAATTTTTAAAAATTTAAATTTCTTTTGTTTCCAATCGGATTATTAACCTAGATTTAATTTGAGTTATTTTATAAATATTTTTGATTTTTAATGGTATTAATTATAAAAATATAATTTATGTAAGATAAAAGTCATTTATGACAAAAATGTGGAGATAGAATAACCTAATTGTCATGCGTCGATATTATGATAATAAATTTTAAAAAATAATCATTTCATAAATGGAAATGTAATCTTCTTTGTGATTATGTCATTTTTTTTAGTTGCCTTATTGGGAATCAGATATCCATATAGGTATATTATATAAGAAAATCAAGGCTTATGAAACTAAAATCATATAACTTTGATTTTATTGTTTTTATCATAAAATTCTTGGTCATTTATATTAATCTTCTAAGTTTATGCGTTATGTAAAAAAAAATATTTTAAATTTTTTGTCAGAAAAAACATTAATGTACAATGAAATTTTTTAATTTATTATTTAAATTAATTTTACTTTCTACTATAATTTAAAATAAACTCACCCCTTTAATTATGCGTTTGATTTATTACCCACTTGATAATACTGATAACACAGTGGATTTAGAACATGGACCTTCTTTTTAGAATATAAATTCTACATTTCAAATTTGATTTAAAGCTAGCTGAACAGTAGAAATATTCTATCAAATTCCAATAATTTCATTAATAAAAAATCAAACGATACGTTTTAGAGTTTAAAAAGTTTTCAAAAATGGCGCATTTTTTTTGAGGTACATTATTATATATATATATATAATCTGTGATTATTTATCACTAAATTTCAAGAAATTTTAATAAAGAGTTAATATTAAAAATCTAGTTATTTAAACATGCTAGTATAGTAAATTACATCGAATTAATTTTAAAATATTTATTAATTAATTTAACTACGAATTATCTCCCTGAATTTATTAATTAATGTTATCAAATAAATGTTTAAGATATCTCGTTAATAGTAACTTTGGTTAACTAAATTTAGAAATCTCATCTCATTTTATTAAATTAAAAACAATATGTGCATTTATATTAAATAAAATTTCTTCTAGTTGCATAATTTAAACATTGAATTTAATAAAAAAGGCTATTTCATCGAGCATAAAAATACTAAATTAGTTTGGCTTTGGCATGCTTGAACAAATCAAATAAATTGGCGAAAAAATAATCTCGTAACTAAGATTGATTTAGGATCAGATGTCTCAAATTCTATTTATTTTATAATATGATAGTTAATTTCGATAATGGGCAACTTCAATAATAATAATTTATATGTTGTATTGAAAACCATGGTATTATCTTTTTTGTCTTCAACGATTATGCCCCTAAATTTGCCCTTGTTAAACACTCTATAAGATTGATACATCTTGCTTGGCTTCGTGTAGATTGTCCGATTGCCATCTTTATCTTCAATAAAAAAATCAGAACTCAACACATTCTCTGTTATGGGATATAGTGTTAAGTGTAAAAAGCGTTCCTCCTTTTCTTCTGGTAAATTCATATTTTGCTGTATAATATCATCCATATGTCCACTTTGTACATCTAAATATGCCAAGGACCATTGACTATGACACATTTCTAAAAAATCATATAAATAATATATAAATATCTTAATTTATCTTCGTTATCAAATCAAAATTATTATAACCACTTTGGCAATACAAAAAAATATCGTTTTAAAATTTTGATCTTAGCTATATACCGTGGAAATCATCATAAATTGAAGAAATAATTTATGTAAATATTAAGAAAAAACATATAATAAAATATGCTCGAGAATAGCCTTATAGTTTTTTTTTTCAATATTTTTTAAATAAGACATTATCCCGCTATTAAATAAAGATTACCTATTTGTGTAGTCAAAATCAGATAAAAAATAATTTGGACGTTGAACATTTGAATTTGATTAGAACTTTGATTCAATTTTTTTTTTGAAAAATCTTATGCTTTAATCAATATAATATGGAAACAGTATAACTTCTTAAATTTATTTTCAACCTTTATAAATTTTTTTTTTAAATATAGCCTTTTTGCTTAGTTAAAACTTAAGATATTAAGTATGAAATGTAGTATTTTTGTTTAAATATTTGACTACCCTAATTACTGCAAAACAATCTAATTGTAAATATGTATTTTATAATTTAGATATATATTTGTTAAATATATTATTTTAAATTTTTATTAAAAATCACCCCCTCTCCCCCCCTCCTTCCCTAATATATGATAAATTTTCCGTTTCCAATCTTTTTTAAATAATAAATTATATATTATTTGCCTTCTAAGGTCAAGGTCAGGGGGGGGGGTGATTTGTCTCCTCTATCCCTTCTGTTTACTCGACTGCTGCCATTTTATGATAAAATCTCGAATTCAGATTTAAACTTTTTTCCAATATTTTTCTAAAGGTAAAAGTTTTGGATGGCCTTTCTTATAAATTCTTCCCAGTTTTTGAACACCTTTTTAGGAGGGGGAACGATCTAAGGAGTATATTTTTTTACATTAATTTTGGTTACACCTTTTTATCTAATTAACAAAATTATTTACTATACATAGTTCTTAAAAAAATTATATGATTATGGTGTTGAAAGTTTATGATAACAATACCAACATCAATACAATTGTTAATATCTCGTCTGAAGTATCGATATGGGATTTGAATCTTTATATATACATGTAAGAGTGAATTTGTATTTATAAAATATCAAATTACATAATTTGTGCTGAATAATTTCTTATTCAATCATTTATAATTATTTATTTTGCTATATTTATATTGCATATAAATATTACCCAATTCATATTCCAATCATCTGTTTATTCCCGAAACTCATTTCAAAATGACAAATCTAATATTAGAAACTGTGTTCCAATTTGAACTTATACCCTTTGTGTTTTAGCAATAAATCTGTCAATTTTTAAGAATAATTAAATAAAGTTTTGTAGATTGAAAGAGGGATAAATTATTAATGTTTTTAGTAAATTTAATCATGATATATTAACAGGGTTTAAATTAGTGTTATTAGACTGCTCGATTAATGCGCATTCAAAGTTGGTTAAACAAATTTTAACTTTCCAACTTAAAAAATTCATTTTTTATTAAACTTTTGAGGCAAATGTTTGTTCTATCAATCAAATGACTGCAACTTATTTTTTGTTGGTGAAAATGCAACGCCTACCCTATCCTTTCCTTTTCATTTGAGCTGCAACTCTTTGTGGATAATTTGATGCACTGAAGTTTAAATTTGTTGGCAACTTTTTTTGAATAATAAGCGGACGTTACATTTTTTGAAAAATAACTTTTAAACATGATTTTACCTACTAATGTGGTTAATATCAAAATAAGCTTCTCCAAGTTAACTACCTCATTATTTCTGGTAATCATCACAATTTAATTAAGAGAATTTCACTTAATCTTTTTAAAAAAAACTTGCATAAAATGATTCCTGTCAAAACATTTATCTAAATAGAGATTTTATTTAATATAAAATGTAATAGACAGTAAAATTTAAATTTTTAAGTTTTCCAATTTTCACTCTCTAAATCACTTAGACCTTATTTCTTACTTTCCTGATCTTTCTATGATAAACAACTACATCATCCTTAAAATTTATTAGAAAAATTTCAAACATTTTATTTTTTATTGCTACTAAGTCATATTGGGAAATGGGAAACCTGGTTTTAAAATATTTAAATTTGAAATTCGAAAAGTCATATTAGGTCCAAAATGTGTTTCAGAATGTATAAAGGTATTAAGTACCTACCTGTAGGGATTTTAAGGATCGAGTTAGACAAGAATTAAATTTATTTTGTTTTTTTAAAATATATTTCATTTTCATATCGTAATAATAAAGGTTAATAATAGTAATAAAATAATAATCTTTATCACAATTTATAAATATATACATATATATATATGTTTCGGTAAAAGCTAGTTGGATATAAAAAGCATTTGATATTATTTCACAAAAAAAAATTAACTTTTACAATTATCAATACTTTAAATATTGATTTATAGCCGCAAAACAATATACACAGATAATATAATATTATAAATAGAAGACCATTAAAATTGTTATAATATATTCTAAAATTTTGATATTGAGAATGATAAAATTATGATTATGATTTATTTAAATTTTGGGAATAATTATGAATATTTGTGCTGATATGAACTTAATTTTGGGAAATTGATTACTCAATAAAAATAGAACATTGAAATAATATTGTGAAAACATGGATACTAATGAAAGACATTTATATGACATTGGAAAAAAATTGATCTGGCTAATTTAGTAATTGAGAAAAATGTTACTAATAAAAGTACCTGGAAAATTTGATAATTGGGAAAAAGATTACTGTTAAAAGAACCCGGTTAATTTGGTCATTGGGAAAATGGATAATGATAAAGAAACCTAGCTAATTTAAACATAAAAATAGGACATTGGGCTCTCAAATCAAGTAACCTATGAGCAAACTAATCGGGTTTCCATGAGCCAAATGGAACCGTATTTGTGTTAATGGAACGGATTGTATTTGGGTTAAAGGGCTACGGATAACTCCTTTTTCGATGTAGGGACATGGATTACTTCATGGGCCATCCAAGAATGATTCTCTTGACCAGCTCTAGGATAACGATGACCTTGTGGGCCTAAGATGTCGATCAATCTACTATGGATTCGATAACGATAATCATATGGGAGTTCAAGCATACAATGGCCTCGATAACTATATTCCGTTGGGAGATCAAGCATACAATGAAATCGTTAGGAATACCCTGTGGGATATCTATCAATATTGATACTCCGGTTGAAGATTACTCAACAATAGAATTGATATAGGTGCTCTAGGGAGAGATATTGATAATCTAGGCTAGATCATTCGTAAAAGTCAGCTAACATTGATGCTCTTCTGAGAGATGAAAATTTTAAATGAGGAAGGGGGTAAGAGTGGATGTTAAAAAAGGTAACATCACACGATAAAGGTAAATGGAGACCAAAGACAAAGATTTTTTAGGAGAAACTGGATGCCTCTAGGAGATGTAGGTTTCCTTTCAATTAATGAAGCGAAACTGTATGTAGAAATATATTTTAATATATTATTTATACTTTATAAATTATTACATTTGTCAATTAGATATGCCACTTAATATTATATATTATGTGATATCTGAATCAATATATATTTTTATATCCTGCCTTTTATTTGTATGTGTTATATAGATTAATAAATATTGTAGAATGTCAAGAGGAACATAAATAAAAGAAAGAGGACAAACAATTTGGGATAATTGTTTAGAACAAAAGAATTAACATAATAGAAGGAGAAGTTAGAATATATGCAAACAAAACAATGGACAAAATATGGGGATAGATTAAAACAAAAGGATTGACTAGATGGTAAAAGGGATTGCCAGGATGATAGGATAACTTAGTACATAAAAGAGAGAAAGGAAATAGATATTCTTGTTTCAAATCATAGTTAATATTGTACAATTCCAGTTATTATAAATGACTTTGGGATAATTTTTACATAGGTGTAAGCGTACAAGTGAGAAAAAATAATAACTGGTAAAATGTTAGTAAATCTGGGTTATACGGAAATCAATTCGGAGGGATAGGCAGCAAGGATGTGATATCTCTGAGTATGTTCCAACAAAGTACACCAAAATTAGTTGTTTATCCACGAATGTATAATGAGTTTGATCGATGGCCTAATTAGAAAGGATGAAGAGGATAGAGATAAAGGAGTGAAAGATATATCATATATAGAGAATATAGGAACGTGAAAAATAGGAAAAAAACATGAAGGCTTTTGGAATAATCGCATATCTTTATTTTTTTTTTAGTTTTTTTAAAAAAATACACAATTTAAAAATCATGCTCTGAACGTAGAATATGATATTAGTATAATAAAGATTAAATAATAATTAGAAATGTATAATAATCCTTATTTTAATTATAGATATTGTCAATAAATAATTCAATAGTGTAATATCTAATTATAACACTAAAACTAAACATTTATATTTTTTTTTACAAGACTTGATTGTTAGTTAAAGTGTAGATAGATAATAAAATAAGATAGAATTATATAAATATATCATCGACTCATAAATTTCTTAAAAGATATTGAATTGATACATTATCACTTTCCACATTTAAAACATAACTTTTTAATAATTTTCTATATTCTACACAGGGCTCATTTATCGTTTTATTGGAGATATTCTACTTAGAAATAGATATAAAGTTAAATTCAAATATGACTATTATATCCCTTTTAACCAATCTTTTTCCAATGGCCATCGCTTTACATCAAGAGGATTTGACTAGTCTTTATCTAATGAAACTTATTTAAACTAATTTTTGATAAACGGATTATCCAAGAAGGCAGGTTTTACCTAAGAAATGAACGTGATCTTTAAATTAAAATTTTAATTCTGGATCATCATCATAAATTTCCTAGATTCTCACTTTCCTCATTCAAACCCCTCATAATTGCACTCTGCCTTTTTATTTAAGTTCATTACAAATAAAAATGGATCGCCAAAGATTTAGGACATATAGGATATAATAACTTGTCTCATGTGTTTTAGATAAACTCCACTCTTTACTAAATAAATGTTATGGATATGAATAAAATTCTTTTAATTTCTAAAATTATAACCAATTTTATTCGTATTAGATTTTAAATATATTTGATATTTAAATATTCTAAATTAATTAAATTTTATGTTAAACTGCTAATAAATTTTTCCAATCGTTGATTGCGTGATGCCTTTTCACCTTATTGATCAAAATTTACTAAAAAAATGATAATTTCTTAAATATATTATTATAGTATATTTTTAAAGCCAAATTAATAAAATCATATACTCCAAAACTCAAGCAAATTGTTTTAAGGTAAAATCTCCCAACTATCTCATTGATATGTCTATAAAATTAAATTTTCTTCATTTATTCTCAAAAGGAAAAATTATATATAAATAATAAATTAACAGAAAATATTTTTGTCTTCTGTCGCAAGCTAAAATATGTTTAAGTTTATACTCCTATCAAATAGCTTTGCAAAAAATATGATAAAAACAAACCAAACTATTTTATTTTTTTTTAAAAACTAAAGAATAATCACAAAATATTATAATATATTCTATAAACTATATGATATAGGATATGTATACCCATACTATATTTCCTAATAATGAATAAATTAATTTTATTTACAAAGTCAGTTAATAAGCTAAAAATCGATCAATTTCTTGGAGTAGCGTATTTCAATTTGTAATTCACCCTGATATAAAATTGCCTTAGATTCTTTTTTATCTTTATTTTTAAAAAATATTAAAATATAATATTAGGTTAGGCAACGTTTTAAATACATTATAGAGAAGTGTAATTAAAAATGGGTATGACTGGTCTAAGGCCAATCAATAAATTTAATAAGAAGAAAAAACCCAAAATCTAGGAATAGACCTATGTATGTTGTTATAATAATTATTATCATCATACCCAATGATATGATTTAATTTACTCTGCAAACTAAATTTTTTATACATTTTAATTCATTTTTTTCTGTTATCAACTTGTAATAATGGTGGTGGTTGTAATGTCATAAAGTGGAAAATTTAATGACTTTTTTGGATATTAATTAACTTTTTTTAGGGAACTATAGAGATGTGTGGCCAATCTTTCTATAAGATAAGAAAAATTTTAAATAAGAAATATATAATAAAAAAACAAGAGATAGTAATCTCTCATATCATAGTATAATAGATTTTTGAATTAGTTTAAATAAAAAATCTAATGTAAATAAATAACCTGAATTTTTAGGGGACCCGTTAACTTTTCCGAAATTATGATTTCGTTATCTCCATCTATTTTATAGGTTATATCAGTGAGCGTATTTATCTGAGTACCAGTTAATTTATTTCCATTTCGGGTTAAAACTAAGCATTTCACATGAATTAATATTAAATAAAAGATTTATGTAAATATTTGTGACATAAAGCAGAATAATATAATATACTATATTTCGCATTTTTATAATCAAAATCTTATTTTTTTTTAAAACATGAAATAAATCAAAAATTTTATATAATTATATTAGTGTAAACTTATTTTCAAATAATAATAAAAATTTTTAAATAAAAATTTTTTAAATAAAAATTTTTTAAATAAAAATTTAAGTACTAAAATGTGCTATTTTTTATTCCAATAAATGTTAATAGTTAATATCTTAAAAATTGATTTAATAAAAACGGATGAAACTTTTCAGATAAAATAGTTTAAAATAAAATATACGTAAAAAACCAAGTCAAAATCTACCGACTAAAAAAAATAAAGTCAACCATAACATAGATTCTTTTAAGGAGGAATTGAACTATAAAAATATAAATTTCTTTACCAATACTACTTCCGGGTCCTCTTAATCCATTGTAATATACTAGCTCGAGTTTAAAATATAAAACTTTTATGTCTTTATTTAAATTTGCAATATCCGTCATATCTGTATTCATATAATCATCCTCATAATTATTATATTTAAACTAAGTAAAAAAACATATTTTTAACTATTTCTATAAAATGGGTGTTTAATATAATATTTATACTTAAGGGTCTTCGAAAAAACTAATTAAAAAAATAGCAATAATATGCATGTTTTGTATTCAATCATTAAAAATATTTAATATAAATAACTTGATATTTTTAAAATGAAGGGAAGGAGAGGGAAAAAAATATAGCTGAAAATGTTTTTATGGTTAAGAGCCTGTGCTTCAAAAATATTTAATATAGAGTCTTACCATTAGTTAAAATAATCCTTTTTTCATCTTCAAAGGGAACACATTGAGAATTATCCCCTTTACATGTTCCGCATTTGTCAAATTTAGACGTCGAAGATAATTGATTATCACAACCTATAGGCTAATAAAAATAAATTTACAATTAATCAAAATCTCTAAAAATATGTTAGCTTTTAAGCCTTTTGACCCAAAAATTCTCTAAGAAATTATGATGCTTATATAAATTTTTTAAATTATAAATGTATGCTTATTATTATCAATTTTTTAAAATAAATCTTGTTTGTGATTTAAATCACTAATATCAACATTTTGAAAATCAAATATTTTAAAATATAGCTGTTTGCGCGAACTTAAATCCGAAGGCATTCCTATTAGACTTGAACCAAACAGCATATCTAGAACCAACGGGAAACTTCCTGATGGAATATTATGAATTCCTTGGTCAAGGGGTCAAATTCTTTTTTGTGTCTCACTTGCATTTATCCAAATGCACCATCCAACTGCAACGTCAATTCTCTTATCCTCGCAGAAACCCGGAAAATCAGTAAATACATCCCCATCGATCCTAGTTACTCAGTCATAACCATCGCCTACTATATCCATTTTTACCACTTTCGACAGTAAAGCTCAATGCTCTTTTAGAGAATTGGGGAGACAGATTCGCGAAAAGACTGATCAGCCTAAGGAATCACTTTTTTTTCTACAAAGGTTTGCTACCGGTATTAATTATTCTTTATTTCTTCGATCTCCCATGTCTGTCTCCTTATACTTTCTTTCTTTCCTTCCTCTTCCTAGTTTCTCTTTACTATTTTCATTTTTTAGACGTGTTTTTTTTAAATCTTTATCCTTTAGTTATGCTAAATTATAATTTTATATTTATCGCCCTTATTAATTTTGTCTTAGAAATAAATAGTAATATGCTTTTCCTTTTTTTTTAATAATATATTATATTAGTTTTTTTAAACAAATGAAGAAACAAATTGAAAGAATATGAAATGTGCAAGTATATTTTAAAGGATTAAAAATTTAAAAAAGATAAATAATTTAAAGTGGAAATTATATAAAGTTTTGTTTAGACTAATAATATTTAAAACTTTTATAGATAATTTTATGTATACCGTAAACAAAAGCAATGAGTTTAAATCTTGTATAATTACTAAATTAAATTCCCATAACAAAGAATGTATAACCAATTTTAAAACGATAAATTGATTCTGTTTATGTATTGTAAAATATTTATTAAATATCGAAGTAATTTATATAGGTAATTAGGATATTTAGTTTTAAATTAATGAAACCAATTGCTTTTAAAAGTAACTTCAACAATGATGTTATAAATATTCGTTTCTGAAATAAATACATATTCTTGAAAAAAAGTTAATATAAAAAAAAATATTCATATTAATATCGATTTGGCATATATTGTATTTATCAAAATAAAGTCAAAAAATTCAAATTTAACTGACTATAATAGCACCGTTTAAACACATATCTAAAGAGTTATCCGCTCTAACGAGTGTTCCATCCACTGCTTTTCCAATACTCATATACGTATCTATGGGCTTAACATAGCAATATAGAACACATGGTTCATCAGCTATATTATATATTTATTATTACGTAAACAATTAAAAAAATAAAAAGAAATTGAAAGTTAGATAATCAAAATAATAACAATAATATACCTAATTCTGAATAAATTGAAGAACGATCATACTTCGTACACAGAGCCTGATTTTTTTTATTATTTCTGCTAAACTAATAATATTAAAATGGGAAATATTTGTTGAATTAATTATAATATAAAATATTGAGTAAATATTACCATATTTTTGCAGACTTTATATGCTATTTTGGCACCTTGGCAGTAGTGTCCACCGAACTTCGGCCTTAGAAATATATAATAATAATAATATAATTTAAAAGAGAATTTAGTTCATTTTAACAACTTATACAGGGAAAAAACTTGGTTATTTTAAATAGATAGTTTATATGGGTATATTATATTTAATTCTTCATTTGGTTCTTGTCATTCTAATAAATCTTGTGATTGATGATGTGTTTTATTAAATAGTTATAATTGTAATTCAAAGTTTTTCGACATCCTCTGCATCTAAATTTATGCTAGGGAGTGTAGAGTATGTGGTCATCATGGAAATTTAACATAAATTTGATTTAATAGTTGTCTATTCTGTATGGAATTTTCTAACTTTTTGTTGGACACTTTATCAATTCTTTTGATAATCCATAATAATTCGCAGGTAACTAGTTTAGGATATGTTTAAAAACTGAATGATTTTACAAGATTAGAACTCACATGATTGTGAAAAGCGTTTAATTTGGAAGGGCAGTAATATTTTTTCATGTAAGAATTTATAAAATAAATAGAAGCCTAAGTCTACCCCTCCTAATTCCAATAACTTTATATGTTAAAATAATATAAGAACAATTGGCATCTCTAAAGTTTCAGATGATGTCATCAGCATTGTATTTTTTTTATTTCAAAAAATTCTATTAATACCGTGGATTGTTGCACCTTCTTGTCCTTTTGGCAAAGCCTATTGTATCATCTCCTCGGCATTTTGACCAAGACGACCAGGAACTCCATGAACCGGCCTTTTCTTGAAATTTTCTTTTTAAAATGCACTTTCCCTTGTAACATATCTTTTGTGTATTTAAAAAATAATTAGAATATAAAAAGCATTTACTAAATGAAATGCTTGGTCTTTATCGGAAATATAAATATGATGTCAGTAGAATTAACCCTTGTATAACATTTAATAAAGATAATTAGCTTGTGATATAATTATGATTTGGAAATATATTTTTATTATAAAACGGATCTATTTGATAAGCAAAATAATAAAAATTTATCAAAAATAAAACAGCAATTTTTAATTTGCACTGAAGGCTAAGGTCAAAGATATACATCGACAAGGCAAAGAATGCTATAATAATAAATAATAAGATGAATACAATCTTCCATCATTGATTAAACAATAGCAGGCTGATGAGCTTATTAGTCCACAGGCATTAATAGCTAAAGATAGTATTATATCATCCCAATTTAATAATCAATAATTATATTAACTAATTAAGAATATTTTATATATAGTATTTACTTCATAATTGTTTTTTTTATTTAAATATATTAATAATCAAGTGTTCCGATCAAAATGTTAAATTTGTTTTAATGGCAATGCTTTTTAACCGAATTAATTACTAGACACGAATCTAAAATATGGTAAAGATCGTGGTCAACTTGTCTAAACATTATATGATATATATTTTCTTAATTCCATCTCCCCTATTTTTATTGGATTTCCTCTGATACCTTATACATGTCAGGGTTATTTGATATTATAATTTTTGCATGTTATCAGTTAACTGTAAACCATAAATTAAATATAATTTTTAAAATAAAAATATTAAATTATTTATATAATCTGCTCATGGTAAAAAATACTCAGATATGCCCATGATGTTACAGTATAGTCAATTCGCGTAATTATTTATATACAATATGCCTATTATCTATTAATATGTCAATTTGTATAATATCTTATAAAATTGTTAGAAATTTAGGATAGATATTCTTCAGCATGTTAAAATACATTTTCCCACAAAACCACATTATTAACATCCAAAAAAAGTTTAAATAACACAATCACTTGCTGATAGAGTTTGTTAAATGTAAAGTAATTTTGCTGATAACGTATCCCAGAATAAATAGAATATATATTGTATAAAAATTAGAGACAATTTTGTAACTTAGAATTGACTAAGATATTAATTTAATCACTTATTGTTCGTATTAAATGTAACATATTATATTTAATATTGTGTATATAGAATAAAGTATTATAAATAAAAGAAGATAAGATATATAATTATACTGCTTCAGTTTGGGAATTCGATAACTTATTGCTTAATCGATTACAAGGCAGGAAATTTAAGAGTTCCGGTATATTGCGATAAAACCTCATCGAAGTACATCTTAAATCAGTGCAGTTACTCTAGTGATTGAAAAAGAATGTAATAAAAATTAGTAAATATTTTGAAATTTATTTTGAATTTTACATAAAAATTAAGATATGCCATATCTTTCATTTTTTTAGGATCATTTTTTTAAAATGGTACATTTTTTTTGTTGATAATTATTGTAATGATCAAGGATGCCCGGAAAAAAAATTACACCGAATTTTTTATATATTATAATTTAAAGATTTTTTATGTTATTTGAGTTTTGCCTCTTTCTGGTAATTACTTTATATTCTTTTTAAGATTTTCAGGTTATTTAGAAGTCTTCAAATTTACACAATGAAGTGAAAACTATCTTTCAAAAGTTACTCTGAATGCTATCAATTATAAAAAAACCCAATTCTAATCATTTAGTTTTCTTTGAAGAAGGTAAATATCATTGAAGAAATTTTTAAGAGAATAAAATTTTGTAAAGGGAACAATAAGGTTTTCATAACGGATTAACCATGATAATGAGGAATCTTATTTTACGCAGTTTAAGTTTGGCATTATTTATTTTTTAATTTATTATTAGATTTTTTTCCAAAGTTGTATTATCTTTGTCTTATTAAAGTAGACATCATTAACATAAATGTCAATTGATATCTAATCAAGAGATCTACTCAATTTAAGGTCAACCACTTCCTCTTAATAAACTAGCCTATCCTTGGGGAGTCAGGAATATTTTTGTCAACATAAAAAATTGATATAGTTGTCAAATAAAAGTTTGACTGAAAAACTCTTGGTTTTAATAAGTAAAATTTGGTCTTTGGAGGGGGTTTAAAACATAAAAATTCGATATGATTAATAAATATAATTAAAATATCTTTTGATTGTAACGTTAATCATCAATCCAAGTGGGCAGGTCTAAAACTTTGAGAGGAATTTTAGGATATTTTTTATTCTAATTATAAAATTTTTACTAGTAATTACTCTAAGTGAATGGTTTTATGGGGTTATATATTTATTTGAATAATATATCCAATTAAAGAGGAATAAAATATTTTCACAGACTTTATTAAAAATTATGGCGCTAAGCAGATTAAGTCATAAAAGGTAAAGATTGCTTTTACTTTAAAACATAATGGTAGATAAATATTCTAAATGCTAAAAAGGGAAATGTAATATAAAATAACTTTTAATATTTAGTATAAATATGGATAAATAAAATAAGCCATAACTATTTATCTGCTCACAATCGTATCAAATAAATCTGTAATATTTTTAAATCTTAAAATTTCTGCAAAACTCCATTCAAAATTTATAGATTCATAAATTTCAATTAGTTTAAAATATCATTCATAAGTAATTACAGTTTCTTACAAGTATAAGTCATATAGCTTTATTAAACCTTTGTTATAAAAATTTTTAAATGCTCAATTAGAGTAATGTCTAAATAATAAGGCATTCAAAAGATATTTTAATTAGCTATCATTTAATATCCCTTTATAAAAAAACTAGCCTGTTCTAGAGACCTAGATTTACCCATTTTAAGTGATAATTAATACTACAACCAAACTTTTTTAAAACTATCTTTCATTCATATTCAATTTTTTTTATAACCCCTCTCTCCTCCAGACTAAATACTACCCTTAAAACCAATACTATCATTACAGCCATATGATATTTCAATACTCATATTGAGTATTTATTTACTAAAGTTTTTACAAATTATGGCCCTCCCAGACATAACTAGCACACTTAGACAAATAATTTAAAATCCAAAGATATTTGTTTATACCCATATTAAATTTTTTATGTCCTACCGCCCCCTCCCGACTATTTTAGCAGAGCAAACTAAAATTTTGAGATGCAATTTTCTATATATATGTGAGAATCTATAAGCCAATTTTATTTTTTTATGAAACATTTTCTAGGTCCAAATTGAGACCCCAGGAACGACAAGCTTTATGTAGATTCAATTGTGGAACAAATAACGAGGGAGGTTGACGATAACTATCCGCATTTGCTAAGCAATTTCCTCCATTTCTAGGTTTTTATTTATATAAATTCTATTTAAATATAAATCATATTATAATACTCTATACATTTTAAGCCATTATGAATCATCTAAATAAAACACCTTTATACAATCGTGGAGATGGAGACAAATAACATTAAATAATTTTAAAATTTACCTTAAATAATCGTCTATTTCTCGAACATTGCATCTAGACCATTCACCTTTTCTTGGGTATGTAGAACCATGGTGCATTATACCACCTAGAGAAGATGAATTGCACCCATTGTCTTCATCATGTTTTGCTCCAAACCTGTAAATTATTTTAAAATTATTAATGCTTAAGATAATAGGCCCTACTAGCGAAATCACGAGGGTTAGGCTATATTTTTCTTACTAAGCAGTTTTTTAAGTCGACTCAAATAGAGCCGTTTAACAACACTAACTAACATTGTTTTTTAAACTAAAATAGGTTCCTCTTGATTATATCGTAATCTCTTTCGATTCCTCGTATTTATTAGATTTTAATTTTTTTTAGAGGTCTTAATGAATGCACGTTATTATAGTAAATATTAATTTTAAATACAAATGGCCCGTTTCATGTGCAATGGTTATTGCTGTCTCCGTATCCGACGGGTGAATTAAAGAACAACTTCTATCCGCATCGCAGATACCTTCTCTTTTCGCATAACCTATAAAAATATAAAATACGCTATTGTTCAAAAAAAAATTAAGGTTTGAATGAACTAGATATTCCAATTTGAAGTCTTTTAAAGTTGTTTTATATTTTCGAACTTAAAGTTCTCACTTTTAAACTTGTAATTGTAAGATATTATAGGAACCGTCACTAGTATCTTTCTAAATTATGTAAAATAAGGAAGGATATTGTTAATAAACATTTTTTTTTAAAAAATGGTCTTCTCCAAACATAGTAAACGCGGGAAAACAGAAGTGTTGTTAAACGGCTTAATTTGAGCCAATTTTTAAAAACAGCTAACTCAATATTTTAGCCAGAAAAATATTACCTAAGCCATGATATTTCGCTAATAGACGTTGAAACCTTTGTGCCAGCTATCAGAATTTTCAGTTTTACCTAATATTTTTCTGGATATACTATTGAGTTAGCCGTTTTTAAAAATAAGCTCAAATCGAGCCCTTTAACAAAGAAAACAATGATAAAAACAAGGACCAAAAATAATCAAGCTTAAAATATCATTTTAACAAAATTCTTAAACATTTTATAATTTAAATTTAGAACAAATTTAATATAAAGTTAGTTATTTACAGATTAGTTCTCTGTATGATAAAAAGTCATACTATTTTTTTTTATTTATTTGAAAATGATTTATTTTGATATTATTATAAAGTTATATAAAATAACTTGCAAACTATGTTTAAAATAACATATAAGAGATATAATTCAAAAAACGTATGTATATTAAAAACCTTTTAAAAAAATTTCATTGCCAAACAAAATGGACAAGTTTATAAAATAATTTTGATAATTAAAATTTTACGTTAGTAGAAATTTTAATTTTTTTTCTTGGAGAAAAACAACAAGTTTAAAATGTTACTTTACAATGACATGTATGAAATAATACTATATATTTTAGAATTACCTATTAATTGTTCGTTTCTTTTCCAGTTACTAAAATCGTATTTTAATTAAAAATTTTTTTTTAAAAACATGAAGAATTATATAAAATGTATAAAGAAAACAAACATTAATTATTACTTATACTTTATTATTTGATAGCTTATCATGGAAAGAAAATATTCGAAATGCCAATGTGATAAATAAAATTATCTAAAATTATGCTTATTTCTAGCCTAATATATATAAATGTGACTAATGATAAATATTACTCATAACATAAATTTTTTAAGGACTCCTTTATTAAAAAAAATTATGGCTCAAGTGAAATATCATATTATTTAAACAACATACGATGCGAAGAAAAATTTGATAGCATTATATTTAGATCCCACATAAAGCAATATTCACCATTTTTTAATTATCCGCATTCTATTTCTTTGAACTAATCTAATTGGTTACTATTCGTAATTATACCACAATAGAATATGGTATTTTACTATTCGTGTTCGCGCGAATAGTAAATTATTCTTTGAATGGGCTTATTTAGTGCTGCTAAACGGGTGGTTTTGAGCTGACTTTTAAAAACCGCATAATATTTTAGCCAGAAAAATATTGTCCAAGCCTCGAGATTTCGCTAATAGATGTTTAGGTCTTTGTGTCAACTATGAGAAAAATCTTCAGGCTTGCGCAATATTTTTCTGGATAAATCGGCTCAAATCATCACGCGTTTAACATCACTAGGCTTATTGTAAAGTAAGCATAATAAAAACTTGGAATGGTATCATTTTTAAAATTAGTATTATATTATAATATTTATTTCAAACTTTACTATATGATTCAAGTTTGAAAAACTTGGAAACTTTAAATAAAAATTATTCGCGTTCTAATTCGGAATAATTTTTATTAAAAAAAAATGAAGTTGTTCTGGTGATTATTTAAAAAGTTTCTATGTTCCGATTTTCACTGTTTAGTGCTGGAAATTTTTATTAAAAAACATCTGTTTCTTGTTTTAGGATATTTTAAGGGAAAGATTAAAGGTTTTGGTTTTGATTACTAGATTTTTCCCGGGTTTATGAAATATCACACTATAAGTTTAGGAGAATGTATGAGATTCTAAATGCTAAAGAAAAAATTTCTTTTCTTTTCTATTCATGATATTTTAATAAGTTAAAGATTGTCCCCGAGACCAGAATTTGAATGAGAGGTATGATGTGATAAAAATAAATAAGTTTCGACATTTTATAAGCGAATGTTGAATTGTAAAATAAAGCTAATGTCATTGTTAAATTGACAATCACTATATGGTTTATAATTATATATATTCAAATAACTTCGAAGATTTTCTTTCAAATTATTTTTTGAAGATATTTCTCAAACTCTGATCTTTAAAAAAGGAATACAAGTGTCTTTCAACAATGAACTGTCCAAAAAAAAATCCTTTTTAACGTGCTTAACAAAATAATTCAAATTACGCTGAAATCAAGTAAGAAACATCTTCCTCCTTTCTAGCACGAGCTTTGGCAGTGTATTGGCAAAATTTATCAATATCCTCTTTTTTTTTAATAGTAGGTCCTCTCTAAGAAAAAAAAATTTATGTGATAGATTATGGAATTTTAAAATTTAAGTAATTTACATATTGTTTAATTCCTCTGAGAATAAAATGGGCATCTCTTTGAAATGTAGGATCTCTTAAAATGTAATCAACCTATTAAAAAATTGTATAGAAAAATTAGTTAATCAATTAAAATTATTTATTATTAGTGCTATAAATGTTGTCTCAAAAAGAAACGCGTTATTCGTTATGTTTAAAAAAAGGAACTGTTTAACGTTACTCGTTACCTTGTGAAAAAAGGAACGTATTACCTCGCTAATCAAAAAAATAGCGCAATACTCAAAAAAATACGAAATATTATATATAAAATATTTTACCCCTATAGATAATTAAAAACAAAATTATATAAAAATAAGTTCTTTTTGTAATAATGTTTTTATTATTATTTGCCAACAATTCATTTTCAAAATTTTGATAAGATTAACATGAGCGCATAAGTTCAACATGGCTTTCGCTGTGCTAAACACACGCTCAACTGACGCAAAGGAAATGAGGGTTGCATTATATTTAATAATTAAAATTTTTAATAGTGGGAATTTATTAAAAATATTTAAAGAAGGATATTTACTTCAATAACGAGCATGCTTTTTGAGATCCTCATCAAAATTTTTATTTATCTTTATCAGAATTTAATCTGAATTCATATTTTTACCTTCACATATTTTTTTCTAGAAATGAGCTGCTTGATATCTAGGTTAAAATATTTGAATGACTTACAAAGTGTGGACTTAGTGCCCTTAAATTTTTTTAATTATATAAAAAATGTTTGATACTGGGACAGAGTAGAGTTAAATCATCTTCATCTAAAAACATAAGTAATATTACATATATTCTTTATAAAATGATATTATTTGTTTAGATTAGATATATAAAAAAAAAAAGTAGAAAAACTAAGAATTAATATAATACTTTCTAAATGATAGCTCTCCCCAAAAAATGATATTCAAAAAATATTAAGAAAAAAAAAACACTTTGTGAATTTTGTTTGTTCAAAATGCTTCATTTTATTTTTATTTATGAGAATCTATTAAATAAGGGCAAAATAAATTGTTAAATATTATATAAATTATCAAATTATATAATATTGACACACATTATTTATATTCTAATTTATTCATAGATAACAATTTGGATGAATAAAAAATTACCAGTAGTTAACTGATATTCTTTTTATACATTTTCTAGAGTAATTTTTCTTAAAAAAAAGTGCACAACGGTTGATTTAAAATATGATGATATCATAGTACATAAATCTTGGGGATAAAATCCCAGGAGAAAAAAAAACCTCGGAAAAAAACCACAAAAAATTCTTAAACAAGGTAAAATGCGGAAAAAAATACTCCCTCTTAAAATAACCCATGTTTTTCTTACTTTCGTAAAAATTATTTGGGTAATAAATAAAATATACATCCACAATTACGATATTAAGTAGACCAAATTTGACTAAATTTTTGTAATAGATATTTATTTTATTGGTAATTCGTTATTATGTATACACATTAAGAATAATAATTAAATGGATTGATATCGAATCTTGAAAGAAATTGGTTATAAAATCTGAAAGGCTTCTCACCTCGTCACGGTATTCCTCGCAAATTTCCTTAACCGAATCTGGCTTTTATAACTAAGCGAATTAGTAGTCAGTCTATCGAAACGCCATCGTTAAGTTTGGTTTCATCGGTAGCCACCTTGCATTTCATTTTTGTAATCAATACACAGATTGATGGGTGTTTATTAACCAGATTAGAAAAATAATACCATCCTTCACATTGATTAATCGTACGTCGGATAGAGTGCTCTGATTCATGTTCCAAGTTTCTGGAGGAAATTCAGGCTAAATGTGGCGGATTGAGAATTTCTTGTGACCTCCCTTGATCTACATTGATATAATTTTGATCGAAATAATCAAGAATATCCTTACCTTGCTTTGAGTAAACGATCTCAGGAATGCCATTGCATTGGCCATATCACACAAGGGAATAAATGCTAAGCCTTCCATAACTAGGTCTTCCAAATTCTCAAGATTTAAAGAGTGTGCTTTGCCTTATGATTTCTTAGAGTTTATTTTATTTACACTTAATAAAACATGTGTGACTGGACCTTTTATAATTTTACAACTGCCTCTGCATATTTGAAGAAGTTTTGCTAAAGAGTCTTCATATTGCTCCTTCATTTTAGAAACGAATTTTATTGCTACTAGTCCATCAATATTTGATGGATGAGTATTGTTTTAAGTACTGGGTTGATTTTCGAGTGTTGATAATAATATTGCTCTGCATTTAAAGATGAATACTCTGTGCCGAATGTTATATGAGTAATGTTCAAATACGACTTTTCCAAGATCATAAATACTACAAAATATTTTCTTGTCTTTATATATCTTATAATTATGATAAAAATTTTGAACGTAATTTTCTAAATACAAGAAATTATAGCGTTATTGAACTGATAATTGGGAAATTAAGACAATTTTATTAGAAATTATGTAATATAGATATATTGAATTATACAAATATGATCTAATTATTTGTATAATAAAAGTATTAAATATACACTTCACTAACATATATAAAAATAACAGAAAATCTCAAAAAAACTTTTCAACAAAATAAAAGTAGATTTTTTATTCACAACTCATATAAGATAAGTTGATTTCTGACATCCATAATCAAATAAAGGATTGTGTTACGGGTTATCGAATCAACTAATATAAATATAGCTTTAGTGGAAATTAATCAATTGAAAACAACTCCTATCTTGAAAATCTAAAAAATCTCAAGTGGACCTCCAATTTCTAGACCAACTATATCTCGATGGATTTAATATTAATTATATTAACACGCCTTTATAAAATTTAGCAACAGAAATTTAATAAATAAAATAAAAATGAGGAACTATGATGGTTGATCTGAATTAAAATCTAGACTTGAATTATTTATAAAATTAAAAAAAAACAAAATATATAATAATTTTTTCTATAGAAAATATTTAAAGTAACGAATAACGTTTTGCTTTAGCAACGAATGGCTATCCTCAAAAAATGTAACGCCGTTAGTAACGACGTTACTTTACAGCAATAATTATTATATATATACTAAAAAATAATGATTCACGTCTTTATTTCTTTCTAGATGATTAAGCACAAACTTATTGAATATCAAAATAAAGGTTCTAAATAGAATAAATTCACAAAATGAAAAACTATATAAATATATTATAGGATAATGGAAATTTAGCCATAAATAATTAAATACAAATTAGGGTTAATAAAAAAATATGGTAATCTATTATTTTAAAAATCAAATAGCTAAATATCTAAAATTTTATTTTTTGTGAAACCCCAACGTATAAGAATTCTGGAATCAGGTTAGTTTGTTAATACTCATTTCTCAATATTAATGAATTAAAGGATAATTATTACTTGAGCAGCTGCTGAAATCAACTCTTGGTTTGTCATCGGCATATTTAGTGGATCTACGTAAAACATAGCTTCCACATAATATGGACCATTAAAAAGGGGACTGAAACTTTTGGCCTTTTTGAATGATTTGTTGGCTAATTCATTACAAATAAATATTTAAATGCCAAGCAACTTAATTGAATTAATGAAATATCTGATAAACTCCCAACAGAGGCTCCCGGTCTAATTGCGATTAATATCCTAAGATATTACTCTTAAATATTCAATATTAAAAGAATGAATTAAAGTATTTATCCGTTTACAAATATTAAAATACGCATATACAATTTTATAAACCTTTCGTCTTGTTGTCTATCTCTGTATAATCTTTGAGATCATTCTGTAGTCCATTATGGGACTTGGATAGTCGTTTTAAGTGATACAAATTTTTTCGATCTCTATCGACAGATCTACCTCTAATCAAATACGATTCATCTCCTATTTCGATGATTCCATACTAAAATGAACAAATCAAAATTTTTAATAAATAAATATTACCCCACTAGGGCCTAAAATTTTTCCCTAAAAAGAGCCAAACATTTTATACCATCTTTTAGATAGATAATTCGTGAGACTTAGGTAATATTTGTTTGACCAAAATTCTTGATTTATTCATTTTTAAAAAGGTAAATGAAATCCAGGTTTTGTTAACAAATATTTATTAGATCTAATCATCGTAATATTTATTAAAATTTTCATTTTGATATTGTTGAAAAAAACAAAAAAAAATTTATAAAATAATATTTTAAGTAGATAAACCAGTAAGTTTGCATCGTTAAACGGCTTGATTTGGGCCGATTTTTAAAAACGGCTAACTCAATTTAGCAAGAAAAATATTGTTTCAACTTCGAGTTTCTTAAATAGATGTGCAAATATTTGTGCTATCTATGACCAAGATCTTCAGGCTTGCTTAATATTTTTCTAGCTAAAATATTAAGTTGGTCGTTTTTTTAAAAAATCGGTTCAAATGTACTAGTTCTGCATCACTAATAATGAGTATCTTATATTATTGATATCAAAGATTTGTATCATATTTTTTTCTGTATGAAATTTTGAGTTAGCCGTTTAACAGATCGCATATAAAATATGGAATTAATCATATCGTCGCCTGAGAATTACAATATACTCACTTTCTATTTGTTTTAACCTAGGCGAAAAGAATATTAATAACTAATTCTATTGATTTAGGATGAGGTATATCAAATTTATTTATTTTATAATATGATAGTTAATTTCAAAAATGGGCAATATCAATAATAATAATTAATATGTTGTATTGAAAACCATCGTATTATCCTTTTTGTCTTCAACGATTATGCCCCTAGATTTGTCCATGTATAACACTCTGTAAAATTGGTAATTCTCGTTTGGGTCCGTGTAGATTGTCCGATTGCCATCTTCATGCTCAATAAAAAAATTAGAACTCAACACATTATCTGACATGAGATATAATGTTAAGTGTAAATAGCGTTCTTCTTTTTCTTCTGATAAATTCATATTATGCTGTATATTATCATCCAAATGTCCACTTTGTACATCTAAATATGCCAGGTACCATTGACTATGACCCATTTCTAAAAAAAATTATATAAATATTTTAATTTATTTTTGTCATCAAATCAAAATAATTATGACCACTATGGCAATATTTAAAATATCGTTATAAAATTTTGATCATAGAAATATATACCGTGTAAATCATAATATATTGAAGAATTAATTTATGTAAATAATTAGGAAAAAAACAAATCATAAAATAAAAAGCATCGAAAATATTTTTTTCCAATATTTTTATATAAGGCATTAATTACCCCGCTATATAAAAATAAATAAAGATTACCTATTTGGCTGGTCAAAAAGAGATAAAAAATAATTTGGACGATGATCATTTGAATTCGATTAGAACTTAGATTTGAATTTTTTTTTAAATTTTTTAATCAATATAATTTGAAAATAGTATAATTTCTTAAAATGATTTTTAAAAATATAGCCTTGCTGCTAGTTGAAATTATTTAAGGATATTAGGTCTGTTTGTATATTTTAAATAGCCTAAAATTGTATTGCATTAAGAGCGTTAGTAAATTTCGTATTTTTGTTTAAATATTTGATTACAATCTAATTTTAAATAAATATATATATATTAATTTAGATATATTTGTTGTATATAGTATATTATTTTAAATTTTTATTAAAAAATTACCGCCCATCACCCCCTTCCCCAAATTATAAGATAAATTTTCCGTTTCCAATTTTTTTAGATAATAAATTATTTGCCTTCTAAGGTGAAGGTCGTGGGAAGGGGAATTTGTCCCCTGCTCTCCCCTCTGCTTACGCGAACTTCTGCCATTTTATGATAAAAATCTCGAATTCAGATTTATATCTAAAGGTAAAAGTTCTGGATGGTCTTTCTTTCAATAAATTCATTCTAATTTTTGAAGGGCGTTTAAGTGGTATATTTTTTAAAATAATTTTGGTTAAACCTTTTTATCTAAAAAATTTTGATTATCAAAATTATTTAATATACATAGTGCTTAAAAAATTATAGGTTTATAAATTACCTTTATGATAAAGAGAGGGGATGGGGGGGGAGGTGGATATTTGCTTTAAATTGTATCTATAAAACGGGTGTAACAATTTACTAAATAATGAATAAATTTTACTAAAATATAATATGACCCACTTATTTTTTAAATATATATTAACTTAATCATCCTGTCGCCTCAGATATCCTATATATCATCCCCTGCAGCGCTGAACCACCTAGCTGACCTCAGAGAAAATATGATACATACATGGATTCGAACCCTGAAGTATTAACCTTTTAGCATATTAAATACACATTCCTTTTAAATTTGAACTAATTAGCTTTAACTTGCAGTTGCAGCATTAGATTTACATTAAAGTCTCCCATTTTTCTAACTAGTTTGCAATATTTTTTTTAACCTAACCGTGATATTTGTTATACCTACCTAAGGGTAAACACGAAAACGTGGCTACAAAGCACGGTATATATAAAAAAAAAATGAAAACTCGGAATTGCTTCATTAGGAAAATCTAATCCTAAATTCTTATTTAACAAATCTCTGAACGTTCAAATTAGGAAAGCGAAACAAAAAAATGTTAAATCACACAGAGAAAATGTTTGCAAGATCTAAGATAGCTTTGCTAGAGAAACTGTTTTTAGGTATGCTTTTGGCAATTATTATTATCATTTTAAGGCTAAATAGAGTAATAATTTTTTTAACATTATAAATATTTTATAAATAACTTTATATTCAAAAAGAAAGTACTTCAAGTATTCTCCATAATGAGACTTGGCTCATTACTTGGATTTTACTTGTGTAAATGTATACCCTCTCTTCACAATCAATGAGTAGGTCGGTTAAAAAGTTATCAGCAAAAATTCTATGAAATTCATATTCACATACTATGATTCATATATTTAATAGGGACTGAAGGGATTGAGGGAAAAATCTTAATGCGAATTGCTTTCTAGCAATTGAGCATAAAAATCTACCTTAAATTTGTTGTAAAGATGTATTTTTTATATCTTTCTTATCTATGTTCATTTTTTTTAAAAATATCCTGGACATATTTTACCAGAAAACCATTTTGTTTTACCTAAAAATTATAAAAATCACCTTTTATTTAGCCATAATTTAAAGATTTGCATAAATTAATCGGAAGTGTATATCTTAACAAAAAGTTAAGCAATAAAGATTAGTATAATATCCATTATAAAATATTAAATTATCGATAGAATTTGAAACGAACATTAAATTACCATAATGAAATCATTTTGGTCAAATAATAACTGTATACAAAATTCATGGTGGAAAGATTGATAAGGTAAAATCTATTTTTTGTTTTGGGATATCCTCTAATTTACGTTTCCAACTAATTTAATAAGAAAATGTAATTAAAAAAATTATCAGTAAGAAATTTATTAACCCTCCACCACCCATTTCTATAAATTTTGCACTAAAAAAGAGTAAATATAATTTTATTATAAATAAATATTGAAGATTTAAAAAAAAAATAATTGAATATCCCCAATAAACTACACTATTTCACTGGCCACCTCTTTACATCAAGAGAATTCGACTTATCTTTATATAAAAAAAACTTATTCTGATAATAATAAGTCGATTGTCGTAGCTAATAGTATTTTAGAATGTCTTGTTATCGAATATTTTTTTATTAAAATGTATTTTTTCTTTTTTATTTAACTATTTAACAAAAAAGAATATCAACATAAGCATTTTTCATATAAATTAATAATTATATATATATTATATATATATCTAAAATTAAATCTATTTTTCAATATTACACGATTTACATTATCTCCTTAAACCGTCATTATTTAAATGGAAAAGTATCTTATCGTTTAACATAAATAACTTTAAATTGAATAAACTAATCTCTGATAAACAGATTATTCAAGAAGGCAGGTATTATCTAACAAAATGAACAGGATCTTTAAATTAAAATTTTAATTCTGGATCATCATCCAGAATTTCCTAGATTAACTCTTTCCTCAATCAAACCACGTATAATTGCACTCTGACTTTTATTTTTAGTACATTACAAATAAAAAAAGATTATTCTAAAAATCGCCAAAAATTTAGGACATAGATAGGATATAATGACCATCCAACATATTCAGAAAACTCCACTCTTTACTGGAAAGAAAAATATTAGGCATATGATAAATTTCTTTTACTTTTTAAAATTATAACCGTTAATTAATTTAATTCATATTGAATTCTAAATAATTTTGATATTTAAATATTCTAAATTAGTTAAATTTTATGTTAAACCATATATAAGTTATTCCACTATTTGCGCGTTGATTACACGATGCCTAATTCACTGAATGATCAAAAATTATCTAAAAAAAAATGATAATTTTTTTAATATATTTAATTAATAAAATTATATATGCCAAACCCAATCAAATTGTTTGAAGATGAAATCTTCTAACTATTGATATGTATATAAATTAAATATTCCTCATTTATTATAAAATGGAAAAATTAATATGATAAATATATAACTATTTCTTATATATTTTAGTTTTCTATCTCAATCTTAAATACGTTTTTAAGTTTACACTTCTAGTGAATAGCATTGCAATTAACACGAAAAATATAGACAGAACGAACCATTTTATATTTTAAAAAAACGAAGGAATAATCGCAAAATATTATAATATATTATAATTATATAAACTATAGGATATGTGTATACCATATTTGTTAATAATGAATAAATTAATTTAATTGACAAAGTCAGTTAATAAGCTAAGAATAGATCAATTTTTTGGATTAGCGTATTTCAATTTGTAAGCCACCATGATATCAAATCGCATATTCTTTTTAATCTGTCATATTACATTTAAAAAAAATATAATAATATATATTATTAGGTTAGGGATATAATATGTCATAAGGATTTTTAATGAGGGAAGAGGGGTGGCAGGGGGGGGGGTTCTCCATTAAGTTTTAAATATGTTATAGACAACTGTAATACTATCAAGAACCCTGGTCTAAGGCCCACAAATAAATTTAATTAGAAAGGAGTTAAGACCTATAAAACCCATCTTTAGGAAAATCCTAGAATAGACCAATGTATCTTGTTATATTATAATACTACTATCTTTATCTATCATCATATTTAATAATATTAATTAATTTACTCGGTAAACTAATTTTTTTTCCCATTTTAATTCATTTTTACTGAATTAAAGCTGTAATAATGGTAGTTGTAGTGTCAAAAGGTGGAAAATTAAATGATTATTTTTGATATTAATTTATAATTTTTTAAGGGAACAATATAGAGGTGTGTCCAATTTTTCTATAAGATAAGAAAAATGTTAAATACGAAATATATATTAAAAAAATTTATATATGATCAATCCTAGAGATAGTAATCACTCATATCATAGCATAATAGACATTTTTGAATTAATTTTAATAAAATATCTAATATAAAATAAATAACTTGAATTATTAGCGGTTCCGATAACTTTTCCGAACTTATAATTTCGTTACCTCTATACATTTTATAGGTTATATCAGTAAGCTTCTTTATCTCAGTTCCCATGAATTTCTTTCCATTTCTGGTTAAAACTGTACATTTTGAATGAATTAATAATATTAAATAAATGATTTATGAAAATAATATTACATACTATATTTATTATGAAAATCTATTATTTTTGTAAACATAAAATAATCAAAAATTTTATAATAATAATATATGCTATATTTGATTCCAAGAAATGTTAATAGTTAATACCTTATTAAAAATGATTTAATAATAATGCATGAAATGAAAATATAGTTGAAAATAAATTAGGAGGTTACTGAAAAAAAACAATTCAAAATATACCTTAAAAAATTATAGTCACCATAACAATGATTCTTTAAATCTAGAATTGAACTAAAAAAATATTATTTTTCTTACCAATACTACTTTCGGCAGATCCTCTATTATATGCCAGATTGAGTTTGAAATATAAAACGTTTATGTTTTGATCCAAATTTGCAATATCAGTCATATCTGAATTATTAAATTTAAACTAAGTAAAAATAAATAAATAATATATCAAAACTATATGCAATATAAGTTAATGGGCTAATTTAATAAATAAAAATTTTGAAACTATTTTTATAAATTGTAAATGTTTAACATAATATTTATATCTAAGAGCTTTGGAAAAAAAGTAATTAAAAAACAGTAATAATAAGTATGTCAGCCATTCAATCATCAAAAATAATTCAATGAGATTTAACTAGATATTTTTAAAAGGAAGAGAAAGGTGTAAATAGAGGGAAAAAAATTGTAACTGGGGAAAAATGCTTTTATTGCCTGAGTTTTAAAAATATTTAAAATATTGTCTCACCATTTGTTAAATAAATCTTTTTTTCATCTTCAAAGGGAACACATTGAGAATTATCCCCTTTACATATTCCGCATTTGTCAATTTTAACCGTTGAAGATAACTGGTTATCACAACCTATAGGCTAATAAAAATAAATTTACAATTAATATTTGTATTATCAAAAACAAAATCTCTAAAAATATGTTAGCTTAAAGCTTTTGACGCGAAAATTCTCTAAGGAATTATGAAGGTTACATCTAATCAGTGGTTAGCTAAGAATTTTCCTTAGAGGAGGTCTATACATACAAAAGCCGGTGGATTCGCCCCCCAGACCCTCCTTTAACGGGCCTTCGGCCCTTTTGCCCGGCATTTGGCAAAGTTTATCTTAATAATCATATTTGTTTTTCTTATAATATAAAAGGCATAGAATTATTGATCATTTTAATTAGTCTTGTTAAACGCCTCTATTTGAGCCGATTTTTATAAACTAATATCCTTCCAAAAACATCAAAACCAGTAAAATATAAATGTTCATAGTATTTATTTGATATAAAGTCAATTTTTTACGTATAATCTAAAAATTTTTTTTTGCTCTGCACTGAGGGTGGGATCCAAACCCGTAACCCCCCCCCCCGTAGCTATGCCACTGCATCTATATTAAAAAATTATATTATACATGTTCTTTAATAAAAAGTATGAGTTTAACCTTTTAATATATTATTTTTTAAATTATAAATGTATGATTATTATTATCAAAGTTTTAAATGTTTGTGATTTCCTTCGCCAATATTAACATTATGAAAATCAAATATTTTAAAAGGCTGTTTTTGTGAACTTAAATCCGTTGGCATATTCTTTCTATGGGACTTTTACCTGCATTTTTCCAAAAACACCATCCAACCACAAAGTGATGCTTTGCAGAAACCCGGAAAATCACCAAATACAGCTCTCAATCTTACTTGCATATTCACAACCTTCGCCTGCTACCTCCGTTTTTATCACTTTCGGCAGCTCAATGCCTTTTTAAAAAATTGGGGAGACGGATTCAAAAAGCCTATCAGCTCTTTTTTTCACGTCAAGGCTTGCTAACGCGATTATTAGTTCTAACTACCAATGTTTTATTTCTTCTAAATAATCTTCCATGGTTCCTTATACCTTCTTTCCTTCTAATCTTCCTAGTTTCTTCTATTTTTATTTTTTAGATATGTTTTTTTAAATCTCTAACCTTTTATTCTGCTAAGCATTAATTTTATATTTATCGTCTTTATTAATTTTGACTTGGAAAATAATTACTCTTTCTTTTTTTCGTAATATTATATAATAGTTACATTTAATCAAGTAAAAAAAATTTATCACATAATTCATAATCGATATTTTCAGTATTAAAATGAATTAATATAGATTGTGCAATAGTAAGAATTTAAAAAGACAAATAATTTAAAGTGGAAATTATTTAAAATTTTGCCAATAGACAAATAATATTTAAAATTTTATAGAAAACTTTATGTATATGGTAAACAAAGCATTAAGTTAAAATCTTGCATTGTTTCAAAATTATATTCTCATAACAACAAATGTATAATATTTAATGCGATAAATTGATTCTGATGTATTGTAAAATATTTATTAACTATCGATGCAATTTATTTGATAATTTAATTTTATTCATAAACTGTACTTTAGAGAATGAGCAAATCTCAAAGTTATTATATAAATGATTATTTTTTTTCCTTAAAATCAAGAAAGTCCTATAATATAAATTATTCCACGTTAAGTTAAACATAATTTAACTATCATGATACTATTAAAATTGAGTATTTAAGGTTATAATGTTTCAGATAATTATGATATATAGTTTTAGACAAATTAATTTATAATGTAATCAATTGCTATTAGTAACGTCAACAACAAAAGATATCATAAATACATATTATGCAAGAAAAAATAAATAGATCATAATAAAATTGATATGAAATAAATAATCAATATTGATTTGGCATGTATAATATTTTTCAAAATAAAATAAAAATATAACAAATTTAACTAACTATAATAGCGCCGTTTAAACACATATCTAAAGAGTTTTCCATTCTAGCAATAGTTCCATCCACAGCTTTTCCAATATTCATATAAGTGTCTCTGTGCTCAACATAACAATATAGAACACATGGATTATCAGCTATATTTTGTATTTATTATTATGTAAACAGTTAGTAAAACGTATGATTGAAAGTTAGATGATCAAAATAATAACAATAATATACCAAATTCTGTATAAATTGAAGAACTATCATATTTCGTACACAGAGCTTGATTATTTTTATCATTTCTGCTAAACTAAATTAAAATAGAAAATATTTAATGAAATCAATTAAAATATAAAGTATTGGCTAAATATTACCTTATTTTTGCAGATTTTATATTCTATTTTGGCACCTTGGCAGTAGCGTCCACCAAACTTCGTTAGAAATATAAGTTAATAATGTAATTTATAAGAGAAATTTAGTTCATTTTAACAAATTATATTGGGAAGAAATTTAGAAAATATACTTATATATTTTTATATTAAATGGATAATTATGGATATTTATTATTATATCCAATTCTTCATTCAGTTCCTGCCATTCTGGTAAAAGTTGAGGTGTTTAATAAATAGTTTGTATATATAATTTTAATGTTTTTGGACATCCTTTATCTAAATTTAAGTTGGGGGAGTAGAGAGTTTTGGGTAACCATGAAAATTATTAACGATTTGCGTTCATAGTTATATATTGGTTTCCTGTTAATGATTTCTAACTTTTTGTTGGATATTTCTTCAATCTTTCTAATATCAATGATAATTCGTAGATAACTAGCTTAGGATATGTTTAAAAACTGAACAATTTTATCCAAGATTCGCAAATCGGTTTAAATTGAAATGGGAATAATTTTCGATTTCCAGTAGGATTTTATAAAATAAATAGAAGTCTAAATTTAGCTTCCTAATTCCAATACCTTTATATGTTAAAATAATATATGAACGATGGTAAGTCTTCTCTAAAGTTTCAGATGGTCATCAGCATTTTTTCTTTTTATATATATAAAGTTGAATTTCAAAATATTCTATTAATACCGCGGATTGTTGCACTTTTTAGTCCTTTTGGCATAACCTATTTTATCATCTCCTCGTCATTTTGACCAAGACAACCAGGAGCTTTATGAACCGGCCTTTTCTTGCAATTTTTTTTTTAAAATGCACGTTCCTTTGTAGCATATCTTTTTAATATTTAAAAAGAAAATAGAAAATAAAAGGCATTTACTATATGAAATGCCTGGCCTTTATCGAAAATATAAACATGATAGATGTAGAATTAACCCTTGTATTACATATAATAAAGATAATTAGCTTGAGGTATAATTATTATTAGGACAAATATTTTTATAGCAAAGTGGATTCAACTTGCTATTTGATCAATAAAATAGGTAAAACTATTTAAAAATAATTTAAATTTTTATCTAAGATAAAACAACAATTTTTAATTTTCACTAAAAGTTAAGGTGGGGTATATATATCGAAGGCATAGTATGCTATAAGCAAAAAATAATAAGATAAATACAGCCTTTCATCTTTGATTAAAAAATAGCAAGCTCATCAACTTAATGTCCACAGGTAGGAATGGGTAAGAAAACTAATATATCATCCAAATTTAATAATCAATAATAATTTATTAATTATAATGTATATTTTATTTAGAGAATTTAATATATAATTGTTTTTTTTTAATTATATTAATATTTTATAAGATAATTTATTCATATCAAAATGTCCCGAGCAAAAGTAATAAAATTTTTATTTTATAAATTAAAGATGAAGGAAATTTATTGTCGCAAATATTTTTAACCGAATATATTAATAGTGACAAGTCGATATAGGGTAAGGATATGTTTTGTGGCAATACAAAATAATTAGTGCAATGACAACTTGTCTAAAAATTATACGAATTTATATATTATCTTAATTCCATTTCCCTTTATATTTATTAGATTTTCTCTGATGCCTTATACATGTTAGAGTTATTCGATATTATAATTTTTGCATCTGTTATCAGTTGACTCTAAACCAAATAGCTAAAATATAATTTTTAAAACAAAAATATTTATATAATCTGCTCATGGGAAAATATACTCGGATGCACTTATGATGTTACATTATATTTTATTCACAATCATTTATAAAATGTGCCTATTATCTATCAATATGTATAATATCTTATAAAATTGTTAGAAATTTATAGGGTTAATTATCTGCACAAAGTTAAAATACATTATCCCCAAAACTCTATTATTAACATGCAAAAATAAGATATAAATAGCACATTTGTTGATAATCTATCCCAGTATCAATAGAATATATATTGTATCAAAATTAAAACAATTTGGCCTTTAAACTTTTGACTAAGATATTAATCCATCAATATATCCGTGATGGATTTATCTCGCCTCAAATATTATATTTATATTGTGTATATAGAATAAAATATTAAAAAGAAGAAAAAAAATATAATGATATATAAATATACTGCTCCAGTTTGGGAACTAGATAACTTATTGCTCAATTGATTACAAGGCACAAAGTCTAAGAGCTCCGGTATGTCGATATTAAAGTCAATCGAAGTACATCTTAATTCAATACAGTTACTCTGTTGATTGATAAATTTATAATCTATTTAAAATTCTACATAAAAATTAAGATGTGTCCTACCTTTCATTTTTTTTATTGATAATTATGGCAATGAATAGGAACATTGATTTTAAAGTTTTATCAGGTTATTTGAGTTTTGCCTCTTTCTGGGAAAATTTACACTTAAAATCTTTTAAATTATTTTTTAAGATTTTTAGGTTGCTCAAAAGTTTTGCCCCTCCCTATATTTAAAAATTATCCCTCTAGATATTTCTATATAATATCTTTTCCTTGTACATTTTATTCGTCTTTTATAAATTATTTCTTTTCAAATTTAAAATATGAAGTAAAAACTATTTTTTAAAGGTTACCCTGAAATCTATCGGTTATAAAAAACTCAATTCTTCATCTAGCTTTCTTTGAGAGTATATAATATTTAGGAAATATTTTTATCTCTATTTGTAATGAGTTAATTGTATCTCTCAAATTACATCAGCCCCATTTAATGTTAAAGGTACCACGGGATGAAATTTTACAAATGATAGCTATATTTTCTTATTTCCGAAGGAAGTAAGCTTTGTTTATGGAAATATAAAAAAATTTAAAAAAGAAAAATAATACGGTATCATCACCATTTAACCATGATAACGGGGAATCTTATTTTAAGTGGCTTGAGTTTGGCATTAGTAATTTTTTAATTTTTGTTAGTTTTTTTAGTATTATTTTTTTCAAAGTATATCATATGTCAATCGATAGCTAATCAAGAGATCTACCCAAATCGAATTGGTTATCAAATAAAAAGTTAATGTTAACTGAAAAATGATACTATCAACTCTTAGTTTTGTTATATTTTATGTATTTTAAAAAGTTTTAATATTCAACGTTATTTGAATAACATATTTGTCATACAATAATATAACCTATCTATATTTAATATTATATAAAAGGTCAGTTGAATTGAATAATTATAAAAGTTAAATTTAATATTTATAAAATAGTATATATATATATACAAAAGAATTACAAATAAAAGTAGTATTCTTTTGACCAGCTATTCAAGATATAAAAGGCTTTAAGGAGTATTTGTTGTGATTATTAAATATAATTAAAATATTATGATTGTATTGTTAATCATCACTCTAAGTGTGCAGGTTTACCTTAGGATGTAGATCAGGATTATATTTATGAAATTATAAAATTTTTAATTGTAATTACTCTAAGTGAAAGGTTTTATGGGGGTTGTATTTTTTTTAGACTATTTGATTTGCGGGCTGTGTTAATAATTATGGCACTAAGCAGATTAAGTCATAAGAGATCATGATTTCAATTTTTTTTTAAAACAGAATGATAAAAAGATCTACTCACAATTGTATAAAATATATCTGTAATATTTTTTAAATCATAAAATTTCTTCAAAATCTATTCAAAATTTATAGATTCATAACATATAATTAGTTTAAATGACATTACTAATTAAAATGACATTAAATCTTCTCACCACAAATATAAACACAGCCATATTAAACTTTTGTTATAAAAATATTTTAAAAATTTCGGACCTCCCATAGACTTTGACCATCTCACTTAAAGTAATGTCTACATAATAAGGCAGTCGAAAGATATTTTAAACTAGCTTTCATTTAATATCCCTTTATAGAAAACTAGCCTGACTTATTAAAACCTAGATTTGCACATTAATTAATATTAAAACCAAACATTTCAACTATCTTTCATTTAATACCCATATACATTTTTTATGTTATAAACCCACCCCCCCCCCCCTTCTTCTAGCCAAATTCCATTATGATCATCATTGCAGCCAAATGATATTTCAATTTCTCATCTAATACTCATAATGAGTTTTATATACAAAAATTTTACAAATTAGAGCCCTCCAAGACCTAGACCCTTACTTAGATTAAGTAATTAATATTATAATCAAAAAATATTTGTTAATACCCATGTAAAATTTTTAATATCCTCCCCCCCCCCCCCATCTCAGAGACATGCAGATCTCAAAATTTTAATTCGCTCGTGTGAGAATCATTAGGCTAATTTTGAAATTTTTTTCTGATACATTTTCAAGGTCCAAATTGAGACCCCAGGAACGGCAAACTTTATGAAGATCCAATTGTGGAACAAAAAAGGAGGTAGCTTCACGATAACTATCTGCATTTGCTAAGCATTGACCCTCATATCTAGGTTTTTAATTATATAATACTATATTAATTTTCAGAGTTGTTAAAAGATAGGATCTAGATACAGATACATCGTCTAAAATAATATCTAGATACAGATATTTTAATCAAAAATCTATCTAAATACAGATACCACATTTTTATATCAAGTATCTAGATCTTTTAACAACTCTGTTAATTTCTTTTAATTTAAGCTCTTATGAATCAGCTAATACACCTTTATACAATCGCGGAGATGCAAATAACATGAGATTACATAATTTACTCTAAATATTTATCTATTTCTTGAACACTGCACCTAGACCATTGATATTTTCTTGGATATTTTGAATCATAATGCATTATACCACTTAGAGATAATGAATCGCATTCATTGTCGTGATCATGTTTCGCTCCAAACCTTTAAATTGATTTAAAATTATTAATGCTAAATTAAATTTGTTATTAAATGAGGCATTGTCGGAGAGGAGGGGGGGGGGGTTATGTACATAATATGTCACTAGAAAATAATTATACAAATCGATAATTTTGTGAAATAATTATTATAATTAAAAATTTTAAGAAAAAAAAATGAAAAACCAAAAATTATTTAAAAAAAATATGTAATCCAGACAAAGGCTTACAATAAGTGGGCCTAAAGTTCTCCAGTAGAATTTATGGAGACACCTAATAGTGCTTTTCCCTTCTTATCCTGACTACGCTGAATTTAGATTTATAGTATTATTTACTACTCTTAAACAGGGACGATAACCCGATACCAAACTATGAACCCGAACCCTTCCTAACCCTCAATTTATCGTCGAACCCAGACCTGAACCCACACCATAGGTTCAGGGTTCTTTTTTAACTTTTAAAAAATTTATTTTTTTTATAAGTTTTCATTTTATTTAAAACTATATGTTAAAAATAATATAATTTAAAAAACATGTAATTTACCATTTTTATTTATAAAAGATTTCCTATTTAAAAAGAGTTCTTATTCAAAACAATTTATTTTTCAAAAAAAAATATTAATTTAAAAAAAAAGACATTTTTGGGTCATTTTTTCGTGTAATTATTTTAGTTATATTTAATAATTTTTTAAATTGTTATGTAATAATTATATACAGAGTTGTTAAAAGATATTTTTTAAATGGATCTAGATACAGATACATGGTCTAAAATAATATCTAGATACCGATATTTTAATCAAAAATCTATCTAGATACAGATACTGATACCACATTTTTATATCTAGATACAGGATCTAGATCCTTTAACAACTTTGATTATATATAATTAATTATAATTGCTGTATAACATGGCTAATATATTGAAATAATTTCTATATCAGATAATAATTATTTTAAAGGCGATACTAATTAAAATAAATTTTTTAAAAAAATGATGTTTATTTTAATAACTCATTACTTTTCTGGTCTCCGAACGCTGAACCCACCTGACCCCGAACCGGATTTAAAGATTTTTTACTGAACCCAAACCCGAACCCGCACACGAGCCCATTTTTTTAGAAGGAGGGTTCTCGTCCCTGCTCTTAAATCTGAGGCACAATCAAAAAAATTTATTTTCATCCAGGGATTTTAGAATTATGGTAATATTATGGGAATCATACAATTAAAAAAAAATAACCTGATGAGATCTAAAGGGGTAAACCGGGGAGTATGCGAGCTCTAAAAGGCAAACGACTCTAAAATCAACACTATTTGATAATATTGAATAAATAATATATCTAATTTTATTACACTTTCTTTACTTTTTGTTATACTCTCAGGAATAATATATTTTTTTAAAATATTACATTTTCAATTTCGAAAAAAAATGTGGTAAATGATGATGATCTATACCCGGAGAAGAATGAGCTTCCCACGAGGCGCTTTTGTGCTATAAAATGTTAATTTATTTTAAATATAAAAATGATATATATTATTGTAACTACTTTATAGATAGAAATACGCCCATAATGGAAAATAATTATAAAAAATTAGCCAAATTTATTAAAAATTTAAGCAATTAAAGAATGGATTGAACATCTATGTGCCCTAAATTTCAAGTGGAACAAAGACCCAAACATTTTCATGATTGTTTAATAGTATCTTGCTATATAATTTGTCTTGATGTAGATTTAAAATATTGTTGTTTCATTTATCTTGATTTATATTTTTAATGTTGCATAACCTATCCCTGTTTTCTCCATTTCTACGAGCTAGGAAGGATTTATTAAATATATTAATGATTTCATTGATAATGGTGTAAATATCTAGTATAACTGGAATGGGGAAAATTGTTTCTTAAGACGAAGAAATTTGAAAAATGAAAGAGCGTTCAATTTATGACCCCACCAGGTATTTAGTTCTCTCATATAACCATTCTGGCAGGATGTAAATTCTGTAAAGAAAGAAAGAAAGAAAGAAAGAAAGAGAGAAAGAAAATTTCATAAATTAATTACTCTAGACTATATCCTAAATATCAAAATATTTTATCGCGCAATTTGCGCGAATCAGAAAAAAAATATAAGCAATTTTTAATGGAAAATTAAAATGTTGGCCTAAATGATTTCTTCCTATACGTGCAAATTAGGCGATTCTTAAAAATTTTACGATTCGTAAAATTTTAATCTTTCTATCATTAAAATTTTTATAATTTGTGTAATTATTGCAACAAAATAGCGAATGAATGTCAACTGATGGAAAATATAGGACCACATAGATATCTATGGTACAATCGACTTAAAATATAGGGATAGAGCATAGAATTAGTAAATCATTCACATCAAACATTTTCAAAATTTAATGGATGATTTAAGACATGTTTCATATCTCTAAAAACTCACGAAATTTGCGCATTTCGTAAAACTTTTGCGTAAATTTAGGACATAGCCTTAAAAAACATTGAGTTTTTTTTAGCAATCATTTTATAACTTTAGCCACAAAAAACCGTAAATTCTCTATTATATAATATAGTATTATAAAAATTTATATTTTCATGCCCGGATTTAAAAAATAAATAAATATTATTTTTGACCCGACTCTGGTTTTAAGAGAGCGAATATTAAATGATCAATCACATCATTTTTTTTTCAAATGGGTATTTATTCGTGTTTAATTTTGGGAAAAAATTATACTATTTTTACAGCCTCCTTCCTACCCCGAATGTTTCTAATATATATAATATTCTAAATAGTATTGTTATACAGCTCTATTTCAGCTGATCTTTAAAAAATGGCTTAACTCAATATTATATCCAGAAAAATATTAAGTGAAGATTTTGCTCATATAGAATACATAAATATTTGGACAACTATTCGCGAAATCTCGAGGCATAGGCTATAATTCTCTAAAATATTGGATTAACCTTTTTTTTTAAAGTCGACTCAAATCAAGCCTTTTAATAACACTTTCTAAAAATGTTCCTCTTGCTTATATCGCTAGCTCTCTCAAGTTCTCATTTTCAATTTTTTTTTAGACGTCTTAATGAATACATGTATGTTATAAATAAATATTAATTTTAATTATAAATGGCCCGTTTCATGTGCAATGGTTTTCGCTATCTGGGTTTCCGTTGGGTAAATTAAAGAACAACTACTCCCATCATCGCAGGTACCTTCCCTTGGTGCTATACCTATGAAAATTTAAAATACATTAGCATTTGTTTTAAAAAAATATAATGGCCTGAAAAAGCGGGAAATTCTAATATGTAGTCCTTTTACGTCGTTTAAATATATTTTCGAACTTTAAGTTTTCACTTTTTAAACTTGTAATTGTAAGTTATCATAAGAACCGTTACGAGTATAATTTTAAATTATGTAAAATAAGGAAGGATTTTTTTAAAAAAATGATATTTCCAAACATGGAAAACAAGAGAAAACATGATAAAATAAAAATTAAAAGAATAAAGCATATAAAATTAAATTTTTTAATATAAAATTTAATTTTTTAATAAAAAATTTATTAGAAGAAATATAATTCAAAATACGTATTAAAAATATTTAAAAAAAAATTCATGATTAAATAAAAAGGTCAAGTTTATAAAATAATTTAGATAATTATAAATTTACAACAAAATATAAATTATATAAAATGATTTTAGTGATAAATTGTAGCATGAGAAATGTTGTAGAAATTTAAAAACAGCAAAAAAAATAATCTTTTTATAAATTTATTTCCCGAAAAAAAATATTTCTTTCGCAACACTTAAAACCGTTTATAAAATTATACTTTACAATGACATGTTTGTAATAAGACTCTAGATGGTAAAATATTGTATATATATATTGAATACCGATAACATCATCATCGTTTTCATTCCAGTTTCTAAATCGTATTTTAATTTAAAAATTTTTTTCAAAAAATGAAGAAATATATAAAATGTAAAGGAAAACAAAATTAAATATAATTTATATTTATTATTTGATAGATTGTCATGGAAAGAAAATATTCTAAATGCCAATTGTTATTAATAAAATTATCTAATATTATGCTTATTTATATCCTAGTTCTCCATATGTCATAAATTTTATTTTTTGAAATTAATCTATATCAAGCTGCCTATCTCTACGATACAACTAATGCACCCTACCCCTCCTTCACCAGCTTTCATAAAAAAATATTTGAAAGAAAATTCTCAAGCAGGGACTCCAACCCGGCTATAAAGAAATGAAATTGGTATATTAATCTATCTTCTTGCCCTATATAAGGACATAAAAAATTTTAAAAAATTTTGTCTCGACTATACATCATATTATTCAAACATCATACCACGTGAGATTCAAAATTTAAATGTAGTCACATGTTTTTTAGATACAACGTATCATCACCAATTTTTAATTAACCATTCGATTCCTTTGAGTGAATTGAATTGATTAATATTCGTAATTATACAACAATACGAATTGTAAATTATTTGATTACTCCGAATTTAGTATTGTTAAACAGGGGCTAACTCAATATTTTTACCAGAAAAATATAGCCCAAGCCTCGAAATTTTGCAAATAGATGTCTAGACCCTTGTGCCATCTGAACAAAATCTTCAGGCTCGCATAATATTTTTCTGGATAAAATATCGAGTTAGCCATTTAAAAATAGGCTTAAATAGAGCCGTTTAACACAGGCCTATTGTAAAATAAGAAGCATAATAACATCGTTTGTAAATTAATATTGTATTATAATATTAATTTCAAACTTTACTATATAATCTAATGTAAAACCTTAAGACTTTAAAAAATTATTTTTCCAATTCTAAATTTTCTTTTAAAACAGAAGTTCTTTTGGTGATTATTTATTGGGTTTTATCTGTTCATGTTCAACTGTGTAAATAAGCAAACGGTCCTCGATATTTTTTTAAATAACTTCTGTTTCCTGTTTTAAGATATTTTGAGAGAAAGATTCAAGGTTTTGGTTTCTATTGCTAGATTTTTCCTGGTTTGTAGGGTACCGATTTAGTTTCAATCACTGCAAGTAATATATTTATGAAATAGTACAGTAAATGTGACAGCGATTCTAAATGATAATGAAGAAACCTTTTTTCTTCTGTTCATGGTATTATTTATTAAGTTGAAGATTGTCCCTGAAACAGATAAATGAGAGGTATGATATGAAATAAGTTTCTACATTTTAAATGATTTTGATTTGTAACAAAAAAAACAAGGCTAGCCAATTGGCAATCACCATATAGTTTAATAATATATATACAAATGACTTCAAAGATTTTTGCTGAAAATTTTTTTTGAAGATATTTTTAAGACACTGATAAAGGAATACAACGTGTCTTTCAAACAATGAATTGTCCAAAAAAATCTTTTTAACGTGCTAAACAAAAAAATCAAATTAATTACGCCGAAATCAAATAAGAAACATCTTCCTCCTTGTTAGCACGAGCGTCGGCAGTGTATTGGCAAAATATATCAAGATCCTCTTCTGTTCTAATATCAGGTCCACTCTAAGAATAAAAAATTTATGTAATTTATGGAATATAAAAATATTTACATATTGTTTAATTCCTTTGAGAATAAAATGGGCTTCTCTTTGAAATGTAGGATCCCTCAAAATGTAATCAACCTATTTAAAAAATTGTATAAAAAAATAGCAATTATTCAATTAAAATTAATCATTGTTAATATAGTAAATGTCAATTCAAAAAAGTAACGCGTTTTTCGTTACGTTTCGAAAAAGATATTTTACCGTTACTTATAACCTTGTGAAAAGGAACATGTTACCTCGCTAATCCACGCGTTACTCGAAAAAATACGAAATATTATATAAAAAATTGTTTTTACCCCATAAATAAATTATATAAAAATAATATATTATAAAACTATTTTAAAATTTACACACATAGTGTGATTTATTAAGAATCTGAAAAAAAATAATGAGATTTAAAAAAGATAATTTTATAAATGTATAATCTATGATTGTGAAAAAATAATTTCAAATATAAAAACCATTATAAATTACTATAAAATATATATAAAATACATAATCTATATTAAAAAGGGACATAAGAAATATGTAAAAAAATGTAAAAAATAACAATAAAATCGGGGATGGTATAAAGCAAGGAAAAGAATAAGAAGTGGGTCTAAAATAGCACTTTGGCTAATAGGCAACCATTGAAGCTGTTGTAATTCGATTTAAGGATAGCTATGGCCAACCTTAGTAGAAGAAAAAAAACCCTCTCATGGTTTTTCTGAGAGTTTGCTGATTTGTGACCCCAATTTGAGAATAATGTTAGGGCAAGTTTGAAGAAGGCGGCAAATGTGATGAAAATTCTAGGAATAAAACAATGGTCACTTGAAATTTCTATGTATTTGGAGATTTTTAGTTCTTCCTTATGGTCATGAGTGCTTGGTATGATCGGATCGGGGGTTCAATACATAAATAGTCCCATACCGATTTGTTCTGTCCTTCAAGGAATTTGAGTAATCCTGTCAGGACAATTATTGTCTGTTCTTAAAAGACACTGGGGTATAGTATGGATGGTATTTAAGTTCGGAACGTTGGTTGATTGAATTATTAAGCGCATGTCTGATGAATCGACCATTGCATTAGCGTTAATGTAAACTTTGTCTTCCATTCATATCAAAGGGCGAGTTACAACCTGAACACATGAGAGGGTGGGTGATGGTACAGTTTAGACGAATTCCGATGGCGTGGGTAAGTTTGTTGTTAGAAAGTTGAAAATTGACGGAAGGAATGGCCTCGAGAAACTGTACCTTTGAACTGGAAAATGAATAGGATGCGGTCAATAGATTGCATGCTGAATTAGAGTGTTTTAACACAGCGAGCAACTACCGACGCGTCCCTGTTCTTCAGTCTATGGATTGTGGGGGTTGAAAATATTGAACTGTGTTTTCCAAATATTTATAGCCTCAATTAAGGAAGAGTCTTCTTTAAATTGATAGGCGTTGGTTATTTGCTTTGAAAAAAGCTAAAAGATGTTATTGTTAAGTCATAGAGAGATCTAATGCCAAGTCCACTTATTTTGGTTGGGAGCGTAGTTTGGGCCCCAAGCTGTTTAGTTGAATCGGAGGTTTACTATTTTTTGTTAAAATCTTTATTCCATTTTTTAGTGGAAAGAGATACTTAAAAATCGGTGTTGGACAGAGTGCTTAAAGAATCTTTTGTATAAAAAAAAGTTATTTTAACAAAAAGGACATGCGTGAAGGAATAAGAAGATGTCCTCCAGTTTAAGGATTATGTGAAGAGTTGAGCTCCAGGAGATCCTAGATGTGTTACTTCATCAAGTGCATTGAATATGAAATCATGACTGTTAGGAGTGTTTGAATTAATTGGATGAATTTTGATTAAATATTGTTTATTAAACAAATTTATAAATTAAATTAAATATTTTTTGTAATAATTTTTTTATTTATTTTTTTCAAACAATTCATTTTCAATATTTTTTTGAGATAAATAAGAGCGCTTAAGCTTATCATAATTTTCGCTGTGCTAAACACACGTTCAACTGGCGCAGAGGTTAGTGGCTTTATTATATTTAATAATTGAAAACTTTAATAATGAATTTAGCAAAAATATATAAAGAAGGATATTTACATTCAAAAAAAACTTAATCATCAGCATCCTTCCTTATTTTAGATCCTCATCAAAATTTCTATTTAATAATTTTTCATATGTTTTTTTAGAAATGATCTGCTGGGCATCGGGTTAAAATATTTAATTTAAAGAATCTATACTTACAAAGTGTTGACTACGTGCTCTTAATTTTCTTTCTTTTATGAAAAATGTTTAATATTGAACCAGGGCAGAGTAATTTTTAACATGTGTTTGAATGTTATTAACTTTTAGTTTTGTATTTTGTTTATTTTATCAAAGAAAATGAAAGACAATTATTATTGAGAATTATTGTAAAAGACGAGAAATAATTTTTAATTGTAATCACGAAATGAAAAATGTTTTGATGGATTTTAAAGAGATTAATTTTTTTTTGTATAAATAATAAAACATTTAAAGCAAAATTGCAAAAATAGCATGGCCAAAAATAATATTTTTGATTAATTTATATATATGTTTGCGGCCATGTGTTTTTTTTCGGCAAAGTTCTATTACATCAACAAATCACTTTTTGAGAGAGTAATTTTAAATTTAAAAATCGGATTTTTCCGGAATTATCCTGTTTGAAATACCTATCTTATGAATTGTAGGCAATTTTTCTGTTAACCTTTGAGTTATTTATAATTAAAAACCTATAGAAAATTTAATATAAATTATATTTAGTTTAAAGGTTCATGGAAAAATTGTTTGAAATACACAGGGTGGGTATTTCAAACATGACAGCTTAGATTTCCGGTAAAATCAGATTACTTTAAAAAAAACATTGCCGCTAGCATATTGTCAGTGGAAATTAATCAATTGAAATCCACTCTTATCTCAAAAATTTTAAAAATTTCAAGTAGGCCTCTAATTTATAGGCCAACTTTATCTCGATGGATTTAATATTAATTAGATTAACACGACTCTTTAAAATTTATCAACAAAAATTTAATAATGCGTAAATTATTTATAAAATTTAAAAATAAACAATAATATATAATAAATAATAAATTTTATAGAAAAAATTTAAAGTAATGAGTAACAAAAGAGAAAGGCGTTACTCATTATTTGATTCATGCAACGAATGGTCTTCCCTATCCTTAAAAATGTACGCAGTTAGTAACAACTTTACTTTATAGCACTATTTATTATATATATATAAACTAAATAAAAATAATTATCATGTCTTTATTTCTTTCTAAATGATTAAGCTCTCCATTCAAGACTTATTGAAGAATCATTAAAATAAAGGTTCTAAAGAGAATAAATTTACAAAATGAAAACACATATTCGAGTTAATATAAAAACAAACTACGATATTTTACTGTAAAAATTAAATAGATAAATATATAAAGTGTTGTTTTTTTGTGAACCCCAAGATATAACTGTGATGATAATAGCTTGTTAATACTCATTTTTCAATATTCATGAATTAAAGGATAGAAAAATGAATAATATAGAATTATTACTTGAATAGCAGCTGAAATTAACTCCTCGTTTGTCATCGGCATATTTAGGGGATCTACGTAAAACATAGCTTCCACATAATAAGGACCATTAAAAAGGGGACTGAAACTTTTGGCCTTTTTGAGTGATTTGTTAGCTAATTCATTGCAAATAAATATTTAAATGTCAAGCATATTATAGAATTGGTGATATATAATATATAAAGTTTCGTCCTCTTGATTTAAAGTTGAAAATATATCACCTCTTTTTTAATTTTTTAAAATTTGGTCGATTTGATATATAGTAACCTTGAATTAAAATGTAATGATATGATTTTAACAATTTTATTTTGCTTGATAGCTTGGAACTAAAGAAGGCAATATTTTTCCAATGATTTTTACATTTGTTTTTTTTATTAAAGATTTTAATTCAAAATGAATGTATCCAATAAATTTAGGAGAAGAAATCTCCCTTCCTACCAGAGGCGCCCGGTTTAACTACACTTAATTTCTTAATATAATACTCCTAAATATTCAATATTAAAAGAAGGAATAGAATGCGCATTTAAACCTTTTGTCTTGTTGTCTATCTCTATATAATCTTGATGATTATGGTGTAGTACATTATGGGTCTTTGTTAGTCTCTTTAAGTGATACAAATTTTTCCCATCTCTATCAACAGGTCTACCTCTAATCAAATAAGATTCATCCTCTATTTCGATGGTCCCGTACTATGATTAAAATTAAATACACACTTCTCTATCATATAAATAAATAATAATATTTAAAATAAAATCATTTTTCACACCCAACAAATATTCCAAATTCTTATTTGCAATCAATCGATATGGAAAAATTAAACAAACAATCAAGATTTATGGATGATCCCTCTCGAGAAGTAAGGCGAGATATGTTAGCCTTTGATTATACCGGGTGACACGATTAAATGTAACTTTTTGTAATCCAACTCTACAATCTGTTATTTGTTTTTTTTATTTACTAAATTTTGTTAATTTATTAAAGAATATAAAAAATTTAACATCTCTTAATTTTTTTATGAAATTTGATTATGATGATAAGAAGATTAGACGAAAAATATAACTCAAGACCTTCAATTTTTCAAAATAATTATCGTAGCTAGATTTCCCAATATTATTGGATGATCTTGTTTTTCTCTTATGACACGTTATAAAATCAGTTATTCAATTGATCGAAGGCCTACTTAGTTTATTATTGCTAAATTTAAGAGTGTCCTTAAATTTTTTTTTTCAAGTTTATTCAAAAGATTTAAAAGGTTGCAGCCTATTTTAAATTAATTTCAAAGAATTTTATAAATATTTATTTAAAAACCTAAATGACTAATCAAAATTTTAAATAAATAAATATTACACTAAGGCTTAAAATTTTGCCTAAAAAGAGCCAAACAAAATATAACCTTTTTGAAATAGTTTGAAATTCTTGTATGAAAACTTCTTATAATTCTTCAAAAATATTTTATAATTTATTTGGTCCAAAAAAAATATAAGGGCTTTATTCTTTTCCACCCCGCTGATTACTATCCACTTTATAATACAGATAATAATGTGTATCTAGATCAAGGACCTTATTTTTAGAATATGAATTTACTTATTTCGAAGTTGATTTAAAGCTAGCGGAACAGTAATAATATTCCACTTTTTCCTAGGGTATTTAGGAAAATTTGATATTTCCAATGATGCTTTTTTATGGGCATAAATATATCAATAAACGACTTGTTTTAATCACATTTTTAATTTCCGAAATTATAGTTTGATTTTAAATTAGGAGAGTTAAGGAATGACGCTTAATTCAGATTTGTTTTGAGGGCCAAAATAATTTGTGGTATAATTTATGATTTGAGAAAAAATTATTCCAAACGTCTAGCGGCTATAGCCCAACATAATGGGATAAAATTGAGCGTTTTTAAAAAAAAATTAATAAAAACATGGGGGGCTTCAAAGATTTTTCTATTAAATTTTAGCACCTTTTTAATTTAAACTACATAACTTTAACTTATTGCATGGGATTCACTATAAAAGTCTCCCAATTTTCGTACTAGTTTGCAATTTTTTTTAATCTGGCTATGATATTTGATATACTTTTCTCGTGGTAAACAAGAAAAGTGGCTTCATAGAAAAGTATACAAATAATTATATTAAAACTTGCGATTTTAGGAAAGTCAACAACATATCATCCGTGAACCATTTGAAATGAACTAGCTTCTGAGGGTATTTTCGGGAAGTTGTTTGGAATGAACCAAAGGGCTATCTTCTTGGCATCGGTTAGGTCCCAGGCTACTTTCTTTTTTAAATATTTCAATAGCAGCTCTTTGTGAATAATCGCTGAAGTTTGAGAAATACCAGTTACTTTGGATACTTAAAAAATTGTCAGGTCGGTCTTTTCTCAATTATTATAGAATCAACATTCATCATATTATCAGCTGTGCATGGTAAACCACCATCACCATGCCGTTTTTCAGCGGATCCGATAGTATCATTCATATTTAGAGACATTCTTTCCATGATAAACATCTATATCATCCATTAAATTTATTAGAAAAATTTCAAACTTTATATATGATAAAAGTTATTTTTAAATATGTTAAATCATATTGGGATATAGGAAAGTGGTTTTCAGAATCTTTATATTTGACATAATTTTTTGTAGACGATTTTAGAAATTCGAAAAATCTTATTAGGCTCGAAATTTATTTTAGCTTATATAAAGTTGAAAGGACCGAGTTAGATAAGAATTGAAGATATTTATTTAAGTAATAAAATAATTATCTTTATCACAATTTATAAGTATATATCTTTCGGTAAAAATTGGTTAAAAAAGACATTTGAATATTATTTCCACTAAAAATTAAATTAACTTTTACAATTATTCGATACTTTATATGATCTATTGCCGCAAAAACAATATATAAATAGATAATATAATAAACATCCATTAAAATATAAAGTTAGAATATTTTAGATATTTTTAATATTATTTAAAATAACAAAGGAAGATTTTCCATTATGCCTTAAATCCCGGATTTGTCTTGTAAATAGGATTAAATTCATATAATATAAAATATCTTTTTTATGATATCTCATTTTACAATAATCAACCATGGAATCTATTTTAATTGATAAATAAGTACAACAAATTAAGATTTCTCTCACATTTACATTATGTCAATATTTATTTATAAATTTATCTTATCATTTTAATTATAAATAATTTTAAAAAATCAGGTATCGCCAAGTAAAAAATGTTTTATAGCCAAAAATTTATAATTACGTAAATAAACGTATAAATTTTAAATTTAACAAAATAGTTAATAAGCTATTATAAGATTAATTTATTGAAGTACCGTATTTAAATTTGTCACGTAAATTGCATATTCCTCTAAATTTGTTCTAATATTAGAATTATTTTCTTAAATACTTATATTAAGTGATATATATTTAGTAATTGATATACGTGATGCCATAAAGTTTATCATGGGAGATGGGGGGCTCTAGATAAATATACATAATTCTTTAAATATTATTTTAAGAAGATAAAAATATCCTCCCTTTTCTTTGCACACCTTCCCATAATTAATAAAATTATATAAAAGATAGTGTAAACAAAAGTAGACTTAATTCATGCCAATAAAATGTATTTTGGGATGAATCCCCTTAACCTTTAAAATTTTATTGACCTAAGCAATTGTTGGAGGATATTATTTAAATGCGAAATTGGCAAATTATATTTTTAAATATGATCTTTATTTTATATATCTTAACAATTTATGACACCTATTTTATTGTATTTGCTAAGTTTTTTTAAATATCGAGTAAAATAAATCACTTTTATTATAAGAGGACTTGTTAAGTATCCTAACTTATACTTTCATTAGTTCTAACTATCTCATAATTTATATTAGTAAGCCTCCTTATCTGAGCTCCAATGTTTTCCTTCCATTTTCGATTAACATTATGCGATTCGTATATTAATTATTAGTTTATAAATATTTCAAAAAAATAAATAAAATATTACAAGATAAATAATAAGAAACATTAAGATATGCAAGATTTAAAACTCAATGCTTTGATAACTGTATGCGTAAATCGATCTATAAAAGTTTAAATAATATGTCTTTTCATTAAACTTTAAATAATTTCCAATTATTTTTTTAAATTCTTAATCCTTTAAAATATAGTTGCTCATACTATGTTCATTATTTTATCATGGTGGCAGAAAAGCTACTTCAGAAATTTTTTTAGATATTTTTCAGAGACAAATTTTAAATATGACTTTAGCTACTAGAACATGGTCAAACTAGATAAAAGAGGATCCTAGAATGTTATGTTTATTTAATTCTAAAACACCTAAGAAGAGATAATTAAAATGAAAAAGTAAAAAAATAATTAAAATTTTAATAATAAAATCTCTAAATAAACCAATATGGGACTATAATAACAAAACAAAGTCGATAGATAAATTAAAAGAGTATTTAATATATTATGATAAGCTTAATACATTATTTACCAGATGATTTATTTTTGGCTATGGAAGCAATGGTACCGAGAGATGAAAGTTCAACTTATGAGAGCAATGTTTATATTAAAATGTTTATGTCATTATAAATCGGTAACGGAGATAAAAGAAAATTATCCTAATAAAAATTTTCAATGTCAAAATTATAAAAATAATCATAATTATTATAGTGAAACAGACATTTATTATAACAGAAATCTAGATAATAAATTTAATAATAAAAATTATTATGAAAATAGAAAATTAGATAATAAATATTATAAAGAAACACATTACAATTAAAGGCATGATCATTATAATTATAAATCTCATAATATAAAAACTTATCATGTAAATTAGTACCAAATGTTTAAAACGAAATAGATTCTTGTAAATTAAAAGAGATAAATTATATGATAAAATTTAAAGAAATAATTGTGATTAAAGAAAATAATGATATAAACATTAAAGAAAATAATGATATAAACATTAAAGAAAATAATAAAATAAAACTTTTAAATTAAAAAATTTAAAAAAACTTTGAAAATACAAATATTATAAAGAGAGGTAAGGTAAAAATTAAATATCTTGATGTTAAAAAAGTTTTTAAGAATGTGATATGGAAATCATATGTTATAAATGGAAGGCGAAATTTTGTTATATAGAACAATATGAAGATAAATCATGATATGAAGAAATTGATTTATTGAAAAATAAGAGAGTAAAATTCAAATTTTAAAAATAAAAATGATTGAAATTTAATAAAATAAATTTATAAAACGCGACAATTCAAAATATTCTATATTCAATATTCAAATTGATTATTATTCTTATTCTATGTATGATGATAAATTATTTATTCCATCATCATTTCAATTATTCCAAAAATATACGCGAGATAAATTGATCATAAACAATGATAACTAAATATAAATAATAATAAATAACAAGATGAACAGGCTAATGTGATAATGAGGATCAAGCAAAAGATTAGACGATCAGGATAACAAGCTAGTGATTCGAACCCAATGAAAAAGATATGACTGAGGCTAAACAAATATAATAACAAATGAAAATAATACACAGGTTTTTAGAGGGGGAAGAAGTGAAGAAAGTTCAAATTTAAATTCAAAAATCACAAGTTACAAGTTCAAGTTCAAAAATCACAAGTTCAAGGTCAAAAATCACATGTTCAAAGTCAAGTTCAAAATAAGAATTATGACTTAGGTTCTAGAAAAAAAACAATGATTGTTTTAAATAAATAAAATTTTGATAAAAAAAATATATATAAATTTGAAAGCGAAATGCAAATGGGATGATCAAATACCAGCAATTAACAAACGATGTTAAAAAAACTATGATTCAATGGACAAATAAACTCAAGCCGCACTAACAAATGACTTATGGAACGATAAACTGAGGAATGAAGTTACTTAAAAAAAGAGGGAATTGTTAAATATGTAAAAATTAAATGAATAATATAACCTTTAAAATGTTATAACCTTAAAAAATGTACTTTTTTACTTTTCTTTTTCTATATGTAAGAACTTTAAATTGTTCTTTTTTTATTTAACCTTCAAAAAATAAATTGTTTTATTTTTGCAGATAGTTAAATTTTGTATACTATATATATATTGAACGAAATTTTGTAAAATTTTGTAAAATTGTGATATAGAAAATTTTGATAAAATAAATAAAAAAGGAATATTTATTGTTTACTGCCTTCATTGTTTTATCAAATAATATATAAAATCTTAATTGCTTTTATCATATCACTCTGGTATTATTTATTCAAACTGTTTCATTTCTAATATGGTCCATGCCGTGTATAATTATTTCTTCTAAATTTTTTTAGTATTTAATCAATTTATATAAAATAATAAATTCGAATAAGAGTTTACATAGTGAGTGTTATGGCTATGACCAAATCAGCATCTATTATTTGTGTGGCTATGTAATTTATAATTATTACTCCTGCTTCTGAGAGCATTGGATTACATAATTTAGATGAGAAATAATGTTCAACATTCTTGTAGTTTATATATCATTAATAATGCAAGATAATCTTTTAGAAATGTAATATCTCACAATAACTATCTCTATTAGATATCTAGTATCATAATGTCGCCTAAGTCTAATAACCTAAATTTGTATTTTGTCTATTTTTTATTAGGATAGACACTACCAAATTTATTTAAATCCGATATTCTGGGTTTGAATCCCAACTAAAATCATGTTTTTTTTATTTAAATTTGATGGTTCCGTCCTTGGGGGAATGATATATAAGAGGCCGAACTCGACCCTATGATTTCGTTATAATATATGTTAAATAATAAGGGTCTTATTATATATCAATAAATTTTGGTCGGTATTTAGCAAATAAAGTTGGTATTTATAAAATTGCTATATGTTGACTTGGAAATATCTAACATTAAGCCGTATAGTCTTATGATTTGGATTAGTCTTTGTATTATCCTTTTTAAGAATTATTGATTTGGTTAAACCTATAAATTTTCCTTTATTAGTCAATCCTATATAACATTGTCGAAAAAGTTAACACAACGTTTTATTAGTTTAATAACCTTTTGTTAATGTAGGTTGCTAAGAATTATATTGCCCTGCGTGGTAAAAACCATTATCAATTGAGGTTCTTTAAACAAATTTATTTTATATTCGCAAACGAAAATATTTAATATTGTAATAGATGGATAAATCTTTGTATTAAAAATTATTATTTATAGAAATGTCTTGTATGTTTTACTATTATTATTTGTAGGCATAATAAATGACAATGGAGGAAATTCAGAATAATTCAGTGTTTACAAATTTCAATCATATAAATATAATATATTAATAAACTTGCAGAAGGCCTGGAAATAGGGGATATGGGTGTGACGTCCCTTATAAAAATATTTTAGTGGAACCCCCTGAGATTGTAAAGGTTAGTGTTGCCTCTATAAATAGTTGGTTATCCAACACTTTTAAGATATAGACTATATACATGTTAAAAACATTTAAAATAACTTAAATTTTAGAAAAAATATATTGGTTTTATTTAAATATATTTAAATAATCGTTATTAAGATTATATGAATACGGATATTATTGAGATGACGAATTAGAATCAAGGAATAAAAGCTATATATTTCAAATTAAAACGAACATATTACTTAGAAGTGATCCGATGCGGAAGTAATATTTTATAAAAAAATTATTTCTCCCGTTAATATATAACTTCTTGTTAAAAGGAATCATTTGTTAGTTTCTATAAAAGTTTAATCATAGATAACTAAAAAAATTTTTAATAACTATATTTAAAAGATTTTTAATCATAGCAGGATAAAAAATTAAACGCAGTAAAACATGTCTATAGTTATAGAAATTAAGACGTAGAATGGTTGAATGTCACATTATTTAAATGTTTTTTATTTTTTATCTTATAATATTTTGCATTTGTGAAATATTTTTAAACTATTATTTAACATACGAATCACTTAATGTTAATCGGAAATGGAAGGAAAACATTGAATCTCAGATAAAAAACGTTTACTGATATAAATTATGAGATAGATAGTACTAAAGAAATTATTAGATAGGATACCTCAACAAGTCCATTATTTTATTCGATATTTAATAAACCTCGCAATTACAATAAATTTCGTTTTATAAATTGCTAAAATATATAAAATAAAGATCATATTTAAAAAGATATATTGATTATTTCATATTTAAATAATATCCTCCAACATTTGCTTATGGTAATCAAGTTGTAAAAGTGGGATTAACAAGGGGATTCATCCCAATATTTTATTGGCGGAATTAAATCCACTTTTAACGGGTTTATACTATTTTTTATATTATTTATTTATTATGGGAAAGCGTGGAAGTTGGAGGTGGGGGAGTGGATATTGAATATTTATCTAGAGCCCCCCCCCCACTCCCCCATGACAACCTTTATGGTATCACATATATCAATTACTCTATATATATCACTTTATATGAATATTTCAAAAAAATAATTCTAATATTAGAAAAAATTTTGAGGAATTTTCAATTTACGTGACATTGAAATACGGTACTTCAATAAATTAATCTTATAATAGCTTATTTAAATTTAAAATGTATAAGTTTATTTACATAATTATAATTTTTTGGCTATAAAATATTTTTTTACTTGGTGATACGTGATTTTTTAAATTATTTATCATCAAAATGATAGGATGAATTTATAATTAAATATTGATATAATGGAAATGTAAAGGAGAAATTTAATTTGTTTTCCTTATTTATTAATTAAAATAAGATTCCATGGTATAGACTATTGTAAAATGGGATATTATAAAAAATTTTTATAATTATATGAATTTAATTCTATTTACAGGAGAAATCCATGATTACATTAAATTTCAGCATATACTCTACGATATATATACTGGAAAATCTTTTATTGTTATTTTATATAAAAACTTATTTACTAGATTTCTTATATAAATTAAAAAATATCTTAAATTTTATATTCTAACTTTATATTTTAATGGTCGTTTATTTATAATATATATTATCTATTTGTATATATTTTTTGCGGATATAGATTAAATATTTAAAGTATCAATATTTTGTAAAAGTTAGTTTATATTTTGTGGATATAATATTCAAATGTTTTTTATATGTAACTAACTTTTCCCGAAAGATATCTATATATATTTACTTATAAATTGTGATATAGATTCTTATTGTTTATTTAAATAAATATTTAATTCTTATCTTACTCGGTTCTTATAGGTATTTTATACATGCTTACATTTCGGGCCTAATAAGACTTTACGAATTTCAACCTATAATAAATGATTTAAAATTTAAAGATTCTGAAAACCACTTTCTCATTTGCCAAAACGATTTAGTATAAATAAAAAAATAACTATAATCTTTTATAATGTTTGAAATATTTTTTAAGAAATTCGATGGATGAATGTTTAGCATGGAAAGAATTTCTCAAAAAAGTAATAAATAATAATAGTCTAAGGACTTCTCTTTAGGTCATTATTTGGCAGAGATCATTTTATACAAGTTTTTTTAAAAAGACTAGCAGAAATTCTCTTAATTAAATTGTGGTGACCAGCGTATTTTGACATTAACCTCATTAGTAGGTAAAATTATTGTTAAAAGTTACCATTCAAAGAATGTAACGTCCTCTATTATTCAAAAAGTTGTCAAAAATTTTTTTTAAATTACATTATATTTTATATAATAGTTGAATTAAAAATGTAGTTTTCCATATCTATATTTTCCTAATATTTTGAAATAATATCTCTTATATTTTAATATGGATAGACATAACAGAATTTTTCATCATAGCCTTGAATCTATTTATTGCAAATATTGATGCTACAAGATCCGCTGAAAAATGGTAAAATTAATTGTTATCTCTAACTCTATAGCACGTTATATCGCTTTATAGAAAGGACGGTACCGTGTAGGCCTCCAGAAAATTAAATCGAATAATAAAATATTCATATTCGATTCATATAAAATTTGCTTTGGTACATATACATTACTTGTATTATTTAAATAAAATATTTGCCTCATTTAATTTGAACTTATTTCAGAGACTTGTTAAACAAGAATTTAGCATTAGATTTTCTTAATGAAGCAACCGCAAGTTTTTATTTTATTTTTTATGCATAACGTGCTATGTAGCCACCTTTTCTTGTTTATCAACTGGTAAGTATATCAAATACCATGGCCAGGGTAAAAAATATTGCAAACTAGTTAGAAAATGAGAGTAATGGTTAATCCACTGCAGCAAGTTAAAGTTAAGTAGTTCAAATTTAAAAGGAGCGTATATTTTAATAGGACATAGGAATACTTGCACTATTTTGAAGGTGGGCCATTACTAATCCGATAGTTCTAGTTCGATCCTCGTAAAGATCATATTTTTTTCTGAAAACAGCTAGGTGGTTAGGCGCAGTAGGGGATAATATATCAGATATCATAGAAGCGTGATTAAGTGAGTTATATTGAATTTTAGTAAAATTTGGTCATTATTTAGCAAATGGCTATTTTATAAAAAACATATAAAGCAACAGCCCCCCCCCCCCACCTTCCAATTCTTATCATAAAGGTATTGTATAAAAATATAATTTTTTTTAAACACTATGTATTAGTAAATAACTTTTTACAAATAATTTTGAAATTCAAATTTTCAGCTAGAAAAGTGCAATCAAATTTATTTCTAAAATATATTTATTAACCCTTATAGATAATCTAAAACTTTTCCCTTTAAAATATTGGAATTTTAAATCTGAATTCCAGATTTTTTATCATAAAATGGCAGCAGTCACGTAAGCAAAGGTGAGAACAGGGGACAAATCCCCCCTCCTGATCTTCACCTTAGAAGGTAAATAATTTATAATTTATTATCTAAAAAAAGATTGGAAACGGAAAATTTATCATATATATTGGGACAGTTATTTTTATTAAAAAATTTAAAATAATATACTATATACATTAACAAATATATCTAAATTAAAAATATATATCTATAATTAAATTATATTGCAGTAATTATGGTATATCAAATATTTGAACAAAAATGCTACATTTAATAACGCTCTTAATGTAATATAATTTTAGGCTATTTAAAATTAATACAAACATGCTCAATATCTTAAAATAGTTTCAACTAGCAGCAAGGCTATATTTTTTAAATAAAATTTATATAAAGGTAGAATGTATAAGAAGTCACACTATTTCCTAATTATATTGAATAAAGCATAAATTTTTTTTTAAAAAAAATTCAAATCAAAATTCAAATTAAATTCAAATGATTATCGTCCAAATAATTTTTTATTTGGTTTTGACCATGCAAATAGGTAATCTTTATTTAATTTTTATAAGCTGGGTAATTAATGTCTTATTTAATAAATATTGTAAAAAAAGATTATAAGCTTATCTCGATGCATTTTATTTTATGATTTGTTATTTTCCTAATATTTACACGAATTTCTACAATTTATTATGATTTCCACGGTATATAACTAAGATCAAAATTTTAAAACGATATTTTTTATTTGCCCTAATTTTCATAATAATTTTGATTTCATTAAAATATTTATATATTGTTATATGATTTGTTTTTAGAAATGTATAATCAATGGTCGCTGGCATATTTAGATGTACAAAGTGGGCATTTGGATTATATTACACAGCAAAATATGAATTTACCAGAAGAAAATGAGGAAAACTATTTACACTTAATATTATATCCCATGACAGATAATGTGTTGAGTTCTAACTTTTTCATTGAACATAAAGATGGCAGTCGGACGATCTACCCGGACCCAAGCGAGAATTACCAATCTTATAAAGTGTATTACACGGACAAATTTGCGGGCATAATCGTTGAAGACAAAAAAGAAAAAATGATGGTTAACATATAATTTATTATTGAAGTTGCAGATTTTCCAAATTAAATATCATATTATAAAATAAATAGAATATGATATATCTAGTCTTAAATCAATAGAATTAGTTACGAATATTTTTTTTCGCCAATTTTTTGTTCAAACATGGCAAAACCAAACTAATTTAATATTTTTATCAATTTTTTAATTATGCAAATAAGAATAAATTTTATTTAAATTAAGAAATATTCAAAAATTTTATATATATATAATAAGGGGCCTCATAAAAATGTCATTTTTGAAAACTTTCTAAACTCTACAAAAAATAATTCGATTATTTTTTGAATTAAATAAGCATTTCATTTATTAATATATGAAACTTAACATCTTGAATTTTTTTTTAATTTGATCAAAATGTTAAGTGACAAAATGAAAAAATGATATTATTATGTGTTCAGAGAAGGAAAAAAACAAGACCATCCAATATATATTTTGGAAAATCTACCAATTTTTTTATTGAAGCTTGAGTTATTCGTATCTTAGAATTTTCTTTCTTTTATAGACATAATCAAATTACAAAAATAAATTAAAAAATTTGGAGATGTTAAGTTTTTTATATTCTTTAATAAATTAAGTAAATAAAAAAAACAAATGACAGGTTGAAGAGTTGGAAAGATTTCAAAGCGTGACATATTTGTATTACCCGGAATAATCAAAAGTTAAGCAAACTTAACTCGCCTTACCTCATGAGAGATATAATCTTTAAATCTTGATTATTTGTTTGATTATCGATTGATTGCAAAAACCTTCGGATATTTGGTGGGTGTGAATGATTTCATTTTAAATATTACTATTTTTTATTTGATAGAGAAGAATGTATAATTTATGTTTATTAAAAAAAAATTTTTTTAATCATAGCACGGAACCATCGAAATAGGAGATGAATCTTATTTGATTAGAGGTAGACCTTTCGTTAGAAATCGAAAAAATTTGTATAGCTTAAAACAACTATCCAAGACCCGTAATGTGCTACACAATGATCATCAAGATTATATAGAGATTGACAACATGACAAAAGGTTTAAAACATTGTATATGCGCATTATACTATTTGTAAACGGATAAATATTTTAATTCCTTCGTTTAATATTCAATATTTAAGAGTAATATCTTTATCTTAGGAAATTAACCATGGTGTAAAAGAAGATCTTTTCCCCACTGAACACATTTTTTTTTACATAAAAATCTTAAAAAAACAAATGTAAAAATCATATCAATTATCAAATTGGAAAAATTGCCTTCTTTAGTTTCAAGCTATCAAATGAAATAAAATTGTTAAAATCTTTTATAATATTTTAATTCAAGGTTATTACATATCAAATAGTCCAATCACTAAATTTTAAAAAATGATAAAAGAGGTGGTATATTTTCATAACGTAAATTAAGTGGATGAAACCATTTTTATATACTATATATCATCAATTCGTTAAGTTGCTTGACATTTGAATATTTATTTGCAATGAATTAGCTAACAAATCATTCAAAAAGGCCAAAAATTTTAGTCCCCTTTTTAATGGTCCATATTATGTGGAAGCTATGTTTTACGTAGATCCCTTAAATATGCCGATGACAAACGAAAATTTAATTTCAGCCGCTATTCAAGTAATAATTCCATATTATTAAATCATTTTTCTATCCTTTAATTCATGAATATTGAGAAATGAATATCAACAAGTTATTTTGATTCCAGAATCCGTTGATTTTGGTTTGACAAAATACTCTCTATTTTTCTACAATAAAATATCTAGTTTGATTAGCCCTAATTTGTATTTTCATTTTGTATATTTATTTTATTTAGAACCTTTTTTTAAATATTCCAAAATGAATTTTGAATGTGGAGCTTTAGTATTATAAAACGACTCGATTTGAGCCGATTTTTAAAAACGGCTAACTCAATATTTTATCCAGAAAAATATAACTCAAGCCTGAAGATTTTACTCATAGATTGTACAAAGGACATCTATTAGCGAAATCTGGAGCCTTAGGCAATATTTCTTTGGCTAAAATATTGAGTTAGCCGTTTTTTAAATAGGCTCAAAATGAGCCGTTTAGCAAAACTAGAGAGTTTATTCATTTAGAAAGAAATAAAGACTTATAAATATTTTTTTTGTTTAGTAATATATAGAATAAATTGTGCTATAAAGTAAAGTCGTTACAAACTGCGTTACTTTCTTTGAGGATATGGAAGGCCATGAGTAACTCGTTTCTCTCTGGCTACTCATTATTTTTAAATTTTTTTTATAGATATTCTATATTATTATTTTTGCTCTTATTTAATAGATTCTCACCAATAAAAATAAAATGGTGCCTTTTGAACAAAAAAAATCCACTGTTTATTTTTTCAATTGCATTTTGATTTTATCAAATAAGATACTCATAAAAAAAAATTGAGTATCATTTTTTTAGGGCAATCATTTAGAAAGTATTAAAAATTCCTTCTCAGTTTTTACTTCAATCTAAACCCTAAAATGTTTTTCCCAGTTTTAACAATTTTACAAATGGGGCACTCCAATTCTAAACGGAAGTTAAATTATATCATATAATAATACCATTTTATAAATAATATACTTATGTTTTAGGATGAAGATGATTTAACTCTGCCCAGATCTAATATTAAAGAGTTTTTACACAAATAAAGAAAATTAGGGCAACTTAGTCTGCATTTTATAATTAAATAATTTAAGTCCATCAGCTTATTTCTAAAAAATCATGTAAAAGTAATCAATTCAGATTAAATTATGATAAAGATAAATAGAAATTTTGATGAGAATCTGAAATGAGGATGCTTGAGAATATGATCCAATTAAAATTTTTTTTGAAAGTAAATATCCTTTTTAAATATTTTTAATAAATTCAGAATATTAAAATTTTTAATTATTAAATATTGAAACCCACCCATTTTCTGCGCCAGTTGTTACCACATCGAAAGCTTTGAGCTTTAGCGCTTTTGTTTATCTCATAAAATTTTTAAAATAAATTGTTGGACAATATAAATAAATAAATTATTGCAAAAAAAACTTAATTTAATTTAAAAATCTGATGGATAATCAATATTTAATCGAAATTCATCCAATTCAATTCAAACGCTTCTAATATTCGTGATTTTAAATCCACTGCACTTGGTGAATTAAAACATCTAGGATCTTCTGTAGGAGGACATGGGGCAATTTGCATCTTTTTTTAATCAACTTTTGACATCATTCTTAAACTGAGGGACATCTTTGCTCTTCTTCCTTCAAGCAAGCTTTTTCCTGTGAAAAAATTTATTTGTTATACCAAGGATTCTATAAGCACACTGTCCAACACCGATTTTTAAATATCCTTTTCCATTCAAAATTTGAAAATGGAGGTGTTAACAGAAAAAATATCAAACCTTCAACGAAACTGCTTGGCCCCAAACTTCGCTCCCAACCAAATTCGGTGGAATTGGCATTGGATGTCTCTATGACTTAGCAATAACCTCTTTAGTATCGAGTATGTTATTTGTCAAAGCAAATATTCCAAAACCCATCATTCTAAAGAAGACTCTTCCTTGAGGCCATTAATATTTGAAAAACACGGATAAATCACAACCCATAGAGAGAAGGACTAGGACGTGCCGGTATTGATCGCTGCGTTTCTTATCTTGCATGTAATCTACTGACCGCACCCTATTCTTTTATCTGCTCAATGGTACTGAACATGAGTATCTCGAGGCCATTATTTCAGTCAATCTTCAACCTTCCAACAACAATTATCCACGCCATCGGTATTCATCTAAACTGTTCCATCACCAACTCTCACATGTGTTTAGGTTTTAACTAGTCAGTTGACATGAATGGAACATAGTTTACATAGTCGCTCTTGCAATGGTCGATTCATCAGACATACGCAATGTAATTCAATCAACCAAAGTGCATAATGAGCTCAAATACCATCCATACTAGAACCCCAGGGTCTTTTTAGATCTGACGGTAAACTGACGAGATTAATCCCTTGGAGGAAAGGACAATTATTGGTATGGGACTATTCATATATTGACCTTCTAACCAAGTACTTAACTTCAGACCTATAAGAACAACTTAAAATCTCCAAATACACTAAATTTCAAATGACTATTGTTTTCAGTGGCGTAGCTAGGAATTATTCTTAGAGGGGGTCCATACATATAAAAGCTGGGGGGCTTCGCCCTCCAGATTCCATTTAACGGGCCTGAGGCCTTTTTGCACGGCCCTCGGCCGGGTTTTTCTTACAAATCATAACTATATCTTCGATAATATATAATAAATATATTTTTTAAATGCATCAATAATATGCTATTATAATTTAGTAGATTATTCTCAATGACTTTATAATAATACTATCCAGAATAATTTCAATAGTAATATAATATCCTTCCACAAACATCAAAACCAGAGAAATATAATTGATATAAAAACACTTTTAAGTCTTTTGAACGTATAATCTAAAAAAAATTTTGCTCTGGGAGGGGTCCAAACCCGAAAACCACCCTCGTAGCTACGCCACTGATGTTTTATTCCTATTATTTTAACCACACTTATCACTTTCGGCAAACCCCCTAGCATTCAAAAATTTGGGGTCACGAATCATCAAACTCTCAGAAGAACAACGAGTGTGTTTTTTCTTCGATAAATGTTGGCCATAGATATTCTTAAAGAGAATCGCATCAGCTTTAATGATTGTCTACTAGCTAAAGAGCTATTCCAGACCCTACTTCTTGTTTTTTCCTCGCTTTATACCATCTCCGGTTTTTATTGTTATTTTTTAAATTTTTTATACATATTTCTTTTTTCCCTTTTTAATATAGATTATGTATCTTTTTTTTAAAAATATTTTATAAATTTTTTTTAGTAATATATAATGGTTTTTATATTTTAAACTATTTTTTCAAAATCATAGAACACTTATTATAAAAGTATCTTTTAGTTCTTATTTTTACAAATATACTCTTAATAAATCATATTATGTCTGTAAATTTTAAAATAATTTTATAACATATTATTTTTATATAATTTTATTTTTAATTATCTAGAAGGGGGAAACAAATTTATATATAATATTTCGTACTTTTTCGAGTAAGCTAGGTAACACGTTCCTTTTCACAAGGTTAGAAGTAACGGTAAAATTTCTTTTTTGAAACGTAACGAAAAACGAGTTACTTTTTTGAATTAACATTTACAATATTAACAATGATTAATTTTAATTGAATAATTACTATTTTTTTATACAATTTTTTAAATAGGTTGATTACATTTTGAGGGATCCTACATTTCAAAGAGAAGCCCATTTTATTCTCAAAGGAATTAAACAATATGTAAATATTTTTAAGTTCCATAAATTCCATAAATTTTTTATTCTTAGAGTGGACCTGATATTAGAACAGAAGAGGATCTTGCTATATTTTGCCAATACACTGCCGACGCTCGTGCTAACAAGGAGGAAGATGTTTCTTACTTGATTTCGGCGTATAATTAATTTAATTTTTTTGTTTAGCGCGTTAATAAGATTTTTTTGAACAATTCATTGTTTGATAGAAATGTTGAATCCTTTTTTCAAAATCAGTGTCTTAAAATTATCTAAAAAAATTTTGAACAAAAATCTTTGAAGTTATTTGTATATATATTTTTATAAACTATATGGTGATTGCCAATTGCCTTGTTATTTTGTTACAAATCAAAATTCGTTTAAGATGTCGAAACTTATTTATCTCATCATATCTCTCATTCAAATTTCATTCTAAAGGACAATAGTCAGCTTAATTAATACCATGAGCAGAAGAATAATAGTTTCTTCATTATCATTTAGAATCGATGTTCTAAACTTTAAGTGTAGTATTTCATAAATATATTAATTGCAGAGATTGAAACCGAAATCGGTACCCTACGACCCGGAAAAATCTAGGAATAGAAACCCGAACTATGAATCCCTCTCTTAAAATAGCAAACATAAGTTATCTAAAAGAATTTCAGAACCTAATAAAACAGTGCAACCAGAACATAGATACCCCTTAAATTATAATCAGAACAACTTCTTTTTTAAAAAAATATTTAAAATTGGAAAGTTAATTTTTTAAAGTCTTCAGGTTTTACAAACTTTGATCATATGGTAAAGTTTGAAATGAATATTTTATTATAATATTAATTAAAAAGGATGTCATTCCAAGTTTTATTATGATTACTTTACGATGGGCCTAGTAATGTTAAACGACTCGATATGAGCTTATTTTTAAAAATGGCTAAGTCATTATCCAGAAAAATATTATGCAAGTTTTAAGAATTTGCTCAAAGATGACACAAAGGTCTAGACATCTATCACCAAAATTTCCAGGCTTGGACAATATTTTTATGGTTAAAATATTGAGTTAGTCGTTTTTGAAAAATCGGTTCAAAATCACCCTATGACAACACTAATTATTTGTATTGTGTTATAATCGAATATTAATCAATTCAATTCAATCAAAGGAGTCGAATATGGCTAATTAAAAAATGGTGACGATACGTGGAATCTAAAAAAAATGTTCCTACATTAAAATTTTGCATTTCACATCGTATGATGTTTGTATAATATAATATTGCACTTTTGCCAAAATTTTTTAAAAACTCAAATTTTTTATTAAAAGAGTCCTTATGTAGAACAAGAGGATAGTATATCGTTAATACCCGGGTTCGAGTCCCTGCTTGAAAATTTTCTTTCATTTTTTATTTCTTTTTTATGAAAGGTGGCGAAGGAGAGGTAGGGTGCATAATTTATGTCGCAGATATGGAGGGATGTCTTGATATAGATTAATTTCAAAAAATTAATGTCACAAGTCCTATTTATCATCAGTCACATTTATGAAGAACTAGGATATAAATAAGGATAATTTTTAGAAAACTTTATTTATAACAATTGGCATTTGGAACATTTTCCTTCCATGACAATCTATCTAATAATAAGTATAAATAATATCTAATTTGTTTTCCTTTACATTTTATATATTAATTCATTTTTTTTATAAAAAATTAAAATTTAAATACGATTTAGAAACTGGAATGAAGACGATGTAGTTGTCGGTATTCAAATAATATACAATATTTTACTACATAGAGTCTTATTTCAAACATCATTGTAAAGTATCAATTTAAAAACTTTTTGTTAGTGTTGCCAAAGCTGTTTTTTTTTCGGGAAATAAATTTAAAAAAAACATTTTTTTCTATACATTTATAATCTTGCAAATTTTTAATCATTAAAATTATCTTATATAATCCAGCAATATTTTATTGTAAATATTTAATTATCAAAATTATTAAGTCACGAATTTAATTTTTTAAAAAAAATCTTTAATATGTATTTTGAATTATTTTTTATCTTACGTATATATGAACTAAAAGAGTGATAAAGAAGTATTTCAAAAAAAAGACTTAGTATTCCGAAAACTAATAACCTTTTTATAAATTTTTTATTAAATAAATATAATTTTGACAAGCTTTATTCATTTTGTTCCAGTTTTCTCACTGTTTTACCTCTTTTTCATGCTTAGAAAAATCATTTTTTTAATATCCTTCCTTGTTTTACATAATTTAAAATGATACTTGTAATTTTTCTTATATGATATCTTACAATTATTACAAGCTTAAAAAGTAAAAACTTTAAGTTCGAATATATTTAAACGACGTAAAAAGACTACAAACTTTTCTTCACCCCTTAATCTTTTTTAAAACAAATATTAGTGTATTTTATATTTTCATAGGTATAGCACCAAGAAAAAGTATCTGCCATGCGCAAAGAAGTTGTTCTTTAATTTACCCAACGGATACCGAGTTAGCGCTAACCATTGGACATGAAACGGGCCATTTGTAATAAATTAATATTTATTTATAACATGTATTTATTAAGATCTCTGAAAAAAAACTGAAATTTAATAAATAAGAGAAATTGAGAGAGCTTGCGATATAAGCAAGAGGAAATTTTTTAGAAAAGTTTAAAAATTTTTTTAGATAGTGTTGTTGAACCGCGCTCGATTTGAGTCGACTTTATAAAAATGGCTAATTTAATATTTTACCTAGAGAAATGCCTAATCCTAGAAATTCGTTATTTTTTATCTTCTATGATCAATATCTTCAGGCCGTAATTGAAGCTGTTTTTAAAAATCAGCTAAAATCGAGCTGTTACAACACTAATTAGGATATTATATAGATATTAGAAACATACGGGTTAGAGGAAGGAGGCGGTAAAAATTGTATAATTTTTTTTTACAAAATTAATGCGAATAACCCTTTTGAAAATAATTAACCTGATTGATCATTCAATATTTGCTTATTTCTCATGTTTCAATCTTTTTATTTGGAAAACCATTTATTATATAAACTTGAAATATCATTATGGGATACTGGGGATCTTTTGAGCCCGAGGTTATTGCTAGCCTTAGGGATTTCTCCTAAAGTACTCAACTCTGATGAATAATTTTATTATCAAATACGTTTAACTATATTATGCATGTGGACCTATAATTTTTTTTAATATTGGATCACTACATATAATTTTTATAACACAATCTACGATTTATACCCTCAAAAGCAACTTTTTAAAATAAAAAAATAATAAAGGTGTTTATTATTAAATAACTATCTTATATTAAAGACTAAACCCTCTTCTATATAAAATTATTCTTTATTTGAATAAAAATTATGCTTAAACTAGCATAAAATTAAACTTAAAATATATTGTAGGTATGAGCTACTTTGCAAAGTTCATATGAGCTTTTTGACAGTTATTTTTAAAATATTTAAATTTGACTAAGGCAATATTATATTAGAAAGAAGAAACAACTAATAAATAAATGAAATCTTTAATCTATTTAATGAAAATCTTTCCTTATTCGCCGCTATGGAGAAAACAAACTTAGGTTGCATCATTAAAAAGATTCTAATCAAGATTAATGAAACAACAAAGATTTTAAATTATCTACATCAAGACAAATATTCAAGAAATAGCAAGATACTATTATACATTTATCTAACAAATGCATTCTTAATGTTCATGGGTCTTTGTTTCAGGTAAATGCTCTTGCTGGGCAAATAGATCCTATTTCAATTTTAACCCATTCTTTAATTGTTTAAATTATCAATAAATTTCGCTAATATTTTATAATTATTTTCGATATTTGAAATTGTATAATTTAAAAATAATCAATATTTTATAGCCTAAAAACGCCTTATGGGAAAACCATTCTTTTACGGGTGTAGTTTATTATTCCCAGATTTTATTTTCAGAAAAATTAATACTGTTGAAAATTATTATTTCTTTGTATAGCATAAAAATAAAAAAAGTAGAATAAAATGAGATATCATTATTTATTCAATATTATAAACTATTGTTTATTTATTTGGCGTACCTTTTAGAGCTGGCATGCTCCCCGATCTATCCCTCTGGATTTCATCTGGTCATTTTAATTGTATAATTCCCACAATATTACCAGAATTATAAAATCTCGGGAGGAAAATAAATATTTTAAAGTTTTTTCATATAAACAAAAGAGGGTTTACAATATTTAAAAATTATTTTTTTGGTTTTTCATCTTTTTTTCGGAAAATTTTTAATTTAATTTTATTTTTCAAAATATTATCATTTTGTATTATTTTTTCATTTAAAATTTTGTTAATAGTGACATATTATGTATAAGAACTTCCCCTCCCCAATGCCTAATTTAATTACAAATTAAAATTAGGCATTAATAATTTTAAAACAATTTAAAGGTTTGGAGCAAAACATGATCAAGAAAATGAGTGCGATTCATTATCTCGAGGTGGTATAATGCACTATGATTCAATATACCCAAGAAATGCTATATGGTCTAGGTGCAGTGTCCGAGAAATAGATAATTATTTAGGGTAAATTATGTAACCATATGTTATTTGTCTTCATCTCAGCGATTGCATAAAGGTATATTATTTTAGCTGATTCATGAGACCTAACAATTAAAAAAATATAAAGTATTATATAATTCATATTTAAATATTATTAATTAAAAACCTAGATATGAGGGCGAATGCTTAGCAAATGCCGATAGTTATCGTGAAGCTACCTCCCTTTTTGTTCCACAATTGAATCTACATAATGTTTGTCGTTCTTGGAGTCTCGATTTGGACCTTGAAAATGTATCAGAAAAATTTTTTTAAATTAGAAAAATGATTCTCATACGAGCCAATTAAAATTTTGATAAATGCATATCTCGGAGGGGGGGGGGGGATAGGATAATTTTTTTTTTACATGGGGTATAAACAGATATTATTTTCATTTGATTATAATATTAATTATTTAACTAAGTGGTGTGTCTAGGTCTTGGGCTCTAATTCGTATAATTTTTGTAAGTAAAACTCAATATGAGTATTAAATGAAATTAACATATCATTCAGCTACAATAATAGTACTGGTCTTAAAAGGTGGAATTTGATCTGGATGGTGGAGGGTTATAACTAAAAATTAAATATGGGCATTAAATAAAAGGTAGTTTTAAAAAGTTTGGTTGTAGTATTAATTATCACCTTAACTGGGCAAATCTAAGTCTTAAGAAGTCAGGCTAGTTGTTTTATAAAGGGATATTAAATGAAAACTAATTGAAATATCTTTTGACTACTTAATTATGTAGACATTCCCCCGGGTCTAGGTCTTAGGAGGTCGGAAATAAAATTTTTGTAACAAAGGTTTAATATGGCTGTATGACTTATACTTGTGATGAGAGAATTTATGATATCATTTTAATTAGTAAAGTAATTTTAAATTAATTAACAGCTATGTTATCAATTTTGAATGGAGTTTTGTAGAAATTTTTAGATTTAAAAAATATTACAAATTTATTTAATACAATTGTGAGGAGATCATTTTACCATTATGTTTAAAAATCAAAGCAATCTTGATCCCTTATGACTTCTGCTTAGCGCCGTGAAAATATTTTACGATATCTTAATCAAATAATCTAAAATAATACAACCCCATGAAACCATTCACTTAGAGTAATTGCAATTATAAATTTAATTGGCATAAAAAAATCCTGATTTTCCTCCCAGACTCTAAGATAGGTCTACTTAGAGTGATGATTAACATTCCAATCAAAAGATACTTCATTAATATTTACAAATCATAGCGAATTTATGTTTAACCCCCCCCCCCCCCCCACAGACAAAATTCCACACCTTAAATCAAAATATATTTCATTTAACTTTTTATTTCATAACCATATCGTTTTTTTTATGTTGATAAGAATATTCTTGTCTAAATTAAAAAGTAAGTAATGCTAAAAGTGCTTATGCAGGTTTGATTCCCCATTATCATGGTTAACGTGATGATACCATATTGTTTTCCCTTTACAAAAAATTAATTCTCTTAAAGAGTTTTCTTTAAATTTCGGTCTCTTTCCTTTAAAACGATATATACATTAGAGATCTGCAAATCAGGACCGGGTCCAAGCGTGGCCTTAGGCCCGGGCTGTGATTTTTCCAAAAAATTGATTCGGGTGGGGTTTGGTCTAATAAAAATTTCGAGCTGAGTTATAAAAATTATATATTTTTATAACAAATTCGGGCTTGGCCGCGAGGACAAATCTTATTTCGGCTTGGGCTTTTCGGACTAAATAAATAAAATTTGACAATAAAAATTTGGGCCGATGCAGATCACTAATAAACATTTTAAAGCCAATCGATATAAATATTATTTTATTTTATATTTAAAAAAAAATCATGGATAAAACCTCTAAATTATCCTAAAAATAAAATAAAATTATACACTAAAATTTTAATCTTATCATATCCCCATTACCAAAGATCACGTACTTTGGAGATAAGACAATATTGCTATCATTTGCAAAATCCATCTTTAACATTAAATGGGGCTGAAATGTATTTGTAGATTTATAACGTGCGGGATGCAATTAACTCATTCTTAATATGAGATAAAAATATTACCTAAATAATAGAGAAAGCTAGACAATTAGAATTATTTTTTTTTATAACTGATAGCCTTCAGAGCAACCTTTGAAAAATAGTTTTTACTTCATTATGTAAACATGAAAAGGAAATAATATATAAAAAAAGACGAATAAAATGCTAGAAAAAAAAATAAAGTTATAGAAATATCTTGAGGAGTAATTTTAAATCTAGGGAAAATTTTTAAATAACCAGAATTTCTTAAGAAATAATTTCAAAAAAATCTAAAGTGTAAATTTTTCCAGAAAGAGGCATAACTCAAATAACATGATTAATCTTTAAAATCAATGTCCGCATTCATTACCATAATTATCAATAAAAAAATGTCATGTATAATTCAAAATAGATTTTATAATATTTACTAATTGTTATTATATTCTTTTTCAATCACCAGAGTAACTGCACTGATTTAAAATGTACTGTGATTGCGGGACTTAATATCGATATACCAGAACTCTTAGATTTCGTGCCTTGTAATCAATTGAGCAATAAGTTGTCGAGTTCCCAAACTGGAGCAGTATATTTATAAATCATTATATATTTTTTCCTCTTTTTAATATTTTATTCTATATGCACAATATAAAATATATATTTGAGGCGAGATAAATCACTATTACGGATATATTGATGGATTAATATCTTAATCTATTATAAGTTTAAGGCCAAATTGTACAATATATATTCTATCGATACTGGGATAGATTATCAAAAAATTAACATTTAAAAATTTTTATCAGCAAGTTAATTGCTATTTGTATCTTTTTTTACATGTTAATAATATGGTTTTGGGATAATGTATTTTAACATGGTGTAGATAATTAACCCTATAAATTTCTAACAATTTTATAAAATATTATACATATTGATTGATAATAGGCATATTGTATAAATGATTGTGAATAAAATATAATGTAACATCATAAGTGCATCCGAGTAAATTTCCCCATGAGCAGATTATAAAAATATTTTTGTTTTAAAAATTATATTTTAGCTATTTGGTTTAGAGTCAACTATAACAGATGCAAAAATTATAATATTGAATAACTCTTACATGTATAAGGCATCAGAGAAAATCTAATAAATATAAGGGGAAATGGAATTAAGATAATATATAAATTCGTATAACTTTTAGGACAAGTTATCATTGCACTAATTATTTTGTATTGCCACAAAACATATCCTTACCTATATAGACTTGTCACTATTAATCTATTCAGTTTAAAAATATTTGCGACAATAAATTTCCTTCATCTTTAATTGATAAAATAAAAATTTTATTACTTTTGCTCGGGACATTTAGATATTAATAAATTATCTTATAAAATATTAATATATTTAAAAAAAAACAATTATATAGTAAATTCTCTAAATAATAATATACATTATAATTAATAACTGATTATTGATTATTAAATTTGGATGATATATTAGTTTTCTTAGCCATTCATACCTGTGGACATTAAGTTCATGAGCCTGCTATTTTGTAATCAAAGATGGAAGGCTGTATTTATCTTATTATTATTTTTTGCTTATAGCTACTAGCCTTCGATATTTATACCCCACCTTAACTTTTAGTGCAAATTAAAAATTGTTGTTTTATCTATGATAAAAATTTAAATTATTTTTAAATAGTTTTACCTATTTTACTGATCAAATAGCAAGTCGAATCCACTTCGCAATAAAAATATTTGTCCAAATAATAATTATAGCTCAAGCTGATTATCTTTATTATATGTAATACAAGGGTTAATTCTACGTCTATCATGTTTATATTTTTGATAAAGGCCAGGCATTTTATACAGTAAATGCCTTTTATATTCTATTTTCTTTTTAAATATTAAAAAGATATGCTACAAAGGAACGTGCATTTTAAAAAAAAAATTGCAAGAAAAGGCCGGTTCATGGAGCTCCTGGTCGTCTTGGTCAAAATGCCGAGGAGATAATAAAATAGGTTATTCCAAAAGGACTAGAAATTGCAACAATCCGCGGTATTAATAGAATATTTTGAAATTAACTTTATATATATATATAAAAGATAATATGGTGATGACATCATATGAAACTTTAGAGAAGACTGATTATTATTCATATATTATTTTAACATATAAAGGTATTGGAATTAGGAAGGGTAAATTTGGACTTATATTTATTTTATAAAATTAATCGAAAATATTTCCCTTTCTATTTAAACCGCATTTCACAATCATATGATTTGCGAATCTTGGATAAAATTATTCAGTTTTTAAACACTAAATTTCTTCCCAATATAATTAAAATGATCTAAATTTCTCTTTTAAATTACATTATTATTAACTTATATTTCTAAGACCGAAATTTGGTGGACGCTACTGCCAAGGTGCCAAAATAGAATATAAAATCTGCAAAAATGAGGTAATATTTATCCAATACTTTATATTTTAATTGATTTCATTAAATATTTTCTATTTTAATTTAGTTTAGCAGAAATGATAAAAATAATCAAGCTCTGTGTACAAAATATGATAGTTCTTCAATTTATACAGAATTTGGTATATTATTGTTATTATTTTGATCATCTAACTTTCAATTTCTTACGTTTTACTAAGTGTTTACATAATAATAAATACAAAATATAGCTGATGAGCCATGTGTTCTATATTGTTATGTTGAGCACACAGACACTTATATGAATATTGGGAAAGCTGTGGATGGAACTATTGCTAGAATGGATAACTCTTTAGATATGTGTTTAAACGGCGCTATTATAGTTAGTTAAATTTGATATTTTTGACTTTATTTTGATAAATACAATATATGCCAAATCAATATTAATTATTTTATTTTCATATCAATTTTATTATGAATATATTTTTCTTATTATTTTTTTTTCTTGCATAATACGTATCTATTTAAAAATGTGTATTTATAATATCCTTTGTTGTTGCCGTTATAGCAATTGGTTACATTATAAGTTAATTTGTCTAAAACTATATATCATAATTACCTGACACTATTATAACAAGCTTGATTACTCAATTTTAATAGTATCATGATAGTTAAATTATGTTCAATTTAACGTGGGATAATATATATGATATTTAGAAGGAAGGCAATATCGTTTATTTTATTTTATCTTTATTTTCTCTAAAAAATATATCTCTTTTTACAACTATACATATATATTATTTTAACAATATTTACATATGTACATTTTAAGGTAACTTTAAGAAAAGTAGATATATAAAAGAAAAGTACAATAAGGTCATAATATATTTAACAAAAAGAAAAAGAAAGATAAAGTACGAAAGGTTTTATGAATAATTTTAACATTTAAATTATTTAACATTCCTCTTTTTTAGACTTCTTTCTTCAGTTTATTCTCTTTCCCATTTGTCATTTGTTTTTAGGTTGCTCGATTAGTCATTTGTTAGTATGGCTTGAGTTTGTTTGTGTGACCATCGAATTATTGTTTGTTTAATTGTTTACTGAACATCATTTGTAAAACATCGTTGGTTGAACATCGTTTGTTGATTTGTTGTTTGTATTGATCATCCCATTTCCATTAAGCTTTCATAAAATATTTTTTTTTTCAAAAATTTTATTTATTTATAACAATCATTTTCTGGGTCGTAAGTCATATTCTCGATGAACTTGACTCTGAATTTGCGAATTTTGACACTTGAATGAATTTGTTTACTTCTCTCCCCTCTAAATTTTTTTTTATACTTTGTTGTAGAAATTTAACATTATATTTGTTGTTTAACATCAGTCATATCTTTATCATTGGTTTATTCGTGTCTTGTTATCATGATCGTCTAATCATTCGCTTGATCATCATCATTACATTAGCTTGTTCATCTCGTTGTTTATTATCATTTATATTTAGTTATCATTTATCTCGAATAATATAATTTTGGAATAATTGAAATGATAATGGAATAAATGATTTATCTTAATCATTCATAGAATAAGATTAATACTCATAATTTGGGATATAGAATAATAGAATATTTTGAATTGTCGCGTTTTAATAATTTTTTTTATTTATTATTCAATTTCATTTATTTTTATTTTTAAATCACCTTTATTTTTCAATTTAAACAATTTTTTTATATCTTAATTTATCTTCAACTTGTTCTTTTATAAAAAAATTTCTCTTTCGCCTTCCATACAATCTCCATATCATGTTTTTAAAACTTTTTTGATCAAGATAATTAATTACCATGCCTCTCTTTTAAATATTTGTTTTAATTTACTCAAAAGTTTTTTAAAATTTTAAAAGTTCTTATTTTATTATTTTCTTTAATTTTTATTTCATTATTGTCTTTAATCACTATTATTTCTTCAATTGTTAGCATATGATTTATTTCTTTTAATTTATAAGAATTTATTTCGTTTTTAACATTTGGTATTAATTTACACAATTCAATTTTATTCAAGTTTTTATTATTATGATATTGATAATTATAATGTTCATGCTTTTTATTGTAATATGTATCTTCTTAATATTTAATATCTACTTTTCTATTTTCATAATAATTTTTATTATTAAATTTATTATATTGAATTTGACATTGAAAATTTTTATTAGGATAAGATATATTATTTGATCTAGATGTTTCTTTATTCTCCTCTATTTCTTTATAATTACATAAACATTTTAATATAAACAATTGTTGCTCATAATTTGAACTTCAATCTTTCACCATTGCATCAATAGCCAAAAAATTCTCTGGTTATTAAATATTAGGCTTAGAATATTTTTATCATGATATATTAAATAATCTTCTAATTTATCTATGGATTACATTTTAATCATCCCTTACGTGTTTTAGAATTAAATTAACATTATTTTTTATAATCCTCTTTCGTCTAGTTTCACCATGTTCCAGTATCTAAAATCATATCTAAAATTTGTCTTTGAAAATATCTTAAAAATCTCTGATGTGGCTTTTCTGCCACCATGATATTTACAAGGAAGGCAACGTTTATTCTATTTTATCTTTATTTTATCTAAAAAATATATCTCTTTTTACAACTATATATATATATTATTATTTTAACAATATTTACATATGTAATTTAAGGTTACTTTAAGAAAAGTTATTTTAACATATATAAAAAAAAAGAAAAGTACAATAAGGTTATAATATATTTTACAAAAAGAAAAAGAAAGAAAAATTAGGAAAGGTCGTATGAATAATTTAAACATTTGAATTATATTTAACATAAAATTATAGGACTTTCTTAATTTTAAGGAAAAAAATACAATCACTTTGAGATTTGCAACTCTTTTAAGATCATTGAAATTTTCTATAAAGTAAAGCTTATGTATAATTAAATTAACAAAATAAATTACATCGATAGTTAATAAATATTTTACAATACGTCAGAATCAATTTATCGCACTAAAATTGATTATATATTTGTTGTTATGAGAATTTAATTTAAAACTCTGCAAGATTTTAATTTAATACTTTGTTTACCATATACAAAAAACTTTTGGTGCTTTTGGAAAAATGCAGGTGATAGTCCCAAAGAAAGAATATGCCAACGGATTTAAGTTCACGAAAACAGCTATCTTTTAAAATATTTGATTTTTAAAATGTTAATATTGGCGAAGGAAATCACAAACCTTTAAAACTTTGATAATAATAATAATCATACATTTATAATTTAAAAAATAATATATTAACATGTTAAACTTATACTTTTTATTAAAGAATATGTATAAAATAATTTTTTAATATAAATGCAGTGGCGTAGCCACGGAGGGGGGGGTTTACGGGTTTGCTCCCCCCCCCCCCGCCCAGAGCAGAGTATTTTTTGATTATACGTTCAAAAGTGATTTTATATTAAATAAATACTATGAATATTTATATTTTTCTGATTTTGATGTTTGTGGAAGGATATTAGTTTATAAAAATCGGCTCAAATCTGGCACAACACTAATTAAAATGATCAATAATTTTATGCCTTTTACATTATAGGAAAAACAAATATGATTTTTAAGATAAACCTTGCCGAAGGCCGGGAAAAAGGGCTGAAGGCCGTTAAAGGAGGGTCTGGGGGCGAATCACCCGGCTTTTATATGTATGCAACCCCTCTAAAAAAATTCATAGCTACGCCACTAAATAGATGTAACCTCCATAATTGCTTAGAAAATTTACACGTCAAAAGCTTTAAGCTAACATATTTTTAGAGATTTTGTTTTATTGATATTATAAATATTAATTGTAAATTTATTTTTATTAGCCTATAGGTTGCGATAACCAGTTATCTTCAACAGAAAAAATTGACAAATGCGGAATATGTAAAGGGGATAATTCTAAATGTGTTCCCTTTGAAGATGAAAAAAAGTTTAGTTTAACTAATGGTAAGAGATTATTTTAAATATTTTTGAAACTCAGGCAGTAAGGGCATTTTTCCCCAGTTAAATTTTTTTTTTCTCTATTTACACCTTCCTTTTTCCATTTACTAGTTAAATCTCAGTGAATTTTTATTTTTGATGATTGAATGGCTGACATGCTTATTATTACTGTTTTTTAACTACCTTTTTCCAAAGCCCTTAAGTATAAATATTATGTTAAACATTCACAATTTATAAAAATAGTTTCAAAATTTTTATTTATTAAATTAGCCCATTATCTTATATTGCATATAGTTTTGATATTATTTTTTTTTTTACTTAGTTTAAATTTAATAATTCAGATATGACTGATATTGCAAATTTGGATGAAAACATAAACGTTTTATATTTCAAACTCAATCTGGCATATTATAGAGGATCAGTCGGAGGTAGTATTGGTAAGAAAAATGATATTTTTTTAGTTCAATCTCAGATTTAAAGAATCATTGTTATTGACTATAATTTTTTAAGTTAGATTTTGAATTGTTTTTTTTCAATAACCTCATTTTCGTTTCATGCATTATTATTAAAACATTTTTAATAAGGTATTAACTATTAACATTTCTTGGAATCAAAAATAGCATATTTTAATATTGAAAATTTTTTTAAAAATAAAATTATTATTTGTAAATAAGTTTACACAAATATAAATATATAAAATTTTGGATAATTTCATGTTTACAAAATAATAGATTTTCATAATAAATATGTATGTAATATTATTCTTATAATTTATTTAATATTATTAATTGATTCAAAATGCATAGTTTTAACCCGAAATGGACAGAAATTCATGGGAACTGAGATAAAGAAGCTTACTGATATAACCTATAAAATGTATAGAGATAACGAAATCATAAGTTCAGAAAAGTTATCGGAACCGCTAATAATTCAAGTTATATATTTTATATTAGATATTTTATTATAATTCAAAAATATCTATTATGCTAAGATTGAGTGATTACTATCTCTAGGATTGAATATAAAAATTTTTTTTTAAATACATTTCGTATTTAACATTTTTCTTATCTTATAGAAAAATTGGCCACACCTTTATATAGTTCCCTTAAAAAATTGTAAATTAATATCCAAAACAATCATTTAATTTTCTACCTTTTGACACTACAACTACCATTATTACAGCTTTAATTCAGAAATGAATTAAAATGGAAAAAAATTTATTATTATTATTAAATATGAAAATAGATAAAGATAGTAGTATTATAATATAACAAGATACCTTGATCTATTCCAAGATTTTCCTAAAGATGGGTTTTATAGGTCTTAACTCCCTTCTTATTAAATTTATTTGTGGCCCTTAGACCAGTGTTCTTGATAGGATTACACTTGTCTATAACATTTTTAAAACTTAATGTACCCCCCACCCCTCTTCTTCTCGTTGAAAATTCTTATGACATGCTATATCCCTAGCCATAATATATATATATATTTTTTTAAAATGTATAATATTATATGACAGATTAAAAAGAATATGCGATTTGATATCAGGGTGGCTTACAAATTGAAATACGCTATTCCAAAAAATTGATCCATTCTTAGCTTATTAACTGACTTTGTCAATTAAATTAATTTATTCATTATTAACAAATATAATATGATATACACATATCCTATAGTTTATATAATTATAATATATTATAATATTTTGTTTATTCCTTCGTTTTAAAAAATAAATTGGTTTATTTTTTTTTCATTTTTCAGGTTAATTGCAATGCTATTTGCTAAAAGTATAAACTTAAACATATTTAAGCTTGAAACAGAAGGCTATAGTATGTGAGAATTTAATAGTTATATATTATCATATTAATTTTTCCTTTTATATTTAATTTATAATAGTTGGGAGATAAAATATATTGTATTCCTGACGAAAGTTATGATTCTAATTTCAGTGACTTATCTGATGATAAAGTTTTGCTTCAAGATCAACAGATTTTAATTTTAGTTGCATTATATAAAACATGAATTTCTGAAAGGACGGTTTGATCGAAGGGAATGAAAATTAAAATTTAATATCCATCAGCAATTAAAGGTTATAATAAGAATATGATAGGTAGAGATCTAATCTAGCTGCCTTTAATAATAAAAATATATCTTTTTTGTAATCAGTTGAAGTTTTTAAATAAATATATTATTTATACGAATCGCGTATTTAAAATACAAACACATTGAAAAATTTTTGAGCAATTTTCGGAATTTATTTATCTTTTGTTTTGGTTTTAGAAAAGCTAATTAATAACGAAAATATTTTTTTTAAATATTGTATCATTTATTGGTATGTTGCACAAAGAATTTAAATATATATTAATATAATACTGATTGCTAAATAAATTTAAGAATTATTATCTTAAAAACAGAGAGCTTGGTATTTTTGATTATGTTCGCTAAGCTTTAAAATTGATTATTATAAAAAGAAGCATAAGTGCTAATTATTTAAATTGCCAACATTTTTCCAGTACATACCATTATAAAACACTTTTTTAAGAAACAATAAATAGAGTTATAAAATATTTTGAATGAAATTTTTTATTTTTTATTATTAGGCGTAAAATTCTGAAGTAAACTTTACAACAGGAGCTATATCAATATTTAAATATCAAATATTTAAGCAGATCTATCTTAATTATTGTCTAGTATTGTTTTAATTTTAAGATGTAGATTAAATCAAAAAATTTCCCTATTATACTTATAATTGATATATTAATAATAATGATCTTATCCAACCATATAATCTACATGAATCTCGGCGGAATAAAAACCCAAAGCAAAAAATACTCTCAGGAAAAAAAAACCCCTGGATTTATTTTTTTATATTTATAAAATTTACTTAAGGCCTAATAATAGTGTTGTTAAAGGGTTCGTTTTGAGCTGATTTTTAACGGCTAACTCAATATTTTAGCCAGAAAAATATTGCTTGAGCCTCGAGATTTTGATAATATATGTTTAAACCTTTGTTCCTTTTATGAGCAAATTCTTCAGGCTTGCTTAATATTTTTCTGGATGAAATATTGAGTTAGCCGTTATTAAAAATCGGCTCAAAATGAGTTGTTAACACTCCTAATAATATAAGTATATTTTTATTTGGATTATAATGTATATAGTATTTTAAAAATATTATAAAAATATAATATATTAATCAGCTAAATTTCTTTAGGCCTTAATTCATTATTTAAAGATTACTCATAAATCCTTCGATAAAAAAAATGCTTAAACAAGATAAAATGCTCAAATTGGTACTAGGAATTTTTTATTTTCGTAAAGATTTTTTGCTATAGTAAAAAATACAATATCCATATTTAGAATAATAATTATATTGATTGACATCGAATATTGTAAGAAATTGCTCTTATAAAATCTGGAAGGCTTCGTATCCAATCACGGTATTCCTCGCAAAGTTTCTTTAACCGAATCTGGGTATTATAAGTGCGATTTGTTTTCGGTGTCCAACTATCTACACGCCATCGATCAAGTTTAGTTTCATCGATAGCAACCTGGCATTCCATTTTTTAAATTAAATACCCAGATTGATGGGTCTTTATTCTCAGCCAGATTAGAAAAACGATGATTCCAACTTTTGCATTGATTATTAGTGCGTTCTTTAGATAGAGTGCTCTGATTCACGTTCTAAGTTTCTGGAGGAAATCGAGGAATTTGAGGTGTTTGGAATTAAAAATTGCTTCTAGTGACAAATTCTATAAATATGAAAAAAAAAATCTGGGTGTTTTTTTCCGCGGGTTTATTTTCCGGGGGTTTTTTTCTGGAGGTTTATTTTCCGGGGTATTTTAGGCTTTTTAGGGATTTTTCTGGGAGTTTTTTTCCGGGGTTTTTTTCTGGGGGTATTTTTTCCTATTACCAATCTACATAATATATGAATCACAGTTTTCCTATCCTCTTAATATTAAAAAATTGAGAAAGACTATATAAATAACCTAATGTTAAATTTTTAAAATATCCACCCAGCCAATTCGGCTCGACCAATTCAAGTTCGGAATGGATTTTATATTAAGGTTTGGCTTCGGGAAACGAAATATTTTTTTGTCAACGACATATTTTTTAATACAATATATTTAGTATAAAAAACATTTATATATCATATAAAATTTAATTATTTTTAAAATACACTTGTTAAAAACTTAAAAATAATAGCGATATTTCAAATAATCACACTAAAAATAAATAAATAATTTTAGCTTCCCCTCTAACAGGTCCAATCAAATCAGAAATGTTAGATATATGGGATATACATATAAAATTATGTGATTTATATTAAGGTATTGTGCATAATTAAAATTTATTCATTTATATATTTAACTTATCAAATATATATTAGGTTCGTTTTTGTTAGATAAATTTATTTTATATCCTATTAAACAATCAGTCAATTAATTTAATAATATATATAAATATGTTAAAATTTATTAGATAGAGATAGTTGTTAAATTTCAAAAATTTTAATTTAAATAAAATATTTATTTAATTATTATAGTTTAATTTTCAACTTTTCTGCCAAACTTTAACAAGAAGCAATAAAGATAATCTTATTTTAGAAGTAAGTTAAATAAACTCTTTCTTTACCTCTTATTTCCCATTTTTCAAACACCCTATTTGAGAAGTACTATTTTTGAGATCTATTTTTTATATCTATTTTTTATATAATACTATATTAGAAAAATATGAAGTCAATTGTAAGAAAAAGAGAAATTATCTATCTTAAAGAATAGAGAAATTTTAATATGAAATTTTTTTGTGATAAGCCAGATTAGAAGATTATCAAAATATATGTAATATAATTAAATCTCAAAAATGAATATTAAATGAATAAAATGTTTGAAATATGATAATTAAAGAAACTTTTACCACCTTAGCCATTGACCTTTGAGAATTCTTATTTATAACCGAGATTTCCTACTTATGTTTTCAGGTTAAATCCAATTATTTAATAACACCAAATTCATTACAATGAAAAGCCAAATTATCCAAATTTAAATAAAAATATTAGTAAAGCATTATTTTTAACTTTTAAACAGGTTAAAAAAACGATCTTAAATATTTTCGAAAAATTGAACAAATGAAAAGTTTAATTGCTATATGCTTTAATATTTTAACTAATATTTTACCTTTAGTTAAAACATTTGTTTTTCATCAAAGGGAAAACTCAAAAATTATTTCCACGTGTCTCATATTTGTCAATCCTTGAAGATAACTGGTTAATCTACTTTATAATATGATTGGGTCCCACCGAAATAATTAATGCTGTAAATATTATCATTTTTAATTTTCAACAACTAAATTTAACTTTAAATTATAAAAAATGTGACAAATTTTTCTTCCCTAATTATTGATCTTAAATATAAAATCCTCGTTTTCGGGTAACCAATAGGAGGATCTTCAGATATCCAAACATTTTTGGAATCTATTATCCTATTTAAAAGAAAATATTAAAATATTCTCAAGTATTTACCATCCCATCATGCGTTTTATTTAATTAAAATCTTTTATATATTTTCAAAATATAATTCTGCTTCATATCATCTGGCACATTGGTGAATATAGTTAACCTTAGAATTCACCAAAATGTGTGGTTACAAACCAAACTAACAAAATTAGGCGTACTTAGCTGAGGATCACCGTTACCCCTTGCCTCAGTTACTTTTACGAAAACGGTTTTTATTTCTTAGATGAAAAGCTTAATTTCGTTTTCCAAAATGGTGGTTTGTTAGTTTCAATACCATTATGTGTTGGTGGTTGAATATGGGTCTCCTTATATGCTTTTTGCTTTTCGACTCTGTTTAGAATTGATGGAACACTCCAGCTCGGATACGATAAAAACGGGGGACAGTCGCAAAGAAATGATCAACTAGTTGAGTCATCTTGAAAAAAATGAGTGTCCAAGTCGATTAGGCACTAAGCATTCGATGCTCTTAACATAATTTTGATTATATCGCCTATACAAGTTGATAGGGTTGATATTCGTTCCTTACCACCTAGACATTAAACATTTATAGACTTTAAACACATTATTTTATACTGGGCCATTAATAATTTATTAAATATTTGTATTTGTTTACAAGTATGATATTTTGCTTTAAAATTTTATTTTTATCAAAAGCTGATCATTTAAGAAAAAAAAGACCATTTGTTTTAACAAGGATTCGGTATTTTGACAAGTTTATACTTACAGTACACTTCCCGTCACGTGTTATTTGCAACACTATTTCTGCAATACAATAATTTGTTCGAAGAAATGATACATATTTTAATCAGAATTAATTTATTAAATAAAGTCTATCCTAATAATGTAAAAAAAAATTGATTTTTATTATCCATATAACTACATTTATTTCTCAATCTTTTACTAAAACAAATTCTAAAATAATATTAGGTAAAAGCTAAGAGAATTTGGGTCATATACATTGGTGATAGCTCTAATGACCACTAATTTTAAATTTTTTATGAGTCATGGCAATATTTTCTCTATTTTGGATATTCTCGTTATTTTCATATGTATCGAATAATGTTGTTAAACGGCTCGATTTGAGTCTATTTTTTAAAAACGACTAGCTCAATATTTTAGCCAGAGAAATTTTCCCTAATCCTTGAGAATTTGTTAATAAGTGTTTACAATTTCTGTCATCTATAAATCTTTATGTTTGCCTAATATATCTTTAAAATATTAAGTTTGGGCTTTTATAAAATCGGCTCAAAACGAGCTATTTAACAACACTAGTTGCGAAAAAATTATAACTTTTTTTGTCTGCCGCTTTTGTAAGGACCTTATATATTTCAGTTTTCTTCCAACTAATTTATACTGATAACAAATGTGAGCCGTACCAGGCCACCACATATAATCTTTGGCTAAGGATTTGATTTTTCCTGCTCCCAAGTGACCTTCATGTAATGACTGAAGTATATTTTTTCTCATAGAAGACGGAATTATGATTCTGTTGCTTTTGTAAAGGCAATCCTTAATTATATTTATTCCAATTCAATGTTTTAATAAATATTATTCATTATAGGCATGTTGTTTTTAATATCATTTATGACTTGTTTTAATTCCATATCTTTCAAAGTTTCATCTCGAATTTGATTAAAATTAATAGGTAAATCCCCATACTCATTTATTATAGTTATATTTTCAATAGTTTCATCATGGCATTCTTGTGGTAATCTTGAGAGACAATCAGGAACAACATTATATTTACCGGCTTTATACTTTATATTAAAATCATATCCTCCTAATGTAATATTCCACTTCTGGAGTCTTAAGGACATGGTGCTATTATCCTTAAGACCCTTGATAAAGATGTGAACTAGAGGTTTATGGTCAGTAATGATTGTAAGTTTTGTGCCGATTAAATATTCCTGGAACCTCTTTATAGCGAACATAATAGCGAGAGCCTCACGCTCAATATTGGTATAGTTCATTTCAGATTTTAATAAAGTTCTTGAAGCGAAAGCTATAGGTTTTTCTTTACCATCTTTTTCAATATGAAATAGTACAGCTCCTAAACCACATTTCGATGCGTCAGTGGCTATCCCTATAGGTAATTCAGGGTTAAAATATGTCAAATCAGGTGGAAGACTAATCAACTTCTTAAGATCATTAACACTTTTAGAGTGTTCTAGGTTCCAAGCCCATTTTTCTTTGTTGACAATCTTATAAAGAAGATCGGCAATTTCAGCCAAGTATTTAATACCATTTTCTATATTCTACACAGAGTTATTTATTGTTTTTTTTTAGAAATATTTTATCTATACATAAAGATTAACTTGAGATTTAAATATGATTATTATTCCTTATTTAACAATACTTTTACAGTGGTCACTCCTTTATATCAAGAGAAATCGACTAGTCTTTATATAAAGTATCTAAACTATCTCTGAAAAACAGATTATCCAAGAAGGCAGGTTTTACCTAAAATATAACGCGATCTTAAAATTAATATTTTAATTCTGGCTCATCATCATGAATTTCCTATATTTGCTCTTACTTCATAACTCCTCATAATTGCACCCTGCCTTTTATTTTTAGCACATCACAAATAAAAAAGGCCTATTCTAAGGACATAGATAGGATATAATGATCTGCCATTTTGTGATGTCTAATTCACGGAATGATCAAAAATTATTAAATTAATAAAATCATATTTACAAAACCCAGGAAAATTGTTTGAAGATAAAATATAAAATATCTTATTGATATGTTTAAAAATTAAATATTCCTCATTTATTTTCAAATAGAAAAAATAAAATAATAATATATAACTATTAAATTCTTACATATTTTAGTCTTCTCTCTTAAGCTTAAATATGTTTAAGTTTATATTTCTAGCAAATAGCATTGCAATTAACATGTAAAATAATAACATAACAAACCATTTTATTTTTTTACGAAATGCAAAAATTATATATAATATATTATAATTATATAAACTATAGAATATGTGCATACCCATAAGATATTTGCAAATAATGAATAAATTAATTTAATTGATAAAGTCAGTTAATAAGCTTAGAATAAATTAATTTTTTTGGAATAGCGTATTTCAATTTATAATCCACAGTGATATACAATTGAATATTCTTTTTTATCTGTCATATAATATGATATATTTTTTAAATAATATTAATATATAATATTCATTAGTCATAAGGATTTTCTACAAGGAGAAGAAAGAATTGGGAGAGGGGGGGTGGATAGAGTCCTCTATCAAGTTTTAAATATGTTATAGATAAATTTAACCCGATCAAATATGTATAAATACCTTGTCTAAGGCGCCCACAAATATATTTAATAGGAAGGGAGTTTAGACCTAACCCATCTTTAGGAAAATTCTGGAATAGATTCATGTATCATATTATAATAATACTATCCTTTCATTATAGCCAAAAATATTATTTAATTTACTCTGATAACTAAATATTTTTTTTGCCATTTCAATTTATTTTTAAATTTTTAAACCTGTAATAATGTTAGTTGTATTATCAAAGGTGGAAAATTAAATGATTTTTTTGGATATTAATTAACAATATTTTAAATAGAGAAGTTGTCAACCTTTCTAATGTTAAATACGAAGATAACAAAAAAAATTTGTTTTTATGATCAATCCTACAGTAATCTCTCATATTAACATAATAGACTTTTTTGAATTAGTTGTAATAAAATATCTAATATAAAATAAATAACCTGTATAATTATGGGACCCGATAATTTTTCCGAACTTATGATTTCGTTACCTCTATATATTTTATAGGTTATATCAGTAAGCTTCTTTATCTGAGTTCCCATGAATTTCTTTCCATTTCGGGTTAAGACTATTTATTTCGAATAAATTAATAATATTAAATAAAAGATTAATGTGAATATTTATAAAAAGAATAATATTAAATACAATATTTCGCATTTTTATTATGATAATATATTATTTTTTGAAACATGATATTATCAAAAATTTTATATAATTACATTAATGTAAACCTATTTTCAAAAATAATAATGTTTAAAAAATAATTTACGTGCTAAAATATACTATTTTTGATTCCAAAAAATGTTTTTAGTTAATACCTTGAAAATTATTTAATAAAAATGCATGAAAACTTTCAGAAAATATAGTTTAAAATAAAATAGTAGGTTATCTAAAAAACCAATTAAAAAAATACCCATTAAAAAAATTATAAATGAGGAATTCAACTAGAAAAAAGAATATTTTACCAATACTACTTCCGGGTCCGATTAATCTTCTATAATATTTCAGCTTGAGTTTAAAATATAAAACACTTATGTTATGATCCAAATTTGCAATATCAGTCATATCTGTATATATGTAATCATCCTAATAATTATTATAATTAAACAAGTAAAAAATATTATATTATATCAGGACCATTAACGGACAAATTTATTAAAAAACAAACTATTTTTATAAATGTTTAAATATAATATTTATACTTAAGGGCTTTAGAATAAATGAATTAGAAAAATAATAATAATAATAAGCATGATAGAAATTCAAACATCAAAAATAATTTTTATAAATAAAGCAATTCAATGAGATATAACTAGATATTTAAAGTGAAGGTAAGGAGAAAGAGGTGATAATAAAGGAAAAAATTGTAACTGGGAAAAAATGCTTTTATTGATTCGTTTTAAAAATATTGAAAATAGTGTCTTACCATTAGTTAAAGTTATCAATTTTTCTTCTTTTCAAATGGAACACATTGAGAATTATTCCCTTTATACGTTCCACATTTGTAAAATTTAGCCGTCGACGATAATTGGTTATCACAACCTATATGCTAATAAAAATAAATTTGCAATTAATATTTGTAATATCAAAATATCGAAATCTCTAAAAAATATATTAGCTTATAATTGACACAAAAATTCTCCAAGGAATTATAGGTGTTACATCAAATTTAAAAAATTATTTTATATTTCTTAAATAAAAAGTATAATTAATGTTAATATAATATTTTTTAAATTATAAAATGCATGCTTATTATTATCAAAGTTTTAAAATATATCTTATTTGTGATTTCCTTTGCTAATATCAACATTTTGAAAAAATCAAATATCCTAAAAGGTAAATGTGTGCGCGAACTTAAATCCATAGGCAAGTTTTTTTTTTGGAACTTCATATGCATTGATCAAATTGCACTATCCACCCAAAACGTCACTACTCTCGTCCTCTCTGAAACCCAGAAAATCACCATATATAGCTCCCCAATCCTAAGTACTTATTCGTGACGTCGCCTGCTACCTCCTTTCTTACCACTTTCGGCAGTAAAGCTTAATGCCTTTTTAAAGAATTGAGGAGGCGAATTCGCTAAAAGATTAATCAACCTTAAAAATCTCTTTTTTACAACGCGATTATACGTTCTCCCTATGTTTTATCTCTTCTATCGGATAATATTCCATGTCTTATTACACTTTCTTTCCTTATTTAACCTTCTACTCTTTACTATTTTTATATTTTAGATGTGTTTTTTTAAAAATCTTAACCTTTTATTTTACTAAATTATAATTTTATAATTATTTCTTTTATTAAATTTGTCTTAGAAAAAAATAGTTATATGCTTTTCCTTTTTTTTTGTAATATATTATATTATATTAGTGTTACATTTTATCAAATAAAGAAACAATTGAACGGAAAACAAGTTATAAATCATAAATTTTTATTATCAATATTGGCAAATTACATATTAATGTACCATTTGCTATTAGTAACGTCCAACAAAAGATATTATAAATACTCATTTTTGAAATAAATACATATTAGGCATGAAAAAATTAATTAATATGGAAAAAAAATATTCGTAATAAAATTGTTATGAAATAAAATAATCAATATTGATTTGTATATATTATATTTATCAAAATAAAGTCAAAATCAAATTTAACTAACAATAATAGCGCCGTTTAAACACATATATAAAGAATTTTCCATTCTAGCAATTGTTCCATCTACAGCTTTCCCAATATTTATATAAATATTGCTGTGCTTAACATAACAATAAAGAACATGGTTGATCAGCTATATTATGAATTTATTATTATATAAACAGTTAGTAAAACATAAAAAGAAATTGAAATTTAGATGATCATAATAATAACAATAATATACCATAATCTGTATAAATTGAAGAATTATCATACCTCGTACACAGAGCTTGATTTTTTTTATTATTTCTGCTAAACTATAATAAAATAGAAAAAATTTATTAAATAAAATATAAAATACTGGCTAAATATTACCGCATATTCGCAGACTTTATATTCTATTTTGGCACCTTGACAGTAGCGTCCCCCAAACTTCGGCCTTAGAAATATAAGATAATAATGTAAGTTAAAATAGAAATTTAGTTCATTTTAAAAATTAGCAGCATACTTATATATTTTATTATAAATGAATAGTTTATATGGGTAATATTATGTATTCAATTCTTCATTTAGTTCCTATCATTCTAGCAAATTGTTATTCGATGAAGTATATAAAAAATAGTTTGGATATATAATTGAAATACGAAGTTTTTGAACATCCTCTATATCTAAATCTATGTTGAGGAGTATAGAGTATAAGGTCACTAAATAAATTATTAACGTAAAATTCCCTGATTTATGTAAAGATTTCCTGACAGTAATATTCTAACTTTTTGTTGGATACTTTATCAATCTTTTTGATAATTCATAATAATTTGCAGGTAACTAGTTTAGGATATGTTCATAAACTGAATGATTTTATCCAAGATTCGTAACTCACATGATTGTGAAATGCGTTTTAATATAAAAGGGAATAATTTTGGATTTCCAGTAAGATTCTATAAAATAAATAGAAGCCCAAGTCTACCTTTCCTTATTCCAATCATTTATATGTTAAAATCAGTGGTGTAGCTACGGGGGGTAGTGTTCGGGTTTAGACCTCTCACAAAGCAAAATTTTTTTTTAGAATATATGTTCAAACTTATAAGTGACTTTATATCAAATAAATACCATTTTATATTTTTCTGGTTTTGATGTTTGAGGATATTATATTACTATTGAAATTATTCTGGATAGTATTATTATAAAATCATCAAGAATAATCTACTAAATTATAATAACATATTATTGATGCATTTAAAAATATAATTATTATATATTATCGAAAATATGGTTATGATTTGTAAGATAAACCAAGCCGAAGACCCAAGGGGGTCTGGGGGGTGAAGCCCCCCAGGCTTTTATATGTATGGACCCCCTCTAAGGAAAATTTCTAGCTACACCACTGTTTAAAATAATAAAAAATGGTCAGGTCTTCTCTAAAGTTTATTGTTGATATGTCACTTTTTTAACAATAATAAAAAAACCAAAAATAAAATCTAATTGCATATCCATACATGGGTCTATAAGCCCCGTTGATCATACCTAATTAAATGTTTAATTATTATTATTTAATATAGTTTTTATATAAATTTTATTTTACAAATAGTTTACATGTTAAATATATATAATTTTTAAAAATATAAGAAATGAGCATATTTTAAAAAAGGAATCTCAATTTTACCATAAAGTATAACCTATGATTGTTTAATTTAATAGTTATATAATTTTATTAACACTGCGAGCGACTGTTAAGATGATTAATACTTTAAAATGATTGTTTTTATTTCATATTAAATTAATATCATATATAAAGGACGATAAATTGGTGATAACGGGGTACAAAATTTAATTCAAATTTTAACACACTGAATATTATACATAAAAATTGATTAAATCAAACATGAATATTCCTAGTTATTTGATATACCATATCTACCTCTTATATTTGATCCATATATATCCACAATATTTCATTTCTGATGTAATCAACATTGTATTTATATATATATAAAGTTGATTTCAATTAATTCTATTAATACCGTGGATTGTTGCACTTTCTAGTCCTCTTGGCAAAACCTATTGTATCATCTCCTCGGCATTTTGACCAAGACGACCAAGAACTCCATGAACCGGCCTTTTCTTGCAATCTTTTTTTTAAAATGCAGTTTCCCTTGTAGCATATCTTTTGTATATTTAAAAAGAAAATAGAATATAAAAGACATTTACTATATGAAATGCTTGGCCTTTATCGAAAATATAAATATGATGTCAGTAGATTTAACCCTTGTATTACATTTAATAAAGTTAATTAGCAGCAAATATAATTATCACCCTTAGACAAATATTTTTAATGTAATTCTAATACGCATTCGACTTGCTATTTAATAAACAAATTAGATAAAACTATTTTAAAATAATTAAAATTTATCAAAAATATGACAACAATGTTTAATTTGCACTGAAGGTTAAGGTAGGGCATTAAGAAAGACAAGGCATAGAATGCTATAATCAAAATAACAAGGCGAGTACAGTCTTCCATCTTTAATTAAACAATAGCAGGCTCATGAACTTACTAGTCCACAGCCATCAGTAGCTAATGATACTAATACTTACAAATTTAATAATCAATAATCTGTTATAAATTGTAACGGATATTTAGAGAATTTGATTTTTTCTAAAATATAGTAATATTTTAAAAGATAATTTATTCATATCTAAGTATCCCTCAAAAAATCAAAATCTTTATTTTGTTTGAAATTATCAATTAAGATGGAGGCAATTTATTGTCGCAATGTTTTATAATCGAATTCTAGTGACAAGTAAAATATACGGTAAGGATATGTTTTGGCAATACAAAATAATTCGTGTAATGTCAACTTGTCTAAAAATTATACGAATTTATATATTTTATTAATTCCATTTCGCACATTTTTATTGGATTTCCTCTGATTCTTTATACATAGTAGGGTTATTTGATATTATAATTTTTGCATCTGTTATCAGTTGACTGTAAACCGGAATTGACTAATCCATCAATATACCGGTAATGAGGATTAGTGACTATATTTTATATTCTGTAATAAAATATTATAAAGAAGAAAAAAAAATAATAATATATAAATATACTACTCCAGTTTGGGAACTCGATAAATTATTGCTCAATTGATTACAAGGCAGGAAATCTAAGAGTTGCGGTAAGTCGCGATCAAACCTTCCAATAGCAGTACATTTTAAATCAGTGCAGCTACTCTGGTGATCGAAAAAGAATGTAATAACAATCAGTAAATATTTTATAATCTATTTTGAATTGTAGATAAAAAATAAGATGTCGCATGCCTTTCATCATTTTTAATCATTTTTTAAAATGGTACATTTTTTTATTGATAATTATGGTAATAAATAGGGAAGTTGATTTTAAAGATTATGTTATTTGAGTTTTGCCACTAATTTTTAATCAACAATTAGCTTAAAATGACTTTATGATATTATAAATTCTCTCATCACAAGTATGAGTTACACAGCCATACTAAACTTTTCTTATAAAAATTTTTAAAAAAATTTTCGACCTCCTAAGACCTAGACCCGTTTACTTAGAGTTATGTCTATATAATAAGGCAGTCGAAAGATATAATTATCTTTTATTTAATATCCCTCTATAAAAAACTAGCCTGACTTCTTAAATCCTAGATATACCCATATATGATAATTAATATATCTTTCATTTAATACCCATATTCAATTTTTATATTATAACCCACCCCCTCCAGACTAAATCCAACTTTAAGAGTACTATCAATGCAATCAAATGATATGTTAATTTTTCATTAATACACATATTGAGTTTTATTTACAAAAAATTTACAAATTAGAGCCCTCTAAGACCTATACCTGCGCTTATACTAAATAATTTATAATCAAAAGATATTTATTTATCCCATGTCAAATTTTTTACGTCCTATACCCTCCCCCCATTCGACTATTTTAGCGGGACGAACTAAAATTTTGAGATCTGCAGGACATGACAATAGATTATATTTTTTATGTTACGTTTTTAAGGTCCAAATCGAGACCCCAGGAACGACAAGCTTTATGTAGATCTAATTGTGAAACAAAAAAGGAGGGAGCTTCACGATAACTATCCGCATTTTCTAAGCATTTACCCTCATATCTAGATTTTTAATTATAAAATTCTATTTAAATATGAATTATATCATAACACTATATATATTTTTTAAATTGTAAGCTCTAATGGTCTAAATAAAGACCTCTACGCAATAGCTGAGATGGAGACAAATAATATAAGATTACATAATTTACCCTAAATAATTATCTATATCTTGAACACTGCAACTAGACCATTGATATTTTCTTGGGTATGTTGAATCATAATGCATTATACTACCTAGAGATAATGAATCGCACTATTTTCATAATCATGTTTCGCTCCAAACCTTTAGATTGTTTAAAAATTATTAATGCTAAAGTTAATTTGCATTATTATAATATCTTAACTAATTGTTAAACAGCTCGATTTCAGCTGAACTTTAAAAGTTTCTAACTCAATATTATACCCAGAAAATTATTATGGCCTGAAGATTTGGCTCATAGAAGACCCAAATATTTGGAAATCTATTAGCGAAATCTCGAAGCTTAGGCAATATTTCCCTGGTTAAAATGTTGAATTAGCTGTTTTTTAAAGTCGACTCAAATCGAGTAGTTTAACAACACTATCTAACATTGTTTTTAAACTTTTATAAAAATGTTATTCTTGCTTATATGGCAATCTTTCAAACTTTCAATCTTTCAATTTCTCATATTTATTATATTTCAATTTATTTTTAGAGTTCTTAATAAATGCATGTTATAAATAAATATTAATTTTAATTACAAATGGCCCGTTTCATGTGCAATGGTTATTGCTGTTTCGGTATCCGATGGATGAATTAAAGAACAACTTTTTGGCGCATATACCTTCTCTTGGTGCTAAACCTATGAAAATATAAAATACACTAGCATTTATTTTGAAAAAAAAAAGATTAAGGTGTAAAAAGCTAGAAATTCAAATATCTAGCCTTATTACGATATTTTATTATATTTTGGAAGTTAAAGTTTTAACTTTTTAAACTTGTAATTGTACCATAAGAAATATTACGCGTATCATTTTAAATTATGTAAAATAAGGAAGGATATTAAAAATAATTTTTTTCAAACATAAAATACTAGAGAAACAGTGATAAAACAGGAAAAAAGAAAATAAATCTTATAAAAATTAAATTTTTTAATAAAATATTTATTAGAAGGTTAATAATGTCCGGAATACTCAGTCTTTGAAACACTTCTTTATCCCTCTTTTAGTTCATAATTTTTTTCTTTCTTTCTTTTTGAGAGTGTAAGTTTTTTTATTTCAAAATAATAATAACTATATTATCATATCAAATATAAAATAAAATAAAACATTATTTTATAAAAACGGAGGTGGGACTACAAGTTCCCAAAAAACATGAATAGTTATATTTTAAAATAGTTATTTGTAGATTTTGTTTTAGAAAATAGTATTATTTAGGTTATGATGTAAGGGCTCTTATCTTATCACCTATATTTTTTAATAACTTTAAAGTTCCGCTTGGCATATGTCCAAGGGAAGAGATAACGATCGGTAAAAAAATATAATTTGTGAATTTGGAATATTTCATTGTTTTTTTTTTCTCGGCTATATCAACCGGATTAGAATTTAAATTTTTTGGGAAAGAAGATACACATGTGAAGTCCCAAATTAAGGATTTCCCTAAAGACCAAGGCACGGAAGTTAAGCCATCTGGTCTTAAGCCATCATCTAATGATAAATTTGTAGGCTCCAGGATGTTTGGTATTCGGGCCCTGGTAAGAGAACGGCTAATAGTTAATTAATTGCTGAATGCCTTGAAAGCCTATCTTGTATAACAAAAAAAAGTCATATTATCATTTTTATTTATTTGAGAATGATTTATTTGGATATTATTATATAGTTTAAAATAACTTGCAAACTATGTATAAAATAATTTATAAGAAAAATAATTCAAAATACGTATAAAAAATTTATGATTGATAATTAAAAATTTACAAAAATATATATTATATAAAATAATTTTAATGATTAAATTGTAGCATGAGATATGTATAGTAGAAATTTAAATTTATTTAAATATTTTTCCTTAAAAAATCAGTTCATTCGTAACAGTAAAAACAAGTTTTTAAAATGATACTAAACAATTAGAAGTTTAAATAAGACTTTAGGTGGTAAAATATTATATATTTATTGAATACCGATAGTTATACCGTCTTCATTCCAGTTTCTAAATCGTATTTAAAAAATTTTTTTAAAAATGAAGAAATATATAAAATGTAAAGGAAAACAAAATTAAATATTATTTATACTTATTATTTGATAGATTGTCTTGGAAAGAAAATATTCGAAATGCCACAATGTTATAAATAAAATTACAATATGACTTGTGACATAAATTTTTTGAAATTAAGCTATAGACTTCGCCCATCTCCGCTACATAACTTATGCATCCTACTCATCCTTCGCCAACTTTCATAAAAAAATTAATGAAAATTGAAAAAAAAATTTCCAAGCAGGGACTCGAACCCAGGTATTAAAGAAATGAAACTGATATATTAATCTATACTCTTGCCCTACATAAGGACTCTTTTAATTAAAAAAAATTGAGTTTTTAAAAAAATTTTGGGCTCAAGTGAAATATTATATTATCAAACAACATACGATGCGATGCGCGATGCAAAATTTGAATGTAGGCACATTTTTTTTAGAACCTAATGTAAATCAATATTTATCTTCACCATTTTTTAATTAGCCCTATTCGATTCCTTTGAGGGAATCCAATGATTACTATTCCTTAATTATACCACAATACGAATAATAAATTATTTGATTACATTGAATAGTTCTATTTAATGTTTTCGATTTTTTAAAAACAACTAACTCAATACTTTAACCAGAAAAATATAGCCCAAGTCTCGAGATATAGGTAATGATGTCTAGACCTTTGTATCATTCTAAGAGCAAAATCTTCAGGATTCCGTAATATTGAAAAGTAAGCTTAATAAAACTTGGACTGACATCGTTTTTAAACTAGTATTATATTATAATATTCATTTCAAACTTTACCATATAATCCAAGTTTGAAAAACCTGAAGACTTTTAAAAAAATATTCTTGTTTCAATTCTAAATATATATTTTTTTAAAAAACAAGTTGTTTTGGTGATAATTTTAAGGGATTAGGTTCTGGTTGCGCTGTGTTGATAAGTAAACGGTTCTGAAATATTTTTTAAATAACTTCTGTTTCCTATTTGAAGACCTAGATTCACTTCCTAGATTTTCTCTGTTTCTTAGGGGATTTCGGTTTCAATCTCTAGAAGTAATATATTTATAAAATACCACAGTAAAAGTTTAATACAGCGATTCTAAATGATAATGAAGAAACTTTTCTTTCTTCTGTTCATTGTATTTATTAAGCTGAAGATTGTCCCCGAGACCAGAATTTAGAGGTGTGATGTGATGAAATAAATAAGTTTCGACATTTTAAACAAATGTTAAATTGTTAAAAAAAACAAAACTAATGACACTGCCAATTGGAAATCACCATATAGTTTATAATAATATATATACAAATAAATTCAAAGATTTTTGCTCAAAATTTTTTCTTTAGATATTTTTTTAAACTCTGATTTTTAAAAAATAAATACAATGTGTCTTTGAGCAATAAACTGTCTATAAAAAAAATTCTTTCTAAAGTGCTAAACAAAAAATTCAAATTAATTATACGCCGAAATCAAGTAAGAAACATCTTCATCCTTGTTAGCACGAGCGTTGGCAGTGTATTGGCAAAATATATCAAGATCATCTTCTTATCTAATATCAGGTCCAATCTAAGAAAATAAATATATAAAATAAATTATGAAATCTTAAAATTAGCAATTTACATATGGTTTAATTCCTCTGAGAATAAAATGGGCTTCTCTTTGAAATGTAGGATCCCTTAAAATGTAATCAACCTATAAAAAAATATATAGAAAAATAGTAGTTAATTAAAATGAAAATTAATTATTTTACTCTAAACGTTACTTCAAAAAAAAAAACGCGTTACTTCGTTAAGCTTTAATAAAGGAACGTTTTAACATTACCGGGGTTACTTTGTGAAAAAGGAAACATATTACCTTGCTAAATGAAAAAAATGTGACGTTACTCAAAGAAATAAGAAAAAAAGTTAAGGTTCTAAAAGAATTAATTCACAAAATGAAAAACAAATAAAAATATTATATAAGGTAATGGAACCTATTGAGCCATTAAGAGCAAAACAAATTTGGGTTAATAAAAATAAAACTGCGATATTTTATTGTAAAAATCAAATAGATAAATATCTAAAATGTATTTTTCTTGTGAAATCCCAACGTATACCTAGGATAGCTTGTTGATGCTCATTTCTCAATATTCATGAATTAAAGGATAAAAAAATGATATAATAATAATGGAATTTTACTTGAATAGCGGCTGAAATTAACTCTTCATATGTCATCGGCATATTTAGGGGATCTACGTAAAACATAGCCTCCACATAATAAGGACCATTAAGAGAGGGACTAAAACTTTTGGCCTTTTTGAATGATTTGTTGGCTAATTCATTACAAATAAATATTTAAATGTCAAGTAACTTAATCGAATTGATGAAATGTATAATATATCTCATCCACTTGATTTAACCTTATGAAAATATATTCTTTATTTTTTCATTTTTTAAAATTTCGTTATTGGTTGATTTGATATGTAATAACCTTGATTTAAACTAAAATATGATATGAAAGTTAAAGAATTTTATTTTATTTGAGATTGGAACTAAAGAAGACAATATTTTTCCAATTCGATGTAAGTTAAAATTTTTACATTTATTTTTTTTATTAAAAAATTTAATTCAAAATAATGTATCCAGTAAATTTGGGGAAAAGAACTCCCTTCCGACCAGAGGAGCCCGGCCTAACTATGGTTAATTTCCTGAGATATTACTCTTAAATATTGAATAGTAAAAGAAGGAATTAAAATATTCATCCGTTTACAAATAGTAAAATGCGCATATACAATTTGTTAAACCTTTTGTCTTGTTGTCTATCTCTATATAATCTTTGAAATCATTGTGTAATACATTATGAGTCTTGGTTAGTCGTTTTAAATGATACAAATTTTTCCGATCTCTATCAACATGACTACCTCTAATCAAATAAGATTCATCTTCTATTTCGATGGTTCCATGCTATGATTAAATATTCATAATTTTGTAGCAAACAATTATACAATCTTCTCTATTAAATAAAAAATAATAATATTGAAAATGAAATTATTTTTCACACCTACCAAATATCCGAAGTTCGTATTTGCAATCAATCGATAAGCAAAAATTAAACAAATAATAAATATTTATGGATTATCCCTCTCGAAAGGTAAGGTGAGTTAAGTTTGCCATTGATTATACCGGGTGACACAATTTCAATTTAGCAAGAAAAAATATCGTCTTCGAAATTCGTTAATAGATGTCCAAACATTTGTGCCATCTATAACCAAGATCTTCAGGTTTAGGTAATATTTTTTTGGATTTAATGAGTTAGCCCTTTATATAAAATCGGCTAAAATTGAGCCGTTTAATTAACAGATCGCATATAAAATATAGAATTAAACATATAGTCGCATGAGAATTAGAATATTCTATTTCCACATTATATGATTTTACAGGAGAGCAATTTTAAAAATTAAACGTTTTCAACGGATTGTTAACCTAGTATCGGATTTGATTTTAGTTATTTTATAAAAATTTTTAGTTTAAATAGAAATGGTATAATTAAAAATTAATTTATGAAAATAAGTCATTTTTGGCAAAAGGGGAGATTGAATAAAATAATTCTCATGCGACGATTTTATGGTTATAATTTAAAAAAATAATAATTTCATAAATATAAATGTTATCATCTTTGCGATTCAGTTTTTTTTATTGCCTTATTGGGAATCAGTTATACATAGCTATATTATATAGGCAAGTCAAGCCTTAAGAATCTTAAAATCATATAACTTTGATTTTATCTCATAAAATTTTTGATCATTATTATTGCTTTTCTAAGTTTATGCTTATCAGGGTTAAAGGTTGAAGAAGATGTAAAATAAATACTTTAAATTTTTTGGAAGAAAATAACATTAATGTACAATGAAATTTTATTTTTTTAATTATTTATACTTTCTGTTATAATTTAAAATAAATTATAACCTTTTTGGAATAGTTTGAAATTTTTCTACAAAAATATTTTATAAATAATTGGCAAATTTGGCCAAAGAAAAGGTAAGGGTTCTGATTACTACCCACTTGATAATACTTATGATATTGTGAATTTAGTTCAGTGACGACCTTGTTTTTAGAATATGAATTCCTTATTTCGAAGTTGATTTAAAATTAACTGATAAGAATATTCCACTATTTCCTAGGGAATTTGGGAAAACCTGATTTATTCCAATGATTTTTCTTATGGTTGATTTTAAATGAGGAGGGTTAAGAAATGACTTTTAATTTAGATTTGTTTGATGACCACAATAATTTTTGGTATGATTTATGATTTGAGATAAATTTTGCCAAAAGTCGAACAAGCCAATTTTTGAGAAAATTAAAATTAAAAGAAATGGGAGTCTGGAGGTTTTGTTTTTGTCAAATTTTAACATTTTCTTTTAAGATGTTAAGTTTCACATATTCTTAAATGAAATGTTTAATTTCATTCAAAAAAAATCGAACGATTTGTAGAAGAAAGTTTTCAAAAATGACATTTTTCTGATTTTTTTGAGGCACCTTATTATATATATAAAATTTTTGAATATTTCTTATTTTAAATAAAATCTCATCTATTTGCATAATTTAAACATTAATAAAAATGTTAAATTAGTTTGGCTTTGGCGTGCTTGAACAAATATATTAAATTGTAATTTCGATAATTGTAAACTTTAATAAGGATAATTTATATGTTAACCATTATATTTTCTTTTTTGTCTTCAACGATTATGCCCGTAAATTTGTCCTTGTAAAACCCTCTATAAAATTGGTATTTTTCTCTTGGGTTCGGGTAGATCGTCGGATTGCCATCTTTATGTTCAATGAAAAAGTTAGAACTCAATACATGATCTGTCATGGGATATAATGTTAAGTGTAAACAGCTTTCCTCAATTTCTTCTGGCAAATTATTTTGCTGTATAATATCATCCAAATGTCCATTTTCTACATCTAAATATGCCAGGGACCATTGATTAAGACGAATTTCTAAAAAAAATATAAATATTTAAATTTATGTTCTTTAAATCAAAATTACTATGACCACCATGGCCATAAAAAAAATCTTTATAAAATTTTGATCTTAGAAATATATATACCGTGGAAATCATAATAAATTTAAATAATTTATGTAAATATTAAAAAACAAATAATAAAATAAAATGCATCGAGAAAAACTTATAATCTTTTATTTTCCAATATTTTTTAAATAAGTTATTAACCAGCTTTATAAAAATTAAATAAAGATTACCTATTTGCGTGGTCAAAAACAGATAAAATATAATTTGGACGTTGATCATTTGAATTTGATTAGAACATTGATTTTAATTATTTATAAAAAAATTTATGCTTTAATCAATATAATTTGGAAATAGTATAACTTCTTAAATTTATTTTTCTACCTTTATAAAAGAAAATTTTTTAAAACTATTTTAAATATGGATCATGTATATATTTATTTTAAATAGCCTAAAATTGTATTGCATTAAAAGTGTTAGTAAATGTAGTATTTTTGTTCAAATATTTGACATACCTTAATTACTGTAATACAATATAATTGTAAATATATATTTTTTTAATTTAGATATATTTGATTAAAGTATAACAGTATATTATTTTTTTATCCTGGTCGTGACATTTGATTTTCCTAGTGATGAACAAGAAAAGAGTCTACAAAGCACGATATATATAAAAATAAAATAAAATGAAACTTCCTGTTGTCTCATTAGGAAAATCGTGTTAAATTTTTATTTAACAAGTCTCTGGAATAAAGTTTAAATTGGGAATGAGTGGCAAGAAATGCTAAATCACTTGGAGAAAGTATTTGCAAGCCAAAATAGCTTTGTAAGGCTTCTTTTATGTTTTTGACGATTATGAATATTTTATCTAATTAAAATTTTTTTAACATAATAAATATTTTACAAATAAATTTATATTTAAAAACTTTGATCACAAATTTTTAGTAAAAGAAAAAAAAATATTATCATTCGATCATTAGCTTGATCAATAACTTCATATATTTCACATAATGAGACGTGGCTCATTACTTGTTCGGGATTTTACTTGTGTAGATCTTCCGTCTCTCCACAATCATCGAGTTGGTCAATCAAAATTTACCCACAAAATTTTATGAAATTCACCTACCCATATTATAATTCCTCTATATAGTAGGAACAAAAGCGATTGTTGGAACAATCTTAATGCAATTTTTAGCGCTTGAGCAAGAAGACCTACCTTAACCAAGGACATATGAGATTCATAAAAATAAAAGTGCAAGTAAGACAGTACACTTGTTGTGGCCCAACATAAACAAAGATATAGAGACATGGGTGAAAAAATTTAGAATGTCAGGAGCAGCATTTATTTAATATTTTAAAATTAGAATTAACTTAAATAATAATTTTTATAAAAAATTATAAAAATTAAAATATGCCTTCTAGACTCCAAAAAAATATCATTACCAAAAAAATTTTTAAATGAAATGTGCAAAAAATAGCTGAAATATAGTTTATTATAAGGCTAATATTTTTTTAAAACAATTTCAAAATCTCTGGAGGTGAATTTATACCGCATTTATATATCTTTATCAAACACTCTTTTAAAAAACATATAGAGTTTTAAAATATTCTAAATAAATTTTTTTATTTATATTGATACGCGCTTTACATCAGGATCTATATCAATATTCCAAATATCAAATATTTACGCTGATCTATCTTAATTATTGTATAGTATTGTTTGTTTTGATTTAAGAGATGAAATTAAAAAATTTCTCTATTGCACTATAACTAATTATCTAATTAATACATTAATAATATAATTATAATAATGATCTTATACAATATATAATCTCCATAATCTATAAATGATATTTTTCCTATTATCTTAATATTATAAAATTGAGATACACTATAAAATCTAATGTAAAATTTCTAACCTCCACCCGGCCAATCAGGCCCGACCATTCAAGTTTGGAATCATTTTTAAATTGAGGTTTGGCTTTGGAAAAGGAAATTTTTTTTTCTACAACGGCAGAATTACTATTATGCATTTTGTAAACATATATAAATAAATTGAACGGGCAAAGTTCATTGACAAACAAAGAGTTCACCCTCAATGTTCACCTTTAAAAAAAGGAACACGTTAATGTTTAAGATTTCATTTGATATTTAATTTAATATAAATGAATACCATATATTTTTTAAATTATTAATTTTTAATATATGAATAACTTTTATATGTCATAGTGTTGTTAAATTACTTAACTTTGACCATCTCTCTTGTAGTTTAGTCAAGTTTTTAACCTAAAAAATCTAAATTAAGCCTTTAAGTTGAGTCTCAACTTGAAGATTGATTAGAATATTTTTGGATAAATACATAGCTACGCTGTTTTATAGTTGACTAACGTTAGGTAATTATAAAATTTATTATTTTAAAGTATATAAGTTTATAATACTTTGTGTTCGATTATGAAAATATATAAACCTTAATAAAAACTTAAAAATAATAGCGATATATCAAATAATCACACTATAAATAAATAAATAAATTCTAAAAGATATTAACTATTTCATATCTATTTATATAATATTTAATGATTTTTACTTTACATAATTGTTAAACATGGATTATTATTTTATTATAATGGTTATTATTTAGTGCGAATTTTTGTATCTTACATTCATTAAATTAACATCATTTATATTAACTAACTTAATTTTTTTATTTAATTGTTTTAATAGATTTTTTGTATATATAAAGGATAAAATTATTATAGTTTTATTAGTCATATTAAAAATGTAAAATTTTAAAATATATTATATATAAAATTAAATTGTTTATTTTAAAATAAAAATAAAATAATCTCGTAACATTCATCTATTTTTAGAAAACTTTAATAACTATTATTATAATCATAATAATTTAAAGCCTATGAAATACATCTAAAATAAAATATTAACAGGATAGATCAAATCTCGTTAAATTAGATAAAGATTTTAAAACTAATATTTTATTTTTTGGGCATATTTTACATATAGTTTAGGATTGTTGTCATCCTTCATTTAAGATAAATTATTGAAATCAAATATTTTATAAGGATATAATTTTTTTGGTTTGATTTTTCCTGTGGAAATAGATGAATCGGGAATTCAATATAACAATAAATTCATGTAAACGTATTCTTTTTTAAAGATAAACTTTGAACGTGAACTCTTCGTTTTGTCAATGAACTTTGAACGCGAACGGGTTCAACTTTATGTTTACAGTATACGTAATAGTAATTCTGTCATTGGCAAAATTTCTTTTTCCAAGGTTAAACCTCAATCTAAAATTAATTCCGAATTAGTTGATCCTGACGGATTGACCGGGTAATAGGTTAGAAATTTCACGTTAGCATAGTCTCTTTTAATTTTACAATATTAAAATGTTAGGAAAACTATCATCAATAGGTATTGGAGATTCTATATTGGATAAGATCACTATTATAATTATTTTATTAATTGTATCAATTAGATAATTAGTTATATTGCTGAAATTTTTTTTGATTTGACCTGCAATACTATACAATAATTAAGATAGATCAACGTAAATATTTGATATTTGGAATATTGATATAGCTTGTAATATTTACTTCAGACCTTTACGTTTATCAATATAAATATAAAATTTCATTCAGAATATTTTAAAACTCTATTTTTTCTTAAAAAGTGTTTAAAAAGGTATATAAATGCGGTATAACTGCACCTCAGGAGATTGTAAAATTGTTATAGCCTTATGATAAGTTATATTTCTGCTCTGTTCATATATTTCTATTAAATGTTTTTGGGAATAATATTTTTTGGAGTCTAGATAATACATTATAAAATATAGCATAATGAATATCTACTTAATAAATATATATGATGTAATATAAAAAAAAATTTCATGTGTCTTGAAATAAGAGGGAAAAGGGGGTGTTTCAAAGAAACAATTGTGATTTCCTTTTGAAATTTCAAATTCCATATTTTGTTTAAGGGAAATAGATTAATTTTTAACTCCCATCCTTATTTTTTTTTACCCAATTGATTTAAAAATTTTGGAACAGGGGGTTTATCAAAACATTAAAAATTAGAGGGAAAAAATAAAAGAATTTAAACCTATATTTATTGCAAGAGATCAGAGTTTCTATTAACGGGAAATGAGGCAATACGTGACACATCCCAGACAGGTCATTTGGCTGCCAAGCCAAGTGGGACACTTATCATCCTCATTTAGGAGACCTAACGACTTCAAACTATTGGGGAAACCGGCCGAAATAACTCAAATTCGCAGATCAACCTATTTAGATTATTATGTCGCAAAAAACGGCCAGATGCTTAGTACCTTTAGAAAAATATTAGAGTTTAAATCGGATTTCCGGATTTTTATTATAAAATGGCTGCAGGCACGTAAACAAAAGACAGAACTGGAGACACCCCCTCCCCCTTCAACTTCAACTTAGAAGGCAAATAATTGAGTATCTATAAAAGATTGAAAACGGAAAATTTATCATATATATTGGGGAAGGGGGTGGGAGGTGATGATTTTTGATATATACTTTAACAAATATATCTAAATTAAAAAATATAATACAATTAGACTGTATTGCAATAATTAGGGTGTGCCAAATATTTGAACAAAAATACAACATTTACTAACGCTCTTAATACAATACAATTTTTGGCCAAAAATAAATATAAAAATGCTCAATATCTAAAAATAGTTTCAAATAGCAGTAAGACTATATTATAAAATTTTTTTTTATAAAGTTAGAAAATAAATTTAAGAAGTGTCATACTGTTTCCAAAATATATTGATTAAAGCATAAAATTTTTTTTAAATTTATCAAAGTTCTAATCAAATTGGAATGATAACGTCCATATTATTTTTTATATGTTTTTAACGACGCAAATAGGTAATCTTTATTTAATTTTTATAATGTTGGGTAATATCTTCTTATAAAAAATATTGAAAAACAAAAAAATTATAAGCTTTTTTACAATGTATTTTATGATTTGTTTTCTTCATTATTTACATAAATTATTTCTTAAATTTATTATGATTTCCACCTTATATATATATTTTCTAAGATCAAAATTTTATAAAGATTTTTTTTTATATTGCCATAGTGGTCATAATAATTTTGATTTGATAACGAAGATAAATTGAAATATTTATATATTATTTATATGATTTATTTTAGAAATGTGTCATAATCAATGATCCCTGGCATATTTGAATGTACAAAGTGAACATTTGGATCATATTATGCAGCAAAATATAAATTTACCAGAAGAAAAGGAAAGCTATTTACACTTAAATTATATCCCATGAAAGATAATGTGCTGAATCCTAATTTTTTCATTGAACATAAAGATGGCAATCGGACAATCTACCCGGACCCAAGCGAGAAATACCAATTTTATAAAGGGTTTTACATGGACAAATCTAGGGGCCTAATCGTTGAAGACAAAAAAGATAATATGATGGTTTTCAATACAACATATAGATTATCATTATTGAAGTTGCCCTTTTTAGAAATTAATCATATTCTAAAATAAATAGAATTTGAGGAGCCTTAATAAATCGAATTAGTAATGAATATTTTTTTTTCGCCAATTTAATTTATTTGTTCAAGCATGCCAAAGCCAAACTAATTTAGTATTTACATGCTAGATAAAATAGATTTTTTTAAAATTCAATGTTTAAATTATGCAACTTGAAGAAATTTTATTTAATAAAAAATAAACTCGAACCACATTTTTATCCCCATATTATTTTTGATTGAATAAAATAACCTAAAGATTCCTAAATTCAACTAATCAAAGTTCTTAGACATTTTCTGATAACATTAATCAACAGATTCGGGTAGAAAATTTGTATCTAAATTAATTAACAAATATTTTAAAATTAATTCGATGTAATTGTACTATTTATAGCATGTTTTAACTAGATTTTTAATACTAAAAATATGCAAATAGAAAATTAGACAATTTTTCTTTAACATTCTTAATAAAAATTTTACAAAATTTAATGATAAATATTAAAAAATTTACTATATATAATAAGATGCCTCAAACTAAAAACTTTCTAACTAAAGCGCATTATTAGAATTTTTTTAAAAGTAAAATTATATTTAAGAATATATATAAAAAAAACTTAACCTCAAATTTTTTTTGAATTTAATCAAGTCGGTTTTTAAGAAATTAAGATATAAGAAAATGTTTTTGACAAAATAAAAATCTCGAGGCCACCATTTAATATTTATTTTTTTCAAAAACCCGCTAAATTTATGCCAATGTTTTGCAAAATTTTCTCTAATCGTAAATAATCTTTCGAACAAATAAAAAAATGTTATTATTATGTGTTATAGAAGAAAAAAAAACTTGAGTTATATTTTTCTTCAAATCATAGAATTTTCTTTCTCTTATCGACATAATAAAATTACAAAAAAAAAATTTGGAGATGATAAGTTATATATATATTCTTTAATAAATTAACAAAATTTAGTAAATAAAAAATAACAAATGATGGGTTTCAGTGTTGGAGAGATTTCTAAAATGTGATATTTTTATGAGTCATCCGGTATAATCAAAAGATAACTTAACTTGCCTTACTTCTTTAGAGGAATAATCCATAAATTTATTATTTTTTAATTTTTCCATATCGATTGATTGAAACTACGGACATCGGATATTTGGTGGGTGTGAAAAATGATTTCATTTTAAATATTATTAATTTTTATTTGATAAAGGAGAGCTTCAAATTTATGTTTACTACAAAATTATTTAAATGTTTATTCATAGCATGGAACGAAAAAATAAAAGATGAATCTTATTTGATTAGGGGTAAACCTGTCGATATAAATCGAAAGAATATGTATCCCTTAAAACGACTATCCAAGATGACCCATTATGTACAATATAATAATATATTTATAAAAATAATCATTTATTTAGATAATTTTTGATCACTTCGGTAAATTAGGCAACATGTAATCAACGCGTGTATATTGGAAAAATTTTGTTTTAACATAAAATTAAATTTATTTATAAAATTTAAATAATTTTAGAAGTAAAAGAAATTTATCACATGCTTAACATTTATTTTTCTCTTCTGTAAAGAATGGAGTTTATCTAAAATATGTTAGATGGCAGTTCATTATATTTTATCTATGTCCTAAATATTTGCGATTTTTGGAATAGGATTATTTGTAATGTACTAAACATAAAAGCCAGATGCAATTATGAGGGGTTTGAATGAGGAAAAAGCGAATCTACGAAATTCAGGATGATGAGTGGCAGTGGCGTATCCAGGATTTTCTTATAGGGGGGCAAAAATTTTTTGGGGGCTTCGTTCCCAAACCCCTTTTACCTGGCCTTCGGCCAGCTTTTCCCCGGCCTTCGGCCGGGTCTTATTTAGCTATTCTATTAAATTATGAATAATTTAATAATAATTATATTTCTATTTTTAACTATTATTTACTAATTCGTGCTTATGGATAGGATATTACAAGCCTCTTTTTTATTATTTCAAGTTAGGTATATTATATTTAATAAAGTTTTTTTAAATGTAAAGGTTTATTTATATGTAAAGTTGAAATAAAGTGTAATGTCATTTTTTTTATAAAATTTGCTTTAAAAACTAGCCTCAGCTTAAATTCTCATACAATATAAGTAGAATATAATTTTTTTTATTGAAAATACTAATAGTAGTTTAAAATATTGACTAGAAAATAATTAAATTAACAAGTTTTTTTTAACTTCTTATCAAATACAAGATTTTTAATTATTTCGTTTGTCTTTGGAACCAAATCTCTGTGTATATTTAACAGAGCTAACCCATTTAGCCGAGATTCAGTACTTCGTAAATATGTTTTCAACCTTCTCAAGTTGGAAAAAGTCCTTTCATTCGTACATGTTGTAATAGGCAAACATGCAAGAATATAAAACAACTTCGAAATATTAGGAAATTGAGCCAAGGTTTCTTTACACCGATTGAGCGCATCAATAGCATGCTCAGGTAAAATAGCGAAACGTATAAATATTTATACCACAATTCGAATTCACTGATTAAATTTATTTCAGTATCAATCTCATAGGAATAAAATTTTTCTAAATATTTAATTTTACCAATAGTGGCATTAGAAAATGAAGAAGGATCTTTGGGTAATAAAACTTGAAGATTGCTAAAGACTTGTTTTTTATCTAAAACCCGTACTTTTATTTGCTATAAAAAAGTATCTAAGAATGGGATGAAAATGGATATTTTAGAATATTCTTCAGTTGAGCCAATATTTATTTTCATCTCAAAAATGGCCTAGGTGCTAGACGAGGTTTAATTAGTATTATATCATAAAATTTAGCCTTCGATTTAACGTCTAGATAAATATTATACATTCATTCTTATTGTATCTACCTGTTCATGTATATTTTCCGCCAAATCAATAACTTGAACCAAATCTAAATTTGGTTTTTGTAAATTTCTACAAAGTAGTGAGCTAAAAATAATTTATTGATGCAACTAGCAGCAATGATAAACTCTGATTGATCAATTGAATTGAATAATGATATCGCTGCTAACGACACATTACTTTTTTTCATGCTCAGCCTTATTTATAAATTATCGTTTGATTTCAATCTCTTTGACTAAATATTTTTACATTTTATTAATATTTTTGAATAATATGTTGGAAAATTAATATTCAAATATTTGTAAAATTTTGATTTGTGTGGGTAAGGGGGGGGGGGTCTGGGGGGTGGGGGTAAAATTTTTATTAGCTTAAAATGATATTTATGAAAATAGTCAAATTTGCGATGGGGGGGAATTTCCCCCTTTCCCCCCATTGGTTACGCGCCTGATGAGCGGGAATTAAATTTTAATTTAATTTTGGTTCTTCATTTTAGGTAAAACCTGCCTATTGGATAATCCTTTATCAAAGATTAGTTTAAATAAGTTTTTTTTATATAAAGGCTAGTCATTCTCCCAGTGAAAAATAGTAGTTAAATGGGTAGGTTCAATTTATATTTTTTTTAAATCTTCAATATTTATTTTTAAGAAAAGTTTATTTAGTGCAAAATTTATAGAAATGGATGGTGAAGGGCTCATTAATTTCTTACAGATAAGTTTTTAATTTACATTCTTGTTAAATTAGTTGGTAGTGAAAATTAGGATATCCCAAAGCTAAAATTAGGTTTTACCTTACCAATCTTGACCAAAATAATTTTATTCTGTTAATTTAATTTTCGTTTCAATATTCTAATGATGATTTAATATTTTATTTTGGATTATACAAATTTTTTTTCGTAACTTCTTGTTAAGCTATAAACTTCCGATTAATTTTATTTTATATCTATGTTTAAGGAGCTTACATAAAATTTTTAAATTATGGCTAAATATAAAATAGGTGATTTTCATGAATTTTGGGTAAAAAAAAAGGTTTTCTGGTAAAATATGTCGTAAAAATTTTACAAAAAATGAACATAAGTAAAAAACTAGATATAAAAAATATATCTCTTTACAACAAATATAAGTTAGGTTTTTATGCTTAAGTGCTAAAAAGCTATTTACATTAAGATTATTCCGTCAATCACTTCAGTCCTTATTATATAAATGAATCATAATATGTGTAAGTAAAATTTTTGCTGGTAACTTTGATTGACCAACTCGTTGATTGTGGAGAGAGGGAAGATCCATGTAGTATCCCGAATAATTAATGGGCCACGCCTCATTATTTAGAATATATGATGCTATTGATCAAGCTTATGATCGAATGATAACATTATTTACTAAATTTTTGTGATCACAGTCACTTTCTTTTTAAATATAAAATTATTTTTAAAATATTTATTATATGTTATAAAAATTGTAATTAGATAAAATATACTTAAAATAATAATTGCCAAAAGCAAGAACAGCTTTCAATCTAATCTATCTTAGTTGCAAAAATTTTATCGGCTTGATTTAGCAATTTTTGTTCCGAATTCCTAATTTGAACTTATTTATGAAACTTGTTAAATAAGAATTTCGCATTCGATTTTCATAGTAAGGCAACAAGTTTTTATTAATTTTTTTTATATATACTATGCTTTGTAGCCACCTTTTCTTGTTTACCACTAGGAAAGTATATCAAATAAGATGACTAGTTAGAAAAAGGGAACACTCTAATGGTAAATCTAATGCAACAAATTAAAGCTAAGTAGTTCAAATTTAAAAGTAATGTGTATTTAATATACTAAAACACGCCAAGAGAATACCTGCACCATTTTGAAGGTGGGTATATTACTCTGATAGTTCTAGGTTCAAATCCATGTATAGATCATATTTTTTTCTGAAGTCAGCTAGCTGGTTCCTCGATGCGGGGGAGGGCGGGTGATATATAGGATATATAAAGCAACCGGGTCCTAATGTTAATATATATTTAAAAACTAAGTGGGTTTCGTCATTATTTAGCAAATTGCTACCGCCCCCCCCCCCCCAAAAAAAAAAATTTGCGATGTTTTATAAATACTATTTAAAGCAAACATCCCCCCCCCCCTCACTTCCCAATTCCTATAAAGGTCTATAATTTTTTAAGCACTGATAATTTATTTTAGAGAAAATGGTGTAACCAAAATTATTTTAAAAAATATACCCCTTAAATTCCCCCCTTCTCCTAAAAATTCTTTCAAAAACTAGAAAGAATTTATGGAATGAAATACCATCCAAAACGTTTACCTTTAGAAAATATGGGAATAAGTTTTAAATCTGAATTACAAATTTTTATCATAAAATGGCAGCAGTCGCGTAAACAGTAGGGAGAGACCCCCCGACCTTGACCTTAGAAGGCAAATAATATATAATTTATTATCTAAAAAAGATTGGAAACGGAAAATTTATCATATATTAGGGATAGAGGGGGGTGGGAGTCGGTGATTTTTAATAAAAATTTAAAACATATTATAATTAGATTGTATTGCAGTAATTAGGGTAGTCAAATATTTAAACAAAAATACTACATTTCATGCTCAATATCTTAAGTTTCAACTAGCAACAAGGCTATATTTTAAAAAAAAACTTTTTTATAAAGGTAGAAAAATAAATTTAAGAAGTCATACTGTTTCCAAATTATATTGATTAAAGCATTAAAATTTTTTTAAAAAATTTTTTAATCAAATTCAAATGTTCAACGTCCAAATTATTTTTTATCTGTTTTTGATCACGAAAATAGGTAATCTTTATTTAATTTTTATATAACGGGGTATTTCCACGGTATATTGCTAAGATCAAAATTTTATAACAATTTTTTTTTAATATTGCCATAGTGGTCATAATAATTTTTAATTGATAACGAAGATAAATTAAAATACTTATATATTGCTTATATGATTACTTTTTAGAAATGTATAATCAATGGTCCCTGGCATATTTAGATGTACAAAGTGGACATTTGGATGATTTTACACTGCAAAATATGAATTTACCAGAAGAAAATGAGGAAAACTATTTACACTTAACATTATATCTTATGACAGATAATGTGTTGAGTTCTAATTTTTTTATTGAACATAACGATGGCAATCGAACGATTTACCCGGACCCAAGCAAGATATACATATTTTACAGAGTGTTTTACATGAACATATCTACGGGCATAATCGTTGAAGACAAAAAAGATAATACAATGGTTTTCAATACAACATATAAATTAATATTATTGAAGTTTCCCATTTTCGAAATTAACTCTCATATTATAAAATAAATAGAATTTGAGACACTTCATCCTAATTCAATCCATTAGTTACAAATTTTTTTTTCGCCATTTATTTCATTTGTTTAAGCATGCCAAAGTCACTAATTTAGTAATTTTATGCCTGATAAAGTAGCCTTATTTTAAATTCAATGTTTTAAATTATGCAACTAGAAGAAATTTTATTTAATAAAAATGAACTCGAACCACATATTTTTGATTGAATAAAATAACATAATGATTTCTTAATATAGGTAACTAAAGTTATCAATAATATTAATTAGCAAATTAGGGTAGAATATTAGTAGCTAAATTAATTAACAACTATTTTAAAATTAATTCGTTCGTAATATACTATTATAGTATGCTATAACTAATAGAACAATTTTTCTTTAACACCCTTAATAAAAATTTCATATTCATTTGAGAATATATGAAACTTAACATCTTCAAATTTTTTTGAATTTGATCAAATCAGTTTTTTTTCTGAAAATTAAGATAAAAGAAAATTGTTAGGATTTGACAAAAAAAAATCTCGAGACCCCATTTATTTTATTTTTTTTTGCAAAAACTAGCTTGATTTATTCCCATTATGTTGGACTATAGCCGCTAGACTTTTTGCAAAATTTTCTCTAATCATTAATCATATTTCAATCAAATATGATATTATTATGTGTTATAGAAGAAGAAAACAAAAAAAAAAGACAAATCCAATATATATTTTGGGAAATCTAGCTTATTTATTTAATTTTTGAAAAATTGAAGGTCTTGAGTTAATATGTTTGGTCAAATCGTAGAATTTTTTTTTCTCTTATTGACATAATCAAATTACAAAAATTTTTTTTAGAGATTTTAAGTTTTAGATATTCTTTAATTAATTAACATAAATTTAGTATAAAAAATAAACAAATGACGGGTTGTAGAGTTGTAAAGATTTAAAAGTGTGACATTTTATTGTTTCACCTGGTAGAATCAAAATCTAATTTAACTCGCCTAACTTCTCGAGAGGGATAATCCATAAATCTTGATTATTTGTTTAATTTTTCCATATCGATTGATTGGAAATACGAACTTCGGAATATTTCGTGGGTGCGATAAATGATTTTATTTTAAAAACTAATGTTTTTTAATTGATAGAGAATAGTGTATAATTTGCGTTTATATAAAATTATTTCAATGTTTAATCCTAGCACGGAACCATCGAAGTAGAAGAGGAATCATATTTGATTAGGGGTAGACCTGTTGTTATAGATGGAAAGAATTTGTATCCCTTAAAACAACTATCCAAGATGACCCATAATGTACTACAGAATGATCTTAAAGATTATATGATAGACAACAAGACAAATGGCTTAAAAAATTGTATATGCACGTTTTATTCCTTCTTTTAATATCAAATATTTAGTAGTATTATCTTAGGAAATTATGTGTAGTTAGGCGACCGGGCGCCTCTGCTGGGAAGGGAGATCTTTTACCCAAAATTTACTGGATAAATTTTATTTTGAATTAAAATCTTTAACATAAAAAAAGTAAAAATCATATCTATCAAATTGGAAAAATATGGGATATATTTTCAGTTAAATCAAGTGGATGAGAAACTATTTTTATTTATTATTATATTACATCAATTTGACTAAGTTGATTGACATTTAAATATTTATTTGTAATGAATTAGCCCACAAATCATTCAAAAAGGCCAAAATTTTTAGTCCCCCTTTTAATGGTCCATATTATGTGGAAGCTGTATTTTACGTCGATCTCCTAAGTATGACGATGACATATCCACAGTTATTTTCAGTCGCTGCTCAAGTAATAATTCCATAATATTATATCTTTTTCTATCCTTTAATTCTATTGAGAAATGAGTATCAACAAGCTATTCTGACCCCAGAATATTTATACGTTGGGATTTCACAAAAAAATTAACATTTTAGATATTTATTTATTTGATTTTTGCAATAAAATATCTTTTTTTTATTAACGTGTGTTGATTATTAGTTTTTTATTTTGTGAATTCAATTCTATTTAGAACCTTTATTTTAATGATTCTTCAGTGAGTTTTGAATCGAGTGTTTAATCATTTAGAAAGAAATGATGACGAGTTAATTATATTTTCTTATATATAAAAATTATTTCTGTAAAGTAACGTCCGCCATTCGTTGCTTATTTCAAATAATGAGTATAACAAGAGCGATTTCTTTCAATAATTGATATCAACCCATTTAATTATTATTCTAAATTAAATTTGTATATAATGATGTACCAATAAAATAAATATCTTATAAAATTTAGTCTATTAAATATCGAAATTGTGGATGGATATTGTATTTATTTATTTAAATAGCAAATAATTTTTACGTAAATAATAAATACATCGGTTATTTTACGTGTGTATTTTTTTTCCTCTCTACCACTTTGAACATCAGCATTTTATCTTGCTTAAGAATATTTATGGACTTTTTCCGAGGTTTTTTTCTGGGAATTTTTCTCATGGGATTTATGTACACTCTATGGCATCATCATATTTTATAATCACTCGTTGTGCATCATTTCTTACATTTAAAAAAATTACTATATAACCTATATGGAAAAAAGTTATCAGTTAAATATTGGCACAATTTTTTATTTGTCTAAATTGTTATTTCTATGAATAAATTAGAATATAAAAAATTCGTGTCAAAATTATATATTTGATAATTTATATACTAGTTAACTGTTATTTTGCTATTATTTAATAGATTTCTTAAATAAAAAATGAAATAGAGAAACTAAAAAAAAATAATTCACAAAATGTTTATTTTTCTCCCCTTGCATTTTTATTTTATCAAATAAAATTTTCACATAATAATTTTGAGTAACATTTTTTGGAGGGATATGATTTAGAAACTATTATAAATTATCTCTCAGTTTTTTATTTTTTTTGTTATATTTCCAATCTAAGCCTTAAAATGTTTATCCCAGTTTTAGAAATTTTGAAAAAGGCATTCCAATAGAGACGTTAGATTATATTATTTAATAATATCAATTTATAAAGGAATATAATTTTTAATAATACTTATGTTTTCAGATGATTATTTAACTCTATCCTGGACCAGTATCAAACATTTTTTTACACAAAAAATTAAGGACACTAAGTCTACACTTTGTAAGTTTAGACTGTGCTTTAATTCAAATATTTTAACCTCGATGCCAAACAGCTCATTTCTAGAAAAAAACATGTGAAGGTAAAAATTGAATTCATATTAAATTCTGATAAGGATAAGTAAAAATTTTGATGAGAATCTGAAATAAGGTTGCGTATAAAAATGATCTAATAAGTTTTTTTGAAAGTAAATATCCTTCTCTAAATATTTTTAATAAATTTTCCCTAAAAAATAAATATAATGCAACCCTCTTATCCTCTTCGCCATTTGAACTTGTGTTTAGCAAAGTATTTTGAGCTTAAGCGCCCTTGTTTATTTTATCAAAATTGTGAAAATGAATTGTTGGAAAAAATAAATAAAAAATTATTATAAAAAGAACTTATTTTATAATATATTATTCTTGTATATTTTTTATTTTTAATTATCTATGGGGGAAAAACATTTTATATATCGGGGAAAAAAGCATTTTATATAATATCACATTTTTTTGAGTAACACGTTAATTTTTTGATTATCGAGGTAATACGTTCCTTTGTTTTCAGAGAGTAACGAGTAATGCTAAAACATTCCTTTTTTTTTAAAATCAACAAGTAACGCGTTTTTATTTTTTGCGATATTAATTAATAATTATTAATTTTTATTGATTAGTTACTATTTTTCTATACAATTTTTTAATAGGTTGATTACATTTTAAGGGATCCTACATTTCAAAGAGAAGCCCATTTTATTCTCAAAGGAATTAAACCATATGTAAATTACTTAAATTTTAAGATTCCATAATTTATTTTATATATATATATTTTTTTTTTAGATTGGACCTGATATTAGAAAAAAAGATGATCTTGATGTATTTTGCAATTACACTGCCAACGCTCGTGCTAATAAGGAGGAAGATGTTTCTTACTTGATTTCGGGGTATATTTTATTTGAAATTTTTGTTTAATGCAGTAAAAAGAATTGTTTTTTTGGACAATTCATTGGTAAGAGACACATTTTATTTCTTTTTTAATAATCAGGGTTTAAAAAACATCACCAAAAAAATTTTTGACCTTTGAAGTTATTTATATATATATATTATTATAAATTATATAATGATTGTCAATTGGCAATGTCATTAGCTTGTTTTTTTTAAATAATCAACATTCGTTTAAAATGTCGAAAATTATTTATTTCATCACATCATACCTCTGATTCAAATTCCGATTTCGGAGACAATCTTCAGCTTTATAAAATAGATGAACAGAAGAAAAAACCTTTCTTCATTATCATTTAGAATCGCCGTGGTATTTCATAAATATTTTATGCAGAGATTGAAACCAAAATCGATACCCTAAGAACCGGAAAAAATCTAGGAATCTAAACCAGAACCTTGAATCTGTCTACAAAAATATCTTAAATAGGAAACAGAAGTTATTTTAAAAAAATATTAGAACCGTTAACATTAACACAGTGCAACCGAAACATAGAAACCTTTTAATAATCACAAACTTCAATTTTTAAAAAATATAAATTGGAACAAGAATATTTATTTTAGTCTCCATGTTTTTCATTGATTCACATGGTAAAGTTTGAAATGAATATTATAATATAATACAAATTTAAAACGATGGCATTCAAAATTATATTATACTTACTATACAATAGGCATAGTGATGCTAGACGGCTCGATTTGATGTTTTTAAAAACTCAATTTTTATCCAGATAAATATTATGAAAGCCTAAAGATTTTGCTTCATAGATGGCAACGTTCTAGACTTATACGTTCTAGATTTATGTTCGCTAAATCTAGAGGCTTGGGCAACATTTTTCTGGCTAAAATATTGTGCTAGCCGTTTTATAAAAATTAGCTCAAAACCACCCGCTTAACAATACTAAATAGGCATATTCAATTCACTCAAAAGAATCGAATATGGATAATTAAAAAAGGTTATGATAAATATTGCTTTACGTGGAATCTAAGAAAAAAATGCTCAAATTTTGCATCTCGCATCGTATGTCATATTTATGATCAGTCACATTTATAGAGACTAGGCTAGAAATAAGCATAATTTTAGATAATTTTATTTAAGCAATTGGTTTTTCGAATATTTTCTTTCCATGCCAAGCTATCAAATAATAATTATATGCTTGTTTTCTTTATTATATTTCTTCATTTTTTTTAAAAAAAATTTATACGATTTAGAAATTGGAAAGGAGATGATAGCATAATCGGTAATCATTAAATATACAATATTTTACCACATAAAGTCTTATTTCAAAACATGTCGTAATAAAGTATTATTTTAAAAATTTGTTAAAAGTCAAAACTTTAAGTTCTAAAATATATTTAAACGACGTAAAAAGACTACAAATTAGAATTTCTAGCTTTTCAGGCTTTAATCTTTTTTAAAATAAATGCTAGTGTATTTTATATTTTCATAGGTATAGCACCAATAGAAGGTATCTGCGATGCGCAGAGAAGTTGTTCTTTAATTCACCCAACAGATACCGAGATAGCGAGAACCATTGCACATGAAACGGGCCATTTGTAATTAAAATTAATATTTATTTTAATAACATGCATTCATTAAGACCTCTAAAAATAAATTGAAATCTAATAAATATGGTGAATTGAGAGAGATTGTTATAAAGGCAGGAACATTTTTTCTTTAAAAACAAAGTTAGATAGTGTTGTTAAACAGCTTGATTTGAGTCTACCTTTTAAAAAAAGGCTACTTAAATATTTTATTAAGAGAAATATTGCCTAAGTCTGGAGATTTCGCTAATAGATGTCCAAATATTTGTATCTTCTATGAGCAAAATCTCCAGGCCATAAAAATTTTCTGAATACAATATTGAGTTAGCGGTTTTTAAAAATTAGCTGAAATCGAGCTGTTTAACACCCCTAGTTAGAATATTGTATATTAGAAACATGCGGGTTCGGAAGGAGGCCGATATTGTATAATTTTTTCCTTAAAATTAATATGAAAATAACCGATTTGAAAAAAATGACCTTTGATCATATCATTTAATATTCGCTCGTTTCTCATGTTTCAAACTTTTCATTTTGAAAAATTACTAAATACACCTAGAACAATTTTATATACCTGAACTGGTTATGGTAATATGATTAAAATTTAACAAAAAACAAAGTCGGGCCAAAAAATATATATTTTTTGAATCTCTGGGCTAGAATAATATAAATTTTACCGAAGCTTATTTCCTATATTTAATTGTCCAATTGTTATTTTTAATTTTTTTATGAATACATCAGAATATGCAAAAGAATAAACTAATGTTTTTAAAGAAATGGATAATTCAGTATATTTATCAAATTTCTGATAATTTTTGACAGAATCGGAGATCCAAACTATAAACATTTGAAATATCTCCGAGTCTTTTAAGCTGTTTCTTTGCTATCTAGAACTCGATCATCTATTTTAACGTTTGATTTTCCTCATGCCTCTGTTCAATTTGTACTTGTACTTCTAGATCTCATCTATAAAATTTTAAGTTTTTTAATATTTTTAGTAATATTTGAATGTTAAATTTATTTCAAAAACAATTAATCTAAATATATATCAACTTGAAATATGATTTTGGGAGATGAGAGTAGGAACAGTTTGCATCCTAATATCTATAAAGGTAGGGGGTAGGTGATTGAGGCCCAGGTTATTATGAGACTTAGGACCTTCTTCTAAAGCACTCAAGTCTGATGGGTAATTTTTTAATCAAATATGTATAACTTGCACAAGCAGCTATAATTTTTTTTAATATTTGATAACATATAAAAATTTTATAACACAATATATGATTTATACCCTCTAAAAAAACTATTTTAAATGTTGTAATTTATCAAAAAAAAATAATAAAGGTTTTAATTATCCAATATATCTTATATACCTTATTCTGTATAAAATTATTAATTATTTGAACAAAAAATATGTTTAAAGTAGCATAAAAATTGAGGGTTTGGAACTACTTTTCAAGGTTCAGATGAGCTTTTTGAACGTTATTTTTAAAATATTGAAATTTGAATATGGTATATCATTTTAGAAAGAAAAAACTAATAAATAATGGAATTTATATATTTAATGAGAATCTTTTTTTACTCGCCGTTATGGAGAAAAAAAAACTTAGGTAACATTAAAAAGATATAAATCTAGATTAATGAAACAGCAAGTTTTTAAATTATCAACATCAAGACAAATATTCAAGAAATAGCATATTGCACAATCACCTAATAAATATATTCTAAAATTTTCAAGGGTCTTTGTTCCACTTAAATGCTCTTTTTTGGACACATATTTCCTATTTCAATTTTAATCCATTTTTTAATTGTTTAAATTGTCAATAAATTTCTCAGATTTATTGTAAATATTTTCCATTATGACGTCTTTTTAACAATAAATTAGTCGCAATAATATATTTTTTATATTTAAAGATTATCATTATTTTATAGCCTAAAAGCGCCTCATGGGAAGCTCATTCTTCTCTGGATATAAATCATCATTTCCCAGATTTTTTTTACGGAATAATTAATATTGTTTGAAAAAGTATATTTTATTAAAAAATATTATTTCTATAAATAGCATAAGAGTTAAAAAAAAGTATAATAATTTGAGATATCATTATTTATTCAATATCATTAAGTATTGTTGATAATATTGCGTTTGCCTTTGAGAGCTCACATGCTCGCCGGTCTATCCCTCTAAATTTATCTGGTTATTTTTATTGTTTATTTCATTTTGGTCATTCTGATTTTATGAGTAGTATATAATAATTTAAATTTAAAGGTGTAGTCAGGATTTTGAGCATTATTAATTAAGTTTTTTCATAAATTCTACTGGAGAACTTTAGGCCCATTTATTGTAAACATGTTACATATTTTTTAAAATAATTTTTGGTTTTTCCATTTTTATATCGGAAAATTATTAATTATTATTTTAAAAAATTTACCAACTTGTATAATTATTTTTTCTTTTTAATTATTGTTTATACACCACCCCTGTTTATGCTTAATTTATTGACATATTAACCTAAGAATTAATAATTTTAAAACAATCTAAAGATTTAGAGCGAAAACCTAGAACGATTTAAAAAACCGGAGCTGGGAATGGTAATATGAATAAAATATAACAGAAACCAGAGTTGGGTCAAAAAAATGTATTTATTTTTTAAATCCGGGCTTGATAATATAAATTTAACTAATACCATATCATATAATAGAGAATCTACGTTTCTTTGTAATAAAATGATTGATAAGCAAATATTATATACCAGCCCCTCCCCTCCTGTAATGCCTAATATAATGGCAAATTAACTCTAGCAATAATAATTAAACAAAAGGTTTGGAGCGATACATGATCATGAAAATGAGTGCGCATCATTATCACTAGGCGGCATAATGCACTATGATTCAACATTCCCAAGAAAATATCAATGGTCTAATTGCAGTGTTCAAGAAATAGATAATTATTTAGGGTAATGTAATCATATGTTATTTGTCTCCACGATTGCATAAACGTGTTTATTTAGATGATTAATTAGAGATTACAACTTAATATAATGTTATGATATGATATATATCCTATTAGAAATTATAAAATTAAAAACTTAGAAATGAGGAGAAATGCTTAGCAAATGCGGATAATTATCATAAACCTGCATCGTATTTTGTACCAAATTTGGATCTACATAAAGCTTGTCGATCCAGGAATCTCAATTTGGACTTAGAAAATGTATTAAAAAAAATAATCTCCATTTACATATTGATTCCCACATATAGAGACCTGCAGATCTCAAAATTTTAATTTGCGCTCTAATATAGTGGAGAGGAGGGCATAAAAAATTTAACATGGGTATAAAAAAATTTCTTTTTATTATAATACTAAATTATTAAGTGTGGGATTAGGTTTGTAGGGCTGGAAAAAATTTTTGTAAATAAAACTCAATATAAAGATTAAATGAGGAATTGAAATATCATTTAGCTGCAAACACAGTACTGGTTTTAAAAAAGGGGGATTTGGTCTGGATGAGGGGGGAGGGGTTATAACTTAAAATTGAATATGGGTATTTTGCTATATTTTTATTTGTTATTAGATAATTAAATATTATTTGTAAAAGCTATATTTTTATTTGTTATTAGATAATTAAATATTATTTGTAAAAGCTATATTTTTATTTGTTATTAGATAATTAAATATTATTTGTAAAAGCTAGGTTTTTTGTTATTAATTAATAAAATATTAATATTTAAATTGATTTATGATGTTTCCATTTTTAAAAAAACCAATATATAGCTATATAAAATATAAAAAAGAGTGTAAATTTTAAAAATATCGATGGCTCTAAAAAGAGCTTATAGTAAAAAATGTACCTAAAAAACATGTATAATTATGTTTAAAAATTTCTAATTGTATTTTTTGTTTTAGGAAGATTGACTCGCGTTTTTCGTTTGTTATGTTAAAAATTTTACGTGTTAAAATTTTTAAAAATGAATATGTTGATTGGGAGAAATTACCATTAGTTGAGATGACTATGGGTTGAAAAATAAAATTATTTAATATTGAGTATTTATTGATTTTTTTATTTTCGCCATTAGTAAGAGGATTTGAATTAATTGATGAGGGAAAGGAAGAGACACAGGTAGCGTCCCAAATTAGGGATTTCTCATTTGACCATGGGATGCAGGTTAAACCGTCAGGTCTGAGACCATCTTGTAGAGAGAGGTTTGTTGGTTCTAGAATGTTAGGAATTTTAGCTTTATTGAGAGCGTTATGGATGATTTTATTTATTGCTTTATGCCGGAGGTGGCGACCTTGGCTACGGGAGCAGTTTAGGCCGTGTCTTGCATTTGGTTGTACGGGTAGGTTGCAAAGGTGGCAAGTGTGTGAATGTGTTAGCGAGTATCCTAGTCTAAATCCTATGGTAACTCTCAGTTGGTCATTGGTTAAGAGATTATCAAGGGTTAGGCTAGGAAGTGCCTCGAGCCATTCATATCCGCCATATTTATCGTTTGATTGAAGAAGTTAAATATCGCTGATATCGGAGGGGTTAAGACTATTTTGAAGTTTCTTTAAAGGGGTTCCAAGATTGATTTATTAGAAATTTCGGTTGGGAATGTTTGACCGTCTGGGGTTAGTAGATTCCATTTTTCTATTGCTACTGTTAAGAGATCGTCATTGGGGGTTATAAAAGATGAGATCGGTGAATTGAGCGAAAGGCGATTAGAGATAAAAAGAGATAGGGAAAGTAATTTTAAGGGGAAGGTCGATACCGCCTAGTTTAGCAGGTAATTGAGCAAGGTGCCAATTAAAGTCTAATAATGGAAGATTAAGGATCCTTTCCATTAAGGTCTTTAAGCGAATATTATGCTTGGTGAAAAATTCGGAGGAGGTGAAAGAGGAGGATGAGTGGAAGAGGTGTGAGATTTTAGGTAAATATAGGCACTTTTTTAATGGATAAAAAAGTTGGTGCGATGGGATATGATTGATGAACTTTTCCAGGTTTTGCAACTCGAAGAAGGTTTTATCGATAGTTTTTTCCGAGATTTTATTATTTAGTAGTGGGGAGCCCAAGAGTTGGATATCTTAGATTTCGATAATATTGTAATCTTTAAATGAGTCTAGGGGAATCTCGGGGTTGAGTATGCAGATTTCTGTTTTGGTTTTGTTTAATTCTAGATTGTAAAAGAGAAAGGAAAATAAATAAAAATTGTTTTTTTTTCTCACGCGTAGAATTAAGTTGTTTTTTTTTAATTATTATTTTTTTTTGATAATGTTTGTTGTAAAAAAAAGAAATATTTATATATAGAAAAAAAAAGATTATATTATTCTTCGGATTTTTTTTTACATTTTGGAAAAAAGAAATAGATATAAAATTTATTAGTTATTGTTTCAAAGAAAGAAAAATATAAGTACCAATATAATTAAAAATTAAAAGGAGAAGTTGAAACCTTTATTACTGGTGGCCAAGACGAGTCTCGAACTCGCGACCTTCGCGTTATCAGCATGACGCTCATGTTATTATCAAGTTTCGGATTTTAAATAGATTTATATAGAGAGAAAAAAAATGATTATTGCGTTTGCTCATGTTATTATCAAGTTTCGGATTTTAAATAGATTTATATAGAGAGAAAAAAAATGATTATTGCGTTTTATATATTTTTTTTAAAAAAATGAAAAATGAAAAATATTGTTTTAAAAGAAATAAAATATAATTTAAAGGAAAATTAAAAATATTGTTGTAAAAGAAAATAATATATAAGTTAAAGGAAAATTAAAAATACAAGGATAAACTTGTTTGTTGGTGGCCAAAACGAGTCTCGAACTCGCGACCTTCGCGTTATCAGCACGACGCTCCTGCTATTATCAAGTTTCGGATTCCAGGGATTAATCAGGGCATAAGGGCAGGTCTGAGAGCAAATTCCAGGCATTAATCAAAGGCCATAAGGGCAGATTTGCATCAGGGAAAATTCCAGGGATTAATCAAAGGCCATAAGGGCAGATTTGCATCAGAGCAAATTCGAGGGATTTAGTATACAAATAGAGGCTAGTTACAGGGAAGTGCTGCCCAAATTCTTGCGGGTACATACCTATTAGACGATATCGCTCAAATTTTTATTGAAAAGGCCAGTTACACGGAAGTGCCCAAATTTTTGCGCGTACAAACCTATTAGACGAAATCGCCCAAATTTTTATAGAAAAGGCCAGTTACACGGTGCTGCCCAAATTTTTGCGCATATAAATCAATTGGACGTAATTCGTAGTGAAAAGGTTAATTTATATTTTTAAAATTGTGGATGTGTATGTGCATCATTGGCTTATTTACGTTACTTATTATATCTTACTTGTTGACATTGCAAATAACCGATTTTTATTTTGAAATTAATTATAAATTTTTTATAACGTTGAGATAAAGAGTTTTAAATTTGTTAAATACTGGGAGATACAATATAATATTTTTGGTGCGCTGGTTATACCATTAATATGGGTTTTAGTTTGGGGCAGGAGAATGAGAAGTGGCAGCGTAAGTATAAAAGGACAAACATTAACCATTGAGGACATAATGGAGAGGACGATATGATGGGTAAAGTAACCTGGTTACCTGTACAGGAGTTGATTAAGGGGTGGACGGATAGTGATATAATTAAAGATTTACATAGTTCGGATATACAAAATTTCGAGGATAATCAAGAGTTGCGATCGTATAAAGAGTTTAGAGAAAATTCTCGGGGAAGAAGGTTGGAGATAAGACAGAATTTTGAATCGCGAAAAAAGGAGTAATGAGTTGTTATAATTGTGGTAAGCTAGGTCATATGCTCAGAGATTTTTGCGAGGCAAAATGTTTTGGTTGTGGGAAGTTAGGACATATAGCTCCTTATTGTCCAGGTAAGCAAGAGAGAGTAAGATGCGGGTTGTGGTCGGTTTGGGCATATTAAGTGGAGTGCAATACGAGCAATCATGACAATAAAAGCGGTTTTACTAAGAGAGAAATGAGTATGAATGCTTCGAATGTAAGGACGATTAAATGGGAGAAAGGGGAAGGAGTTTTAGCTGTAAATATTTAAAAAGGGTGGGAGAGAAGGGTGGAATGTTTTCGATGCCGTGAAGAAGGACATTTGGGGAAGGACTGTAAAAATTTGTGATTATATGATAGCGAAATATCTGCGAGTCAGGTAGAGGCGATAGGGTCGAAAGAAACGAAGGAGAAGTTTTATCGGAGAAAAACAAATAAAGAGGGATGTGTAAATATGTTACAAGAGAGTCTAGTACATGATCCATGTCCAAGAGTGATGATAAATTTAGGAGGGAGAATGGTTCCCATGTTGTTCGATACGGGAGCAGCTATTTCACTAATTGGATATAACGGATATCAGAGTATTTGGCCCGGTGAAGCGATAGAGAATGAGGGGTTGGGGATAAGATAATTCGATGGGACCTTGTTGGCGGCGTAGTAGAGTGGAGATTGTCGTAACATTGGAGGGAAGGGTTGAAATATTAGATTTATGGATAATCAATCGGAATAAGAAGCGGTTTTGGGATGGGATTGGATAACTAGAATTGGTCCATGGTATAGTTTTTGGGGAGTATTTTTATGGTGGGCTATATTCGTATCAATTAGAGTGAGGAATATGCTGCTATGACGTTGAGAGAGAATGTGTTGCCGGGAATTGAGACCATGTTTAATGTGTGAACCAGAGGAAATAATTCAAGGAGCGAAATAGGGAAAATCACTTCCAGGAGCGAAACAGATCAAATTTATCCAAGGAGCGGTAATTTATGGATCGGAATAAGAAGGAATAACTTTAGGAGCAAAACGAGGAGTGATAATGCAAGGAGCGATAATTTAGGGAGCGAAACTAATTGACATAATTTAAGGAGCGATAGATTAAGGAGCGAAACCAGGAGCCGTGATGCGAGGAGCGATAATTTAAGGAGCGAAATAAAGAGAAATAATTATAGAAGCGAAACAAGGAGCGATAATTTGAGGAGCGGAACCAACGAAGATAATAAAAGCGGAACCCGGGAGGATAATGCGAGAAACAAAATGGGAAGAAGCAATTATCGAAATGAAGTAGGGTAAAGGAATTCTAATAGAGAAATACGGGAGAATAAAGTTAAAGAGAAGATATATAAAAATTACCCGGGGCAAGTTATATCTGTTAAGGAGGGTCATGATATTAGGAGAAGAAAGGAGAAATTGGGAAAGGGGAGGTAGGATGGCAACAAGAAAAGCAGAGAGTGGTGTGTGCGAAGATGTCAGAAAATTGGAAAATAATGGAGGACAGGACACCGCCCAGTGAAGAAGAATTGATAACTAATGGAGAGGAGGGAAGAAAATTGGCTATGATCCAAGTGCAAAAAGGAGTTTGGAGATAAATGCAAAGTTATCAGGAGATTCTTAACGAAGACTTAGGATGCCTCAGAGATTATGAGGTAGACATTAAGTTAAAGGAAGGTTGTATTCCATAGTTTTGTGTACATTACGACGAATATTGTTTGAGTGGAGAAAGGACGTGGAACTGGAATTGGATCAGTGGGTACAAAGACGAATTGTTTGTCCTGTGGAATACAGTGAGTGGGCTACTCCACTAGTGCCTGTGAAGAAGCCAATGGAAAACTTCGTTTATGCGCAGATTTTCGAGTCACGTTAAATCCATTGGTTGTGGAGGTCATATATACTTTGCCAAGGATTGAAGAAATATTAGCCAATTTAAAGGAAAGCGTTTATCAAAGGTCGATTATTTTAATGCTTATCTACAATTACGTGTAAGACCGGAGATTAAGAAATTATTAACTATTACCAAGCCTAAGGGATTGTTCGCGTTCTGTAGATTACCAATTGGACTTAGTGTTTCGGCTCCTATTTTTCAACGTACCATGGCGGCCGTTTTCCAAGGAATGGAGAGGGTGTTTTATTATATGGATGATGTGTTGGTGACGGGTAGGACGCCAGAACAACATGAGAGGAGATCGGAGGAAGTATTTAGACGAATCATAGAAAGGATTGAAAGCAAGCCCTGAGAAAAGTGTATTGGGGGGTTACTGAAGTAATATATTTGGGGCATAAGATCACGGGAAATGAGGTACGGTCTTTAGACCGAAATATGACAGGAATTATTAATATGATAAGACCTAGTAATAAAGCTGAAGTACAAGCCTTTTTGGGAATGGTAAATTATTATCATCGATTCGTGGAAGGCTTTGCCCAAATAGCAGCGCCGTTATATCACTTGTTAAAGAAAGGGAAAAAATTTGAGTGGACGGGTGAACAAGAGGAGCCATTCAAAGAATTGAAATTTAGAATAGGAAAAAAAACCTGTGTTGGTATGTTTTAATAATGAATTAGAAGTCATCTTAGCGGTGGATGCGTCTAATATGGGTGTAGGAGGAGCATTGTTGCATTATATTGATGAAGTTGAAAGGTCTGTATTATTTTTCTCAAGGATATTTAGGGCAGCAGAGACCAGATATTCATTCAGTGATTGAGCAAGAAGCATTGGCCGTTATTTTCGGCCTAACTAAGTGTCGCGAGTATTTAATTGGACGCAGATTTGTTATTTACACGGACCATAATCCGCTTGTACTTCTTTTCAAAAAGGACAATAAAGAATTAATGCTATCCCTCCGGTTACAATGATGGTTACTGTTAGTGAGAAGTTTTGACGTTCAAGTGAAATATCGCAGAGGGAGAGAAAATTATTTGCCAGATGTTTTGTCCAGATGCGGAGCGGGGGAAGATTTCGGGGGAAAAAATCAGGAGGAAAGGGAAGAAGAAAGGGAGCAGGGATTGATTAGGACTATGGTTGGAATAATTAGAGGCGGGCCGGTAACGTGGGAGAAAATTAAAAGGATGACTTTGAAAGATAATTGAGGCTGATCAAAGGGTGTTTTAAGGGACGTAAAATGTGGCAAGATGGGGATAAGACCTATAAATATATACAAAAGGAATTGGCCATAATAAATGAATGTTTGGTGTGAGGAAATAGGAGTGTTATACCGGAAAAATTAAGGGAAGCAGTAATGGCAATGATTCATGCGGGACATCAAGGAATGGAAAGAATGAAACAATGGGGACGGGAGTATGTTTGGTGGCCGGGAATGAACAAGGACATTGAGAATATGAGTCGAGCTTGCGTTAGATGTAATTCTTGGGCTCCGATGCCTCGAAAAGATTAAGAAAGTGAATGGCCAAAGGCAACGCAGCCCTGGGAGCGCATCCATTTGGATTTCTTTGACTTCGAGAATAAAATTTATATATTATTGGTGGATGCTTTTTCGAAATGGGTAGAGTATGAGGAAGTGAAAGGGTTAACTTCTCAAATTGTGATTAAAGTGTTGAAAAATTTATGGGCCAAATTTGGGATCGCGAAGGCAGTGGCGTATTATAACAACAGTAGAAAAGGAGAGGAGCCATCGCCGGCGGAGAAGTTTTTAGGACGGAGAACTAGAATTTGGTTGGATTCGTTGAAACCGATAAGACAGGGAAAGAAACTGTCTGAGGCCGGGAATGAAGCGGAATTTAAGGTATGGCAGTATGGGCTAGGATATTTGGAAGTAATAGAAATGGAATCCGAAATGATCGTGAAGAACATGGGACGAAAATTAAATCGAGTGAAATTAACCGACGGAAGAGAGGGAGTACGGCATCGGAATCAATTAAAGAGGGGCGTGGAACCTGGGAGGTTACGATCGGGAGTATGAATACGGGGATATACTTGATCAATTCAGGGTGGAAAAATATTTATTTTAGTATGGTGCGCAATATATCCGGGAAAAATTGAAGGGGACAGTGAAACCAGAGGTGGGGTAGCTCAATACTAAGGTGATTGATAATAATAATAATAAGGGAATCAACCATATAATGGTTGATGGGGCAAAATAGTTAATGGATTGTACAAATGGTAAAGGAAGCCAGTTCGAACTGAGATAATTTCTTCGGGAAATCGACAATATGCACACACAAAGGAAGAAACTCAGGAAACTAACCACAGTAGTCAAAACACCATAAAGGGACGATAAATATGCCGGTTGAGAGATGAAAGGAGAAGTTGGGTTTTCAATTAGTGAGGGCGTGTTATGTGTATCGTGTTAGCGTGGAGTCATTTTGTATAATAAGAATTTTTATTTGTGATTAATATTTTTGGATTTTTTTTTAGCATTCAATTCTTTTAATTTATTTGTGATTAATATTTTTTTTGATTTTTTTTTGCGCACTCATTCTTGTGATATATTATAAAAAAAATTGCTATTTTTAAATTAGAAAAAATTATTATTTTTCTTGTTATGCATTAATTAAATATATATATATAGAAAAAAAAATATAAAAAAATGATTATGGCGTTTTATATTTTTTTTTTAAAAAAAAGAAAAATTAAAAATATTGTTTTAAAAGAAATAAAATATAATTTAAAGGAAAATTAAAAATATTGTTTTAAAAGAAATAAAATATAATTTAAAGGAAAATTAAAAATATTGTTTTAAAAGAAATAAAATATAAGTTAAAGGAAAATTATAAATACAAGGATAAACTTGTTAGGTATTAAATGAAAGATAGTTTTAAAAGGTTTGGTTGTAATATTAATTATAATTTTAAATAGGCAAATCTAGGTCTTAAGAAGTCAGGCTAGTTTTTTTATAAAGGGGTATTAAATGAAAGCTAATTAAAATATCTTCCGACTGCCTTATTATAGACATTACTCTAAGTAAGCGCTTCTAGGAATATGGAGGTGGAAAATTTTTTAAAAAAATTTATAACAAAAGTTTTATATGGTTGTATGACTTATAATTTGTGATGAAAGAGTTTATAATGTCATTTTAATTAATGTCATTATAAAATAATTAAAAGCTATGAATCTATAATTTTTGAATAGAGTTTACATAAATTTTAATTAAAAAATATTACAAATTTATTTGATACAATTGTGAGCAGATCATTTTACCATTACGTTTTTAAAATAAAAGAAATCTTGATCCCTTATGACTTAATCTGCTTAGCGCCATAATTATTAATACTGTATGTGAAAATATTTTATTCCACTTTAATTCGATATCTTAATCAAATAGTATAAAAAAATACAACCCCATAAAATCATTCACTTATAGCAATTACAATTATAAATTTTATAATAGGCCTTAAAAAAATCCTGATCTTCCTCACAGAGTTTTAGACCTGTACATTACAATCAAAAGATATTTTAATTATATTTTAAATAATCATATCGAATTTATATGTTTTATCATCCCCTCCCCTCCTCCACAAAAAAATGATCATAATTATAAGTGTTCTTAATTTTTATGTAATTCAAAATAGATTTTAACATATTTACTGATTGTTATTACATTCTTTTTTAATCACCAGAGTAACTGCAATTATTTAAGATGTACTTCGATTGGGTCTTATGATCGCAACCTACCGGAACTTTTAGATTTCGTGCCATGTAATCAATCGAGCAATAAGTTATCGAGTTCTCAAACTGGAGGAGTATATTTATATATCATATTATTGTATCTTCTCTTTATAATATTTTATTCTCTATACACAAAATGAAATATAATATATTAAATTTAATGAGAGCAATAAGTCATTACGGGGGTGGATTAACATCTTAGTTAATTATAAGTTTGAGAGGGAAAATTTAATTTTTATACAAAATATATTCTATTAATATTAAGATACGTTATCAGTAAAAAAATTTTTTTTCATTTAAAAAACGCTATTAGCAAGTTATTATGGTATTTAAACATTTTTTTTATATGTTAATAATGTGGTTTTGGAGGTCAAAGTGTTTCAACAGTGTGTAAAATATCTACCCTATTTCTAACAATTTTCTAAGATATTTTACATATTGATAGATTTAGATAAAGGATTACGTAATTTGACTATACTGTAGCATCATAGGCGCTTCCTAGTATTTTTCCCAATGAGCAGATTATATAAATAATACAATAATTTTGTTCTAAAAATTTTATTTTATATTTGGTTTACAGTCAACTGATAACAGATGCAAAAATTATAATATAGAATAACCCTAATATATGTATAAGGCATCAGATGAAATACAATAAAAATGGGGGAGTTGGAATTAAGAAAATATAAATAAATTAGTATAAATTTTAGCAAATAACCCTAATATGTATACGAGAGGAAATCCAATAAAATAAAATTAAGAAAATATAAATAAATTCGTATAATTTTTGGAGAAGTTGACATTACACGAATTATATGTATTGCCGCACAACATATGCTTACAGTATATTAGACTTATCACTAGTAATTAATTGGGTTAAAAAATGGGATAATAAATTTCCTCCATTGATATTTTCAAACAAAATAAAAATTTTGATACTTTTGATCGAAACACTTAAATATGAATAAAATTATCTTATAAAATATTAATATATTTAAACAACAATTATATGTTAAATACTCTAAATTAAGTATTTATTATAATTAATATGTAATTTATGATTATTAAAATTGGATGATATATTAGTATTTTTAGCTATGCATGCTTATGGACGAGTAAGTTCAGAGCCTGCTATTTTTAATCAAAGATGGAAGACTATACTAGATTTTTTATTATAGCATTCTATGCCTTGTCGAAGTATAGCACCTTAACCTTCAGCGCAAATTAAACATTGTTGTTTTATCTTTTAAAATTTTAATTATTTTAAGATAGTTTTATCTGTTTTGCTTATCAAATAAGTCGAATCTACTTTTTTATTAAAATTATTTGTCCAAATCATAATTATATCTCTTGCTAATTATCTTTATTAAATGTGATACAGTTCTACTCACATAATACTTTTATTTTCGATAAAGGCCATGCATTGCATGATTCTATTTACTTTTTAAATATACAAAAGATATGCTACAAGGGTACATGCATTTTAAAAGAAGATTTCCAAGAAACGGCCGGTTTATGGAGTTCTTGGTCGTCTTGGTCACGATGTGGAGGAGATGATATAATAGGTTATTCTAAAAGGACTAGAAAGTGTAAGAATCCAAGGTATTAAAGATTATTTGAAATCAACTTTAGATAAAAAAAATTTCAAGCTAATAATTTATTATGACTTGAAATTCTTTTTATTTTATAAAATCTCACTGTAAATCAAAGATTTTTCTACCTTCCCATTTAAACCTCATTTCACAATCAGGTAAGTTTAGCATCTTGGAATTATTCAATTTTTAAACATATCCTAAACTAGTTATCAGCGAATTATTATGGATTTTAGAAAGATTAATGTCGTACAAAAGAGTTAGTAAATCAGAACAGGAAACCTCAACTATGAACGCAAATTTATGTTAATAATATAAAGACTTCATACTCTACACCCCAACATAAATTTAGATGCAAAGGATGTCCAAAAACTTTGTATTGTGATTATATATACAAACTATTTATTAAAACACCTCATCGATTACAGAGTGAAACTGGAATTAAATGAAGAATTGGATATATAATATATATTAAAGATCTGCATCGGGCCTAATTTTTCAAGCCCGGCCCGGCCGAAATATTTTTAAAAAAAGTTTTGCCGGCCAGGTCCGAACCTGAAATTTTTTTAAAATATTTTGCCGGCCGGACTCGAACCTGAAATTTTTTAAAAAAAAATTTACCCATCCGACCCGGCCCGAATTTATTTAAATATTTAAATTAATTTTTATAATTACTCATAATAAAAGACATATGACGTTCAATTTCAATAAATAAAATCAAATATCTTTATTTTACATAAAAAATTCAATAAAAAATTGATAAATTTAGATATATTTAAAAAAATTTCCAAGGTCCGACCCGACGACCCGTTCCGATTTTTTTTAAACTCGGGCCTAATTCTATTTAAACTAATTGGGTTCGGGCCGGGCCTAACTTTGCAGATCTCTAATATATATTCATAATGAATATAAAATATGTAAATATAAGCAGAGTTGTTAAAAGATACTTTTAAAATGGATATAGATACAGATACATAGTCTAAAAATTTATCTAAATACAGATACAGCTTCTAAAAAGTGATCTAGATACAGATACAATTAAAACGTATCTAGGTAGAGATACATTTTTTATTATACTCTTAGATAAGGTTTGTATAAACCTAAATTAGGATTTAATTGTAAAAATTCATGAAATGATCTAAAAAATTTATTGACTCGATATCACATTTATCAAAATATAACTAAAATAATGATTTTTAGATATTAATATAATATATGATTAATATAAATAATTATTATATCTCATTAATAAAATAATATAATATATGATAAATTATTAGTTTCAGTAATAAAATATTTTCAAAATTTTGGTTATTAGGACATCCTCGTTTATCTGTAAAGACATTTTTTGCTATACTAAAAAGTCTTTTAACAGGGGCGCTGGAAGGGATTGTGGTGTTATATTTAATGAATAACATTTTTATATCAGGATATTGTTTAAAAATACTAAAATCTCGGCATTCATTTTTGAAAAAACTATTTAAAATTTGTTGATTATCAGAATTTAAATCATTAACAATCATATCTCCTGCTGTGGGATACTGAAAAAAATCGGATATTAAATTATTTGTTTTTTTTTCACAGGTTAATTTGCACTCATTTGAAGACTTTGATAATTCCTCAACTAATCTTTGTATTAATTGTTTTTTTTATTAAAATTTTCATCCATTTGCAACCATGTCCAATCTAGTTTAATAAAGGATGAAGCATAGTTGCCAAAATATTTTCATCTTCAAAAATTGTCCCAATAAACCTAGAATTATTAAATACTGATTAATTTATTATTAATTCCTATCTTTAATTCCTTTAAGTTAGGCATTTAAGAGTGATAAACAAAATTTCAGGTTCATTTGTTTAAAATTTTTGAAATTTAATAATGAGCTGGGAAATATGTTTACCGGCGATAGGCATTCCAACAATCTGCTGTTGTGCATATTAACGATGGTTCTATTAGACTTTTAATGATTTCTTTCTTTTCATTCTCCCATCTTTGGGAAATTCTAGCAACCACTGTCTGCAGTGTCTACATGAGCGGGGGGGGGGAGGTAGGAACAGTTTGCATCCAGTAAATATACTCTCATGTAGACGCTGACTGTCTGTCTGCAAATTATATTTTTTGTGGAGCTATGCATCAATTGAAAATGGCTGAATGCTATCTATAATAAAATCAGATATTGAGTCATCTAAAATGGTTTGGGTTAAAGTCTGAGGTCTTTTGAAAAAAAATCAATGGACAATGAGCCTAGTGCAATATTTTCTTTAATAAATTTTTTCTCCTTCCCCTTTTTTATTTGGATTAAGAGTGTTTGATGTTTTCTCTTAAAATTTAAAATGTAAACATTTATTTAGTATCTATACCCTTAAATGTTTTACAATGTTGCAAGTTGAGGTAATGCTAACTGAAATTTTCATATTTTTTGGATTAATTGGCCATGAAATGTCGTCATTTTTGTCTTTAATCTTAAAAATTAATATAATAGAATAAAATAAAATACCAATTCCATTGCAATTAAAAATGGCAAATTCTTTGAGATGGATTGTAATATCAGAATTTGCTTGTTATTGATAACTCGGACATAATAAATTACTATTTAATTAATATTTACATATACTTTTTTATATATAAGTTTTAATATTTTACGTATATATATAATTTTTTAATCTATATATTAATATTAATTTATATGCTCATATGAAATAAAATAAATTTTACACTCAAGTATTTTTATTTATAATATAAAAAAGCGTTAAATAAAAGTATATCAAAATGGATCTTAAAAAGTATCTAAAAACAGATACAGATACCTCTAATATCTAGTTACAGATACTTTAATCAAAAATTTATCTAGATACAGATACACATTTTTATATCTAGATACTTTAACAACTCTGTATATAAGTATAATTCCTGATGAGTTATTAAAATGAACTAAATTGATTTTTTAAAATTATATTATTAATATCTTATATTTCTAAGGCCAAAATTCTTTGGACGCTACTGCCAAGGTGCCAAAAGAGAATATAAAGTCTGCAACAATACGGTAAATATTTATCTAATATTTAATATTCTAATTAATTTCAAGAAATATTTAATATTTTAATTTTTATTAGATTAACAGAAATAATAAAAAAAATCAAGCTCTGTGTACAAATCATGATAGTTCCTCAATTTATTCAGAAAAATGTATATTATTATTATTATTTTGGTCATCTAACTTTCAGTTTTTTTTATGTTTTAACTAACTTATATAATAATAAATATAAAATATAGCTGATGCACCATGTGTACTATATTGCTATGTTAAAAACACAAGTACCTATAATAATATTGGGAAAGCTGTGAATGGAACTCTCGTTAGAAAGGAAAACTCTTTAGATATGTGTTTAAACGGAGCTATTATAGTCAGTTAAATTTGATATTTTTTTAACTTTATTTTGATTAATATAATATATGCACAAAACGATATTGATTATTTTATTTCATATCTATTTTATTATGAATATTTTTTTTCTTATTTAATATTTTTTCATATATAAAATTTTAATGAGTAATTATAATATACTTGTTGACTTGGCTTTTAAAAGTAATTGGTTAATTAAAAGGTTAATTTGCCTAATATATCATCGTTACCTGACTATTTAACTAGCTAAGTTACTAAATTTTAATAGTTACTGATGTTAAATTATTTTTAAATTAACGTGGTATTATGTATAATATAGGACATTCCTAATTTTAAGGAAACAAAAGTAATCATAAATTTATGAGAATAAAAGGATAAAGATTAAAAAAGACATTAAAAAAAAGAAAATAATAATAAGAAATTAGAATAAAACAGGTAGTTAGAACGAATAATTGGGTGAGAAGAAGATAGCATCGATGCTGTGGATGGATGGTGCATTTTGATCATGCAGATGCAATCCCTAAAAAATGCCTGCTAATCTAAGTTCACTAAACAGCAACCTTTTAAAATATTTGATTTTCAAAATAAAATTAAGATTTTTTAAAAACTTTTATAATAATACATACATTTATAATTTAAAAATATTAACCAGTTAAACTTATACTTTTTATATAAGATTACATATATAATAATTGGATGTAACCATGTAACACCTCCAGAATTTTTGCGAAAGCTTAAAAGCTAAAATATTTTTTAGAGATTTTGATTAATTGATATTACAATTATTAATTGTAAATTTATTTTTATTAGCCTATAGGTTGTGATAACCAATTATATTCGACGGCTAAATTTGACAATTGTGGAATATGTAAAGGGGATAATTCTCAATGTGTTCCCATTGAAATTGAAAATTATACTCTTTTAATTAATGGTAAGACTATATTTTAAATATTTAGGCTTAACAATAGAAGCATTTTATTCCAGTTACAATTTTTTTCCCTTTATATACATCTTTCTCCTTCCCTTCACTTTAAAAATATCAAGCTAAATTTCATTGAATTTTCTTATTTATAATAATTTTTTTTGATGATTGAATGGCAAGCATGCTTATTATTATTATTTTTAATTCATTTTTTAGAAGCCCCTTAAGTATAAATATTATGTACATCCAATTTATAAAAATAGTTTCAAAATTTTTATTTTTTTACTTAGTTTACATTAAATAATTATGATTATATGAATACAGACATGACTATTGCAAATTTGAGTCAAGACATAAAAATTATATATTTCAAACTCGATCTGAGATATTTGGATGGTTCAAGCGAACCCGGAAATAGTATTGGTAAAAAAAATATATTTTGCTAGTTCGATTCCCATCTTGGAATCAAAAATAGTACATTTTAGCATGTAAATTTTTTTTTAAAAAATACATTATTATTTTTGAAAATAGGTTAAAACTAATATAATTATATAAAATTTTTGATAATATCATGTTTGAAAAAAAAATAGATTTTTATATTAAAAATGTGAAATATAGTATGTAAGATTATTCTGCTTTATGTTACAAATATTCTTATAAATCTTTTATTTAATATTAATAATTCATTCTAAATTCATAGTTTTAATCCGAAATGGAACGAAATTTACGGGAACTCAGATAATGACTCTTACTGATATAACTTATAAAATAGATGAAAAAAACGAAATCATAAGTTCGGAAAAGTTATCTAGTCCCCTAATAATTCAAGTTATTTATTTTATTTTGATATTTTATTAAAATTTATTCAAAAAAGCGTATTATGCTAAGATATGAGAGATTACTATCTCTAGGATTGATCGTATATAAAATAAATTTTTTAAAATATATTTCATATTTAACATTTTTCTTAACTTATAGAAAAGTTGGCCACACCTCTATACAGTTCCCTAAACAATTTTTAAAAAACAATCATATAATTTTCCATCTTTTGACACTACAAATACGATTATTACAGGTTTACAACAACAGTAAAAATGAATTAAAATGAAAAAAATTTTACTAAAGATGGTTTTATAGATCTTAACTACCTTTCTATTAAATATATTGGTATTAGAGCAGATATTTACCCGTTTTTGGTCGGATTACACTTATCTATAACATATTTAAAACTTTTGGAAAACTCCCCCTTCCTCTTCATTCCATGAATATCTTTAAGACATATTATATCACCAAACTAATATTATATATTAATTTTTTTTTTAATTGATCATAATAAAAGATTAAAAGTAATATTATTCAATATTATATCCGGGTGAATTACAAATTGAAATACGCTATTCCAAGAAATTGATCAATTCTTAGTTTATTAACTGACTTTGTCAATTAAATTTATTTATTTATTATTAGCAAACTTAGTATGGGTATACATATATCCTATAGTTTATATAATATATTATAATATTTTGTGATTATTTAGTTTTAAAAAATAAAATGGTTTGCTTTGTTTTTATTTTTCATGTTTTTTGCAATGCTATTTGCTAGAAGTATAAACTTAAATATATGTAAGTTTGAGACAGAACACTAAATTATGTAAGAATTTAACAGTTATATATTAATATAATAATTTTTCCTTTTGAAAATAAATGAGGAATATTTAATTTATAAACATATCAATGAGATAGTTGGGAGATTTCTTCTTAAACAATTTACTTGGGTTTGGCATATATGATTTTATTAATTTGGCTTTTAAAATATCCTATAAAAATATATTTAAAAAATTATCATTTTTTAAGATAATTTTTGATCATTTCTGTGAAATAGGCAGCACATAAATAAAGCGCATATTTTGGAAAATTATAAGCGGTTTCCTAAAATTAAATTAATTTTGAATATTTAGATATCAAATTTATTAAAAATCCAATATGAATTAAATTAATTAAAGGTTATAATTTTAAAAAGTAAAAGAAATTTTTATCATATACATATTTTTATTTTATTATTTTGAAATGGTGGTGTTTATCTAAAATATATTAAATGGCTGGTCATCATTATATCCTATCTATGTCCTAATGCCGATTTTTGGAATTGGCCTTTTTTATTTGTAATATAAAATAAAAGGCAAAGTGCAATTATGAGGGGTTTAGAAAGTGCAAATCTAGGAAATTCAGGATGATGAGTCCTAAGTAAAATTATAAATTTGAAGATCGCGTTCATTTTCTAGGTAAAATTTCTTGGATAATCTGTTTGTAAGAGCTTAGTTTGAATACGTTTTTTTATGTAAAGAATTCTCTTGATGTAAAGGGAGGTAGCCACTGGAAATAAAATATTTAAATAGGGATATAATAAGCATATTTAGATCTCGATAAAATATCCAATTAAAAGCAATTAATGAGCCCTGTGTAGAATATAGGAAATGTTATTAAATTCTTGTGACAACGATATGTTTTAAATATGGAGAGTGACTGTGTATCAATTCAATATTTTTTAAGAATTTTATGGGTAGATGGTATATTTTTATAATCCCATCTTATTTTATTATCTATCGAATTTTTGATTAAGCAATCAAGCTTGTAAAAATATGTAAATATTTAGTTAATTAGTGTTGTACTTAAGATATTACTCTGCTGAATTATTTGTTGGCAAAATTTATAACAAAAATAAAATTTAATATATATTATTAATTATTATTTAATCTTTATATTAAAACCATATTCTATGTTCAGAGCATTATTATCAAAATTTACAAAAAAATATGAATTCAAATTAAAAATAAAAAAAAAGAATGAAGATACATTATTCCATCCAAAGCTTTCAAGTTTCTTTTTTACTATTTGTTACTTTTATATATTCTCTATATATGCCATATCATTCCCTTCATTTGCCTCTATCCTCTTCATCCTTTCTAATTAGGCTATTTTTCAAAATTATATTTGTGACTACTAAGTTGGGAAATACTTAGAGCTATGACATTCCTGCTGCTTATCTCTCTGTATTGATTTTAGTATAACTCAGATTCACGCTTCAAAATAATTTTTCCCCGGGTTATTATTTTCCCTTTATACAATATTAACTCTGATTTGAAACAAGATTATCTACCTCCTCTCGGTCTTCTATGTTCTAGGTTATCCTATCATCCTGGCAATCCCTTGTTTTAATCTATCTCCATCTCTTGTCCATTGTTTTGTTTTCACATATTCTAACATCTTCTATTCTGTTGATTCAATTCTAAACAATTATCCCAATTTGTTTATTCTCTTCTTTTCCTGACATTCTCTACGCTTGTATTAATTGTTGTTTATGTGTTTAATTGTTTATAATTGTATGTAATAAAAATTTATTTTTATCAATTGTTTTTAAGATTATAATATGTATATTATATTATATTTTTTATATTGAAATATATTTGCGAAAACTTTTTTTTTAATTTAAATTAAATTTTATTTTAATTTTATAATAAAAACTATATAAAATATTTAAAAATAATACACAAATAATTCTTTTATATATATAACTCATTCTATAAAAACAGAGGTGGGACTACAAGTTCCCAAAAATAATTTTATTTTAAAATTTTAATTTGTATATTTTGTTTAAAAAATAATATTCTTTAGGTTCTGATGTAAGGGCTCTTATTTTGCCATCTGATAGGTCAATTTTCTCTCACCTATATTTTTTTTAAATTTTAAAGTTCCGCTTGACATATGTCCAAAGGAAGAGATCGATTGGTAAAAAAATATAATTTTTTTATTTGGAATATTTAATTGTTTTTTTTTCTCGGCTTTATCAACCGGATTAGAATTTAAATTTTTTGGAAATGAAGATACGCATGTGAAGTCCCAAATTAAGGATTTTCCTAATGAACAAAGCATAGAAATTAAGCCACCTGGTCTTAGGCCATCATCAATGATAAATTAGTACACTCCCGGATGTTGGGTATTCAGGCCCTGATAAGAGAATGGCTAATAGCTGAATTAATTGCAGCATATCTGCCTATATATATGTATACAATTAAGACAGTGCCTCCCTGGAATCAACTAATAATTTACATTGATGCATATGTGTTTGAACTATGTTACATCTAATTCGGTAGCCTATGGTAACTCTTAATTGTTCATCTAATAAGTGTTTACCTAGGTTACGACTGAATATTGCTTCCAATTATTCATAACCACTAGTACAGTCAGCATTTTGTAATAGTTTGATCTACTCCAAAGGAGGTTTTGATGAGAATATTTTAAAAAAAAGTTATCTTAGGAGTAATAAACGAATATATTATGGCGTTGTTTATCAAACGGGATGCCAAAAATGTAGAAAGAGATATGAGATTTAATGGATATAAATCCAAACACCCATTTTCGAGGGTAATTGTGAGTAAGCTCAGTTAAAATCTTCCAATTTAATATTAAATATTGCTAATAAATACTTCTAAAAATATTCATGAACACGATTAATAATTTCATTATTTAAAAAAAGGGAAGAGGTTTTAAAAATATGTAGATCTTTGGGAAAAAATAAATATTTTTTTAAAAGAAAAAACTTTGATGCGAATGTATTACTTTTAATATATTTTAAAGTCCTAATAACCTTCGAAAATATTTTTCATAAACACCTCACAGTTGAAAAAACTGCTTAAACCTAGAAGATTAATTTCACTTTCTTTAATGATTTTAAACCCCTGAACATCTAGAGTATTTAAATTTAAAAAGCATATTTCAGATTTCGCTTGTAAGACCTATGTTTAGAGAATTCTGCTCTATATATCGCTGCTAAAATATATTTAGAAGGCACATGGTACGGTCCTATAATCCAGATACCATATGCTTAGGTCTAAGTTAAAAAGGGTTTTTAGAGGATGAATTAGGTTATCTATGCCTAAGATAAATATGAGAGGGCCCAAATGGTCTCCTGTTGTATACACTCATTAGAAGGAATTGTATATTCCCGAATTTGAGAGAGGTTTTACAGCCATATGAATGTTCAATAAATCTTTCATAAACTGGAAATTTTTGATAAAAATTGTTTAAAAACATTTTTCTGGTTAAAGAATTTAAAGCATTTTTTAAAATCCAGCTTACAGACTACGGCGTCTGGAGACGGATCTTCAAAATATATATGAAGAGAGTGGGCAGCTATTTGGCTCCTCTCTTTAGTACCAAAGCATAGTTGATATGTTTGGAACATTTTTGAAGCATCAGGTTTGATGCGCTCAACGATTATCTTAGCTATTAGTCTTCTACAAAAAGACAAATTACCCTATAAAAAGGTAACTTGTTTACATAGCATATTCACATTACTTAAATTCTAACTAGTAACAGTTAACAGTTACTAAAATTTAATATTTAATTTATCTAATAAAATTGTATGGTTTAGCAAAAGATGATATTAATTAAATGACTTACATAATGAAAGTAGCCAAAAATTATATATTTTAGATATGTTCTATATCTATATTTTCTTTTTAGGGCTGTAGAATTATGTAGCCTCTAAATAGAAAAATATTATATATATACAAAAATTAGCTCATAAATTAGAGCTTTGATAATATGTAAAATAGACAATCATTTATAAAAATATCTTGTTTATTTATACAAAATTTACACGTTCAAATTTGAGTTATAAAGCCCGTTACTAGTTAACGGTGCATATATGCCCAACCTCCTATATATGTCATTTTTAAACATAGTAATTTTTATTATAAAAAATAATAAAAAAGGATTTTATATAGTTCTGACATAGTCAGGCGCGTACGAAGGAATTTGATCTGGGGGGGGGGGTAATAATTTTTTTAAGAAATATTATTGTTTTTAAAAATATCAAGCATAAATTTATTAGGACTAATAACTATTCCTAATACACAATTTTAAATTAATGTGAATTATAAAAAATATATGTAAAGAATCACTTAAATGACCCAAAATAGAAATTTGAATTTTTTGAGCCTTTGCACAAAATGTTTCTTAGGAATATTGTATGTTATATATTTACAATATAAAATCCAATCTTCGTTGGGATTGAGCTAATTTTTCAATTATCTCATCCTTGCTTGTCGCCAAATGCCCATGAATATTCAAAAGATCCAAACCTTTCAATCTACTTTCACATGTTGTACTTCTTAGTATGTTTTTCAGAGACCTGGTGAAATCATTTAGAAAATTTTGCATTTTAGACCTCAAATATTCTCCATGCTTGAGGGCTTCTTTTCTTAGGGACATAAAAAATATTTATTTCATATTTTTATTTTCCATTTTTGAAGTACTATGTCCATTGGCGTACGCAGCGGGGGGGGGGCAGGGGGACAAATCCCCCCAAAGCCAAAAAATGCAGATGCCGGATATAATATTATTGTTTATATTAATTTATATTTGTTAATATTTATTCGTATCTCATATTAAATATATATTTTATTACATTTATTATAACATTCATAAGTTATTTTATCAATTAATTTCGATTTCAAGTTTTCCGGCGTAATATTTACTTATTATTTTCAAATTTTTAGTGGCTTAATATTTATTTACCATTTTCAAATTTCTAGTCAAATAATAATTATTTCTGAAACTTCTGGTCCAACAGGGAAAAAGAAATTGCAACCTTGTCCAACGAGATAGAGCCTCTTCCATCATGCACTAACAGCTATTAAGGAGTTAGGCCAATTAATAATTACTGAAATATCACAATGGGCTGAAAGAAATATTTCCTCAGAAGCAAGAAAATTATTGGATTCAATGCTTATTCCAAATTTTATTTCTTATTAGAATGTATTATTTATACAACTATTTTAAGTATTACTTTTCAAAAACATGACATTGATTTGATTAAGAAGATGAGAATAGCGGAGAGCATTTTATCAGAACTCAAGGAAATTAGGGCGTTGATGAAGAGTTCATATTTTATATTTTATTGTTGAGTCTAAAGCAGAGCTATGCGTGTTTAATATTTGTCTCCCTCGACTTGTGGCAAGGCAAGCTCATCGTTAAAACATTAATATAGGATCAGTAGAAGAGTATATCTTAGATGCAGATACATTTATAACCCAAATAAATGAATTTTTAATTCATCATGCAGCACTTACATCTGCAAATATTACTTCCACAAAAGCCTTCCCAACCTTTTTCAGGTGGTGATAGAAAAAAAAATATTTGTTAGATTTTTATTATGAAGATTTTAAAGTATCTTATGATGAATAACTATGTTTATAAAATTAACTATAGTTGATATAGTCCCAAAAAATGCTATATATGCTCTGCATTATTTCAAACACATTTTAGATTAAATTCCCAATGTATTAAAAGGGTTTATAAACTCTTACCATTAGTAAACTAATGAGAGAACACTCTCCTTTTTAAGAAGAAAAACAGAGGCTTGCAGAAGTACCATTTGCAGGGCACGGCTCGAATTTTTTTTGATTTTTTACGGCCCAGCCTGGGTCTTTTTTTAACAGGTCCGGCTTTTTTTAAAAATTTTTTTAGGCCCGGCTCGGCTTTTTTTTAAAAATTTTCAGGCTCGGCCCGGCTTTTTTTAAAATAAAATTTTCAGGCCCGGCCCGGTTTTTTTAAAAATAAATTATATTTATCTTTGATTTTTATAGCTAATAATAACGATTTCTAATATAGGCTTTAAAAAATACAGCCCGGCCTGGGTGTTTTTTTAAAAATAATTCAGGCCCGGCTTGGGTGTTTTTTTAAAAAAATTCAGGTGCCCGGGTATTTTTTTAAAAAATTTCGGGCCCGGCCCAGGTATATTTAAAAAAGTTAAAATATTTATATTTTCTTTATAGATAAATCAATATTTATCAATAATTTTTGAATTTTTGCATCTTTAACCATCTAGCAGTATAAATTATTTAAAAAAATTCTAACAAATCAAATTTAACATAATGAATTAATTATTTTTATACTATACTTAAAACCAATACCGTCACTAATGGGAGGAGGGTATGGCTAGAGCATCCTAAAAATTTATTTTATACACAAAAAAAGTAAAAATTTTGAGCCCTCTGAGATTATAATTGAATAATATATTCTTCCTTTTTTAATTTTTTATCTCAATCAAATTATATGAAATTATTCGCAAATATTCGGTTCATAAATATTTAAAAATTATTCATAAAAATTTTAAATTATTTATAACCTCTTCCTTGCTGAACTTTTTATTTTTAAATTTATAAAAAAATTTTTAATTATGCACCTGTTTTGTCAATAAAATTATCAAAATATGACTAATTAAAATATCAAGATTCTACGAAAATTACCTCTGCAATTAGTGTTGAAGAAGATTTCGACTAAAATAAATTAACAAATGACAGAGATTTGCTGCAGGTAAATAGATTCATAATTCAATTGATGACGAAATTCATTGAACTATCTTCTACAATAAAATATTCTGTAATTCCTCGCCATTTAAAATAGAGAAAAACCGATGCATTATATTCAACAAGCCCTTTCAATGGGACCATCAGATATATTTTCTTTAATTTTCGATACCAGACTTACTCCTTAATTGCAGAACAAAGTAATATTTTTGCAAAACAAATGAACAAACCTAACATATGCATAACCATCCCAGATATTAAAAGATTTTTTGGAATCCTTTTATTTACTGGATATCATTATCTCCCACAAGAAAGGATATACTGGTCTAATGATAGCCAATAATCCGGAATACAATGATCCAATTACAATTTCGAAATTTGAAATATAATATTTTGGCAGACAATACTAATATAGATCTAAATGATAGAATTATAAAGTTAGGCCCTACATTAATATATTGAATAATAAATTTCAACAATTCGGAATTTTCAAACATCATTTATTAATAGATGAACAAATGATACCATATCGAAAAAGAAATTCTTGCAAAATGTTCATAAAGGAAAAACCAATTAGTTTCGGATACAAATCTTGGATATTGACTTCTTTCGACAGTTACGTATTCTCATTTGATTTATGTCAAGGAAAAAGCAAAAATAAATATGAATATGGATTAGGTGGAAATGCAATCATAAATTTATTAAAGGCATTACAAAAACCAAATTATCATAAAATATATTTTAATATTTTTTTTACCTTGTTTAACATTTGTAATACATAAAACAAATGGGATATTTTACAACTGGAACTTGTGGGGGACAATAGGATAGAGCATTGCCCAGTTGAATAAAGTTTGTAGCAAAAAAAGAAAGAGGATATTATGATTATAGATTCGAAAAATTAAACGAAATATTTGTAGTTCATTGGAATGCTAATTCGGTGGTGACCGTTGCATTGCATGCACTATCTCTTCGCTTTCTAATGTTTCAAGGTATTCCAAGAAAATATCTTCTAAAATAAAAATTCAGCCAAATATGATAAATGCGTAGAATAAACACATCGGTGGAGTTGATCTATGTGATAATCTCATATCATCTACAAGAAAAATAAGAGGAAAAAAATGTTGGTGGCCAATATTCACCAATTTTATCTGTGTGTGGTAAATTCGTGGAGTATCTGGAAATTCGCGAATCGAGATGACAAGAAGAGTTTGCTTGCATTTAGATGAGAAGTTACTAACTACCTTCTTCGAAAATCAGTAAAAATTGAAAAAAATTTAATTACTGCACACGCCAAGCAGTTTACATTACAGATTGAAAACCCTACTGATTTATTTGGACATTTTGAATCCAAAATTATAATTGGAAAAAGACGAAGATGCAGATATTGACATACGCACTCAAGATAGATGTGCCAAACATGTCAAATCCTACTTCATATCAAATGTTTCAAAGATTTTCATAATAAATAAACATTTTCTCGTTTTTATAATTACAAATATAAGAATATTGATAACTTTTGTTTTTTGGTTATACATAATTTTTTTTAAAACCCCTTAATGTTAAACGGTGCAGAAAAGCACCAGGCTAGCTTTCTATTTTAGGGTTATTTTTTCGGCTGATTTATTTAGAGTATCATATTTGGGCATTAATCAATATAATTTAAAAAAATTGAGCATTTCTATTCACTAGAAAAATCTTAACCATTAATGGGATCAATGAGAGCTTATTTGTACCTAAAAAAATAACGTTTGTTCTTATACCCATTTGTATCCTATAATGAATAGTGAAGAAAACAAAAAGTCTTAAAAGAAATGTAATATTAAGTTAATATAAATGGTCAAAAAACAAAAAAATATAATAATTTAAGCGATATTTCGAACATCCAATAAGTGCTTATGCACAATTAAAACATTTAATTCCTTTTAAAAGATTATTATTAATGCACAGATGGCTTTGCTGTTTTTGCCTCACTGCTTCTTAGAGAGACGACTTGTTAGCTATCACGTCAAACTACATAATAAATATTATACAAACGCGATAAAAGAGAAATATAGTTAATTGGAACGCAAATTTAAATGTAAATGGTAAAAAAAAATAGAAACGTGAAAATATCCTTAACCAAATTTCAGATATAATTTTGATTATTAATACAACAATTTTTTTTTAAAATTAATACTTATAATCATGCTTCTATTAATTTTCTAATTTAATTACAACCACTATTTCTTACCTTATATTTAATTCAATTAACCTTGCTTATTCCTAATAATATATATATTTTTTAATTTTTTCATTATATTTATTTTTACCACTATACTTTTCTTTTACAAATTGGAAAAATTTCTAAAAAATGTACTATTTTACCACTATTTTACTTACATAAATTCACTTTTCCCAAAACACGTTTTTTCATAATCAAATCCATGTTATTTATTTATTAGTATTCTACTAAACTTTAATGTACTTGTCTGTTTCCTAATCCTTTAAAATAGACTTGCACAATTTAGAAACTACCTTTTAAAATATTATGTTATACATAATTTAGAGCGCCTTACTCTCGATGGCTCAAGATTCAACATAACAGCGCTGAGTACTCCTTATTCATCTAACTGGGATAAGTATCCTTGGATATAAAATGAGGAGCCTTTTACCCGTTTGTGGGCAAGCCGCACATACATGTATGCACAACAATTAGTGTGATTTAAAATAGGGTGAGATAAAAAGAAAGTTGGGCAAAGAGAAAGCCCATACACGAGAAACGTATATATATTAAATTACTTTATGGGGCAGGGCAAGAGCTGATATCAATTTTAAATGTGTATGTTAAATAACTAAATTCTGTTGGAGTTGTTGTTAGTAGTATGAATAAAGTGAAAGTCTTGTTGTCATGTTTACACTCTAAAACATATATACAATTAAATAATCAATAACTTTTGTCCGTCGCATTTTAATAGTTTACATAAAGTTAATCTTATTGTTATATTAAATTTCCAATTCATCTATTTCCACCGGATAAATCAAACCAGAAAAGTAATAACATTATATAATATTTGATTTCAATAATTTATCCTAAATAGAGGATGACAACAATCCTAAACTATATGTAAAATAAGTCCAAAAAGTAAAATATCAGTTTTAAAATCTTTAAGTTCTAATTTATCGAGATTTGATCTTAATATTTATTATTGTTAATAATTTATTTTGGATTGTTATATTTCATAGGCTTTAAATTATTATGATTATAATAATAGTTATATAAAGTAAAAATCATTAAATATTATATAAATAGATATAAAATAGTTAATATCTTTTAGAATTTATTTATTTATTTTTAGTGTGATTATTTGATATATCGCTATTATTTTAAAGTTTTTATCAAGGTTTATATATTTTAATAATTGTACATAAAAGAAACTATTTAATTAATTCTTTTTTAAATCAAATTTATTATTATTTCTTTATATCTAAAAACATAGTATATATATAAAAAAAGTTAATTTAAACATATTAAACAATCAACGTTAATATATTTAAAAAATAAATAATATTCAAATAAGACTAATCAACATTCCCCCTCTTCTACAAAGATCAAAGCTTCTTCTCAGCAGTCATCGAGAGCTTGTTGTCCTCGAAGTTTTTCCTGTTTCGATTGTACTCGGTTTTATCTTGGCTAGCGCATAAGTCTCAAATCTTCTCGTAGGCTTGATTCTATCACGTAGGTTTGATAAAATCGTTTATTAGAGTTGCGTGAGTTTGTACGTTTTTTGTAGGCTTGATATCCTTATCGTATGTTGTTCACATTTCTCAAAATTGTTATTATCATTAATCCAGTCGAATATTGGAATTTGGAATAAATCGGAATATGTAATTTGGAATAGTTGATCAAATATGCACGAATAAAATTTTGAATTTCAGAAAAATATGTAATAAGGAATGATAATTTATGGAATAAGGAATAAAATTTTAATCCAGAATAAGGAATGATAAATCATAACGATTATTATATTAATCATAGCGTTTTATATTTTTAGCGTTTTAAGCGTTTTATATTTTTAGCGTTTTATATTTTTAGCGTTTTATATTTTTAGCGTTTTATATTTTTAGCGTTTTATATTTTTAGCGTTTTATATTTTTAGCGTTTTATATTTTTAGCGTTTTATATTTTTAGCGTTTTATATTTTTAGCGTTTTATATTTTTAGCGTTTTATATTTAAATTTTAAGCACGTAATCTTTTATAATTTTCCTGATAACTTGGGAAATTTAGGAACATATTGAGTGTGTGTAAGAGTTAATTTTTCGTCCGTGATAAAATTTTATTTGAGTAAAGTAAACTTTCAATATTTAAAATCGTAAAAGCAAAACATTGTAGTTCATTAAAATCAAATTTAATTGTTTAAAAATTTTAATTTTAATCAAGAGAATATGGTCCACTAAGTTTTAATAGTTTATGTATAAAAATTCTAATTCAAATTCGTAAAGAGGATTTAATCCACTAAGTTTTAAAATAATTTGTCTGTGAAAAATTTAATACTAATTCGTAACTAAGTTTTAGAAGGAAAATTAAAAAAATTTTATTGATATTCTATAGGTTAAACATCGCGTAAATTTATATTAATAACGTAATATAGGGAAAATTTTCTTTACCCTGTAAATATAGTATGTCAAATATGTAAAGCGTAAAGATATTTAAATTTTAATATTTAAATTTTAATATTTCGTAATTTCACAAGATATAAAAATGAAATTATTGTCATCAAAAATATAGGGCTTCCCATTTAGAGACATATAAGCATCAATCATCTTTCGTAAGGATTTGAAATAAAAGACAATTTCATTCGTTCTATTATCACGGACATAAGAAAATTCATTATATACTCCCATTTCTTTCAACATTTTATCAATAATAATGCATTGAGGTATATTATAAGCTTTAAAACAAAACATCATAACGTAAAAATTGAAAGATTTTGATGAAAAACTATTTTTTATCATATTACTCTTTTATTTTTTTATTTTTTTTACCTTTTATAATTTTGTAAATTTGGATAAAATTTTGACTATCGAAAAGAAAAGTCAAAAATTTTATTTTTCCTTTTATCATCTCCCATATCGAACGACGAATTTGATAAGTAATTCCTTTACCTTTTATAATTTTGTAAATTTGGATAAAATTTTGACTATCGAAAAGAAAAGTCAAAAAATTTTATTTGTCCTTTTATCATCTCCCATATCGAACGACGAATTTGATAAGTAATTCCTTTACCTTTTATTTTTATAAAAGAATTCAAGGTAAGAATATTTTAAATTTTTATTATTTTACTTTGTTTTATTTTATTTTTTTAAAGAGAAAGAAAAACGAAAAAACGTACCATCGTAACCGGGGCATCATAAAAGAAACTATTTAAATTAATTCTTTTTTAAATCAAATTTATTTTTATTTCTTTATATCTAAAAACATAGTATATATATAAAAAAAAGTTAATTTAAACATATTAAACAATCAACGTTAATATATTTAAAAAATAAATAATATTCAAATAAGACTAATCAACAGTACACAATTTAAAGTATTATAAACTTATATATTTTTAAATAATATAATTTATATGACATATAAAAGTTTTTCATATATTAAAAATTAATAATTTAAAAATATATGGTATTTTATTTATATTAAATTAAATATATTTTTTTTAGATATTACAGCATACATAATAGTAATTCTTTCGTTGGAGAAATAAAATATCCTTTTCCGAGGCCAAACCTCAATTTTAAACTGATTCCGAACTTGATTGGTCGGGCCGGATTGACCGGGTGAATAAGTAAAAATTTTTACATTAGGTTATATAGTTTCTTTCAATTTTATAATATTAAAATTAGAAAAACTATCATTTATAGATTATGGAGATTATATATTGGATAAGATCATTATTATAATTATATTGTTATAATTAGTTATAGTGCAATAGAGAAATTATTTGATTTGACTTGCATCTTAAAATAAAACCAAACAATACTATGCAATAATTAAGATAGATCAACGTAAATATTTAATATTTGGAATATTGATATAGCTCCTGATGTAACGTTTACTTCAGAATTTTACACATATCAATATAAATATAAAATTTCATTAAGAATTTATTAATGTTTCTTAAAAAAGTTTTTGATAAAGGTATATAGATACGGTATAACTGCGTCTCCGGAGATTTTGAAATTGTTATAATAAAATATTAGCCTGATAAAAAGCTATATTTCTGATATGTAAGTTTATTAAATGTTTTTAGAAATAAAATTTTTTGGAGTTTAGATAATACATTATAAAATATAGCATAAAATGAATATATACTAATAAAAATATATATAATATAATATAAAAAAAAATACCATGTGTCTTGAACTAAGAGGGAAAAGGGAGTGTCTTTTAAAACTTCAAATTCCATATTTTGTTTGAAGGAAATGGACAACTTTTTAACGCCCGTTCTTATTGTGATTTAAATAATTTTGGGATTGGAAACAGGGGTTTATCAAAACACTAAAAATTTGAGGATAAAAATAAAAGAATTTAAAAGGGTCCTATATTTATCGCAATAGATCAGAGTTTCTATTAGCGAGAAATGAGGTAAAACATGACACATTCCAGACAGGTCTTTTGGCTGCCAAGCCATGCGAGACGCTTACCAACCTCATTAAGGAGACCTAACTGCTCCAAACTATTGGGGAAACCGGCAGAAATAACTCAAATTCGCAGATCAACTTATTTAGATTATCATGTAAAACGGCCACTTTAAGGCAAATTTTGATCAAATTTCAGATAGAAAAGGAAAGAATTATAGGATTAAAAACCATTCAAAACTTTCACCTTTAGAAAAATATTGGAGTTTAAATTTGATTTAGGGATTTTTATCATAAAATGGCTGCAGGCGTGTAAGAAAAGGGGAGAGCCAGGAACAAATAAACCCCCCCCCCCGACCTTTACCTCAGAAGGCAAATAATTGATTATCTAAATAAGATTGGAAACGAAAAATTTATCATATATATTGGGGAAGGGGATGGGAGATGGTTATTTTTGATAAAATTTAAAATAATATATAACTAAATTAAAAAAATATATCTACAATTAGATTTTATTGCAGCTAGGGTATGTCAAATATTTGAACAAAAATACATTTACTAACGCTCTTAATGCAATACAATTTTAGGCTATTTTAAAATAAATACAAAAATGCTCAATATCTTAAAATAGTTTTAACTAGCAGCAAGGCTATATTTTAAAAAATTTTTTTTATAAAGGTAGTAAATAAATTTAGAAAGTCATACCGTTTCCAAATTATATTGATTAAAGCATAAAAAATTTTAAAACATTTATTAAACTTCTAATCAAATTCAAATGACCAACTTCCAAATTATTTTTTATCTGTTTTTGACCAGGCAAATAGGTAAAATAAATTATTTCTTAAATTTATTATGTTTCCATGGTATATATATTTCTAAGATCAAAATTTTATAACAATTTTTTTATATTGCCATAGTGGTCATAATAATTTTTAATTTGATAATAAATTAAAATATTTATATATTATTTATATGGTTATTTTTAGAAATGTGTCATAATCAATGGTCCCTAGCATATTTAGATATACAAAATGAACATTTGGATTATATCATACAGCAAAATATAAATTTACCAGAAGAAAAGAAGGAAAGCTATTTAAACTTAACTTTATATCCTATGACAGATAATGTGTTGAGTTCTAATTTTTTAATTGAACATAAAGATGACAATCGGACAATCTACCCGGACCCAAGCAAGAAATACCAATTTTATAAATGGTTTTACATGGACAATAGGGGCATAATCGTTGAAGACAAAAAAGATAATATGATGGTTACAACATATAAATTATCATTATTGAAGTTGCCCATTTTCGAAATTAACTATTATATTATAAAATAATAGAAATTAATACACCTTGTCTCAAATCAATCGAATTAGTTACGAATATTTATTTTTCGACAATTTAATTTATTTGTTCAAGCATGCCAGCCAAACTAATTTAGTATTTATATGCTAGATAAGTAGACTTTTTTTAAAATTATATGTTTAAATTATGCAACTAGAAGAAGTTTTAATTAATAAAAAATAAACTCGAACCACATTTTTGTCCCCATATTATCTTACATCATGATTCCTAAATTTAGTTAATCAAAATTATTAATCTTAATAATGTATCGACATTTATTTGATAACATTAATTAACAAATTCGGGGAGATAATTAGTACCCTAAAATTAAACTGTACTATTATATTAGCTTTAACTATATTTTTAATACCAAAAATATCCAAATAGAATATTAGACGATTTTTATTTACACTCTTACAAAAAAAAATCTTAAAATTTAATGATAAATATTCAAAAATTATATATATAATAAGGTACCTCAAAATGTCATTTTAAAAACTTTTAAACTCTACAAAGAATCATTCGATTTTTTTTTTGAACGAAATTAAGAATTTTATTTAAGAATACGTGAAACTTAACAGCTTTAACTTTTTTGGCATATGCTCAAGTCGGGTTTTAGAAAATTAAGATAAAAGAAAATGTTAAAAGACAAAAATTAATTTTTTTTCATAAACTGGCTAGATTTATTTTTATTATGTAGGACTATAGCCACTCGACTTTTTTGAAAATTTTTCTCAAATCATTAATCATACCACAAATTATTTTGGTCATCAAACAAATCTAAATTGAACGTCATTTCTTAACTCTAGTGACTTTTTTTTTACATAAATTTTTTTTTAAAATAATTATACCATCTCTATTTTAACATTAAAAAATCCGAAATATTTATAAAATAACTCAAATCGATGCTAAGTTAATAATCCGATAAAAAACAATAATTTAATTTTTAAAATTGCTCTCCTGTAAAATTATAAAATGTGGAGATAAAACTTCCAAATTCTCAGCCGACGATATGTTTAATTCTATATTTTATATGCGATCTGTTAAACGGCTAGATTTTAGCCGATTTTATAAAAACGGCTAACTTCAATATTTTACCCAGAAAAATATTATGCAAGCCCTGAAGATCTTGGTCATAGATGGCACAAATGTTTGGACATCTATTAACGAAATCTCTAAGTTTATACCATATTTTTTCTTGCTAAATTGAATATTTTTTAATTAAAATTTTGATTTGTCATTTAGAATGAGGTTTTTAAATGACAAATTTTTAAATTCCTTTTAATATTTTATAATAGGCTGCAACCCTATAGATCTTTTGAATAAACTTGAAAAATTGAAGAAAAAAAAGAAGATATTATTATGTGTTAAAAGAGAAAAACAAGACCATCCAATATGTATTTTGGGAAATCTAGTTACAAATTTTTTTTTTTGAAAAATTGAAGGTCTTAAGTTATATTTTTCGTAAAATCTTCGAATTTTCTTTCTCTTATATCGACATAATCAAATTACAAAAAAAAAATTGGGGATGTTAAGTTATATATATTCTTTAATAAAATAACAAAATTTAGTAAATAGAAAAAAAAAGGACAGGTTATGGAGTTGGAAAGATTTCAAAGCGTGACATATTATTTTGTCACCCAGTGTAACCAAAAGCTAACTTAAGTCGCTCTCGAGAGGGATAATCCATTAATCTTGATTATTTGTTTAATTTTTCCATATCGATTGATTGAAAATACGAACTATGAATATTTGTTGGGTGTGAATGATTTCATTTTAAATATTATTGATTTTTATTTGATAAAGAAGAGTGTATAATTTATGTTTACTAAAAAATTATTTTAATTTTAAATCATAGCACGGAACCATCGAAATAGAAGATGAATCTTATTTGATTAGAGGTAGACCTGTCGAGGGAGATCTAAGAAATTTGTATCGCTTAAAACGACTATCCAAGACCCGTAATGTACTACACAATGATCTCAAAGATTATATAGAGATACACAACAAGACAAAAGGTTTAAAAATTCTTATATGAGCATTTTACTATTTGTAAATAGATGAATATTTAAATTCCTTCTTTTAATATTCAATGTTTAAAAGTAATATCTTAGGAAATTAACCGTATTTTAGTCGGGTGCCTCTGGTGGCAATGGAGAGCTTTTCCCCAAAATTTACTGAATAAATTTTATTTTCGATTAAAATCTTTAATAAAAAAAATCACACGTAAAAATTATATCTAATATCAAATTGGAAAAATATTGCCTTCTGTAGTTCCAAGCTATCAAATAAAATAAAATAGTTTAAATCTTTCATATCATATCATTTAAATTCAAGGTTATTTTATAAAATGAAAATAGAGGAGATATATTTTCATTATATCTGGATGAAAATATTTCTATTTATTATATATTTAATCAATTCGATAAAGTTACTTGACATTTAAATATTTATTTGTAATGAATTAGCCAACAAATCAATAAAAAAGGCCAAGATTTTCAGTCCCCTTTTTAATGGTCCATATTATGTGGAAGCTATGTTTTACGTAGATCCCCTAAATATGACGATGACAAACGAAGAGTTAATTTCAGCCGCTGCTCAAGTAATAATTAATAATTCCATATTATAAAATATTTTTTCTATCTTTTAATTCATGAATATTGAGAAATGATTAACAAGCTATCCAGATCCCAGGTATACGTTTGGGTTTCACAAAAAAATAACATTTTACATATTTATTTAATTTTTATAATTAAAATATCATAGTTTGATTTTTATTAACCCGAATTTGTGTTTTCATCATGTGATTTTATTCTATTTAGAAAACTTTATTCTAATATGTTTAGGAGCAAGTTATAAATTAATTTTTCAATAGGATTGGGAACGCCATTCGTTGCTTGTTTCAAATAATGAGTAACGTGTTTCTCTCTCGTTACTCATGACTTTAAATGATTTCTATAGAAAATTTATTATATATCACTATTTTTTTTTTTAAATTTATAAATAATTTAAGTCTAGAGATAATTTCAGATCAACCACCATAGTTCTTCATTTTTATTTTATTTATTAAATTTTTGTTGCTAAGTTTTATAAAGTAGTTAATCTAATTAATATTAAATCAATCGGATATAGTCGGTCTAGAAATTGGAGGTCCACTAGAGATTTTTAAGATTTTCAAGATAGGAGTGGATTTCAATGATTAATTTATACTAAAGAAATATATATAGGTTAGCGACAATGTGTTTTTCCCGGTACTGTGTTATATCATATTTTGAATAGCTTATTTTATGTAAAATTCTGATTTTACCGGAAATCTGTGCTTTCATGTTTGAAATATCTACTGTGTATTTCAGACAATTTTTCCTTGAAACTTTAAGCTCAATATAATTTATATTAAATTTCCATAAGTTTTTATATAAATTATAAATGTCTTAAAAGTTTACAGCAAAATTGCCTACAATTTATAAGATAGGTATTTCAAACATGATAGAATATAATTATGGAAAAATCCGATTTCTAAATTTATAACGCGCTGAAAAGATTTTAATTTGAAATAATAGCACATTGCTGGAAAAAACAAATTGTCGCCCATTTTTGCAATTTTGTTTTAAACTTTTTATTAAATATCATTAAAAAAAATTAATCTCTTTAAAGTCCACTAAAACATAATTTACATAAAAAAAAATTTGAGTAACATTTTTTAGGGCTAACATTTAGAAAGTATTATAAATTGCCTCTCAGTTCTTACTTCAATCTAAGTCTTAAAATGTTTTTCCCAGTTTTAACAATTTTGGAGCACTCTAATTCTAGACCGAAGTTAAATTATATCATCTAATAATACCCTTTTATAAATAATATGTGTCAATAGTACTTAAGTTTTCAGATGAAGATGAATTAACTCTGCTCTAGTCTAATATTAAACAGTTTTTACATAAAAAAGAAAATTAAGGGCACTAAGTCTACGCTTTGTAATTATAGACTGTTCTTTAATACAAATATTTTAACATAAGTCCCAGCAGTTCATTTCTAAAAAAACTTGTGAAAATAAAACTATGAATTCAGATTAAATTCTGATAAAGATACATGGAAATTTATGAGGATCTAAAATAAGGATGCTTGTGAAGATGATCTAATTAGTTTTTTTTTTGAAAATAAATATCCTTCTTTAAATATTTATCATAAATTGTCAGTATTAAAAATTATAATTATAAATATAATAAAACCCTCTTATCCTCTACGCCAGTTGAACATGTGTTCAGCATAGCGAAAACTATTTTGAGCTCAAGAGCTCAATTTTTATCTCATTATTGAAAATAAATTGTTGGAAGAAATAAATAAATAAATTATCTACAAAAAAACTAATTAAAAAAATTTAATTAATAATCAATATTTAATCGAAATTTATCCAATTAAATTTGAATGCTTCTAACACTCATGATTTCAAATTCACTTCACTTGATGAATTAACATATTTAGTATCTTCTGTAGAAGGGCATGGGGCAATTTGCACCTTTCTTGACTCTTCATGATATTATCCCTAAATGGAAGACATCTTTACTCTTCTTCCTTCACGCAAGTCCTTTTTCTTGTTAAAAATCTCTTTTTTATACCAAGGATTTTTTAAGCACTCCGTCCAACACCGATTCCCTTTCCACTCCAAACATTCCAAAATGGAATAAATGTCTTAACCGAAAAAATAGTAAATTTCAGATTCAACGAAACCGCTTGGGCCCAAGCTTCGTTCCCAACCAAATTCGGTGGACTTAGCATTAGATCTCCCTTATCAATAACCTCTTTAGAATCGAGTAGCATCTTGTGAAAGCAAATAATCAACGCCCATCATTCTAAAGAAGACTCTCCCTTAATTGAGGCCATAAATAAAAACACGGATCAATGTTGATTCTCATCCCCCCCCCCCCACAACCAATATACAGACGGACTGGGATGCGCCGATAGTTGCTCCCTGCGTTAAAACACTCTTATCTAGCATGTAATCTACTGACCGCACCCTATTCATTTTTCTGCTCAATGTACTGGATATGAGTTTCTCAAGGTCATTCCTTCCTTCAATCTTCAACTTCAACATTAAAACAACGAACTTACCCACGCCATCGTTAGTCATCTAAACTGTTCCATAATCATCACGTGTCAGGTTGTAATTCGCCCGACTAGAACCCCAGGGTCATTTTAGATTCCTAGAGAGGACATTCATATATTGACCCCCGGACCCCATCTAACCAAGCACTCAACATCATTGTCCAAAATGAACAACTTAAAATTCCAAATACACAAAAATTTAAATGACCTTTGTTTCATTTCTATTATTTCAACCACACTTGCCAATTCGGCAAACTTGCACCACTTTTCAAAAACCTAAGATCACAAATCACCAAACTATCAGAAGAACCTAGTCATAGGTATCCTTAAAGCGAAATATATCAGCTTGATTGGTTGTCTACTAGCCAAAGAGCTTTACTAAACCCTTTTTACTTCTTATTTTTTTTCCTCGCTTTATACCCCCGGTCTTTATTGTTATTTTTTAAATTTTATGTACATACTTTTATCCCTTATTAATATAGACTATATATCTTTTTATATATTTTTTTAAATATTTTATATATATTTTTATAAAAATAAATAATGGTTTTTATATATTAAATTTTTTTTCAAAATCGTAGAAAACATATTATAAAAGTATCTTTTATTTAGTTCTCATTATTTTTTCAAATTTACTCTTAATAAATCATATTATGTCTGTATTTTAAAATAGTTGTTAAAGTATCACGTTTTCGATAAAAACGAAATTTTTTTAAAAAGTAAATACTGGCGGACAAATTTTATTATTCTTTCTTTTAACATTATTATTATACATATTAACTTAATAGTTTTGTTTTATTAACACTAACTAAAAATGATTAACATTATAGACTATTTTATTTATATTATTTTAGATGATATATAAAGCGTGATAATAAAAATAAGAAGTAGTACAAAAATATATTTATTCATGATCTATTCCGACAATTTTAACAATAGTTTTATAATATATTATTTTTATATAATTTTATTTTTATTATCTATGGGGAGAAAAGTAAATTTAAATATAATATTTCGTATTTTTTCGAGTAACGTGTCATTCTTTGATTAGCGAGGTAACACATTCTTTTTTCACAAGGTAAGAAGTAACGATAAAATTTAACGAATAACGCGTTTCTTTTTTTGTGGTAACATTTACAGTATTAAAAATGATTAATTTTAATTGATTAAACTACTATTTTTCTATACAATTTTTTAATAGGTTGATTACATTTTAAGGGATCCTACATTTCAAAGAGAAGCCCATTTTATTCTCAAAGGAATTAAACAATATGTAAATTACTTAAATTTTAAAATTTATTCTATATATTTTTTTTCTTAGTGCGGACCTGATATTAGAAAAGAAGAGGATCTTGATATATTTTGCCAATACACTGCCAACGCTCGTGCTAACAAGGAGGAAGATGTTTCTTACTTGATTTCGGCGTATAATTATTTTGAATTTTTTTATTTAGCGCGTTATAGATAATTTTTTTTAGACAGTTCATTGTTTGAAAGACACATTTTATTCCTTTTTTAAAAATCAGAGTTTATATAATATCTTCAAAAAAATTTTAAGCAAAAATTTTTCAAGTTATTTGTATACTTTACAATAGGCATAGTGATGTTAAACAGCTCGATTTGAGCCTATTTTTAAAAACGGCGAACTCAATATTTTATCCAGAAAAATAATACACGAGCCTGAAGATTTTACTCATAGATGGCACAAAAGTCTAGATATCTATTCGAGGAAATTTCGAGGCCTGGGCTATATATTTCTGGTTAAAATAGGCTCAAAGAAAACTCTTTTAACAACACTAAATTGGCCTATTCAGAGTAATTAAATAATTTATTATTCGTATTGTTATATAATTACGAATAATAATCAATCTAATTACTTAAAATTTGTGCAGGTGATGATACGTGGGAACTGAAAATGATGTGCCTAAATTTTGCATCTCACGTCGTATGATGTTTGAATAATATCATATTTCACTTAGGCCAAAATTTTTTAAAAACTCAAAAGAGTCTTTATGTAGGGCAAGAGGATTGTTAATATATTAGTTTCATTTTTTTAATACCCGGGAGTCCCTACTTTAGAATTTTCTTTCATTTTTTATTTCTTTTTTTAAAGGCAGGGTGCTTAAGTTATGTCGCGGAGATGGGCGAAGTCTTGATATAAATTAATTTTAAAAAAATCAAAAAATTTATGTCACAAGTCATATTTATAATCAGTCACATTTATTGAGAACTAGGATATAAATAAGCATAATATTAGAAAGTTTTATTTATAACAATTGACATTTAAAATATTTTCTTTCCATGACAATCTATTTAATAATAAGTATAAATATTATTTAATTTTGTTTTCCTTTACATTTTATATATTTCTTCATTTTTATTTAAAAAATTAAAATTAAAATACGATTTAGAAACTGGAATGAAGACGGGTTAGTTATCGGTATTCAATAAATATACAATATTTTACCTCAAACATGTAATTGTAAAGTATCATATTAGAAACTTGTAGTTATTGTTAGGAAAGAACTGTTTTTTTAAGGAAAAAATATTTAAACAAATTAAAATTTCTACTATACATTTCTCATGCTTAGACATGTGCGCCGTCAGTCAAATGCGCCGCCGCCGGTAATTTTGACATCGCCGACGCCGCGCACCAAAAAAGTGTCGGGGCTTAACACGCCGCCGCCGTAAAAATTTGGCGGCGTGGCGGCGTGATATATATTTTTTATTATTAATTTATTTTATATATTATTTATGAATTTTAATTAGAAGAAAAATATTAAATATTTTTTGAATTATTAAAAAATGCGATTTTATTTTTTAAAATTAATAAATATTATTTGCTATAAATTTGATTTGTAACAATCCATATTCGTTCACTTTGGGCAGATTTGTGACCAACGTGCTAGATAAAATAAGATGGACATTAAATTTGAAAAGGTAATTCTATATTTTATTCTTTTAATTTTTGATGCTTCAAATAATTTAAAACTCGTTATATAAAATTTATTTTTTATCATAATAGGAAATTTTAATTAATGATTTTTATTTTGTTGCCATTATAACATATATAAAAATACCAGGACTAAAGCATTTATAATGGATGCAGCATTGCAATATTCTGTAACAAAATATAGTATATCCTTCCAACAAAGCATTCTTTTGCATGGAAACATTTTAAATCCTTAATATTAAAAACTGACACAAATAATAAGAGGACCAGTGTTGCTACAGATAAAATCTTTTGTAATATATGCTTGCAAATAGCACATGATAAAGATGGTGAGGAAGAAAATAATTATTCATTTTCAGAGTAAAATTTTTGATTATTTTAAAAATATTTGCAAATTTTTTAATTAGTTATCCAATCAAATCTTTTTCAAAAAATATCAGCACATCAAATATAATAAAACATTTACTTGACAAACATGATTTATCATGTAAAGAAGAAATATCTAAACAAAATTTAAAGTTATTTTTCAAACCCATTGTAAAAGATACAACTGACCCTATAAAAGATAAAAAATGGATTCTGGTAAGGAATTATGTTCTCATGTGTTGCAAGGATTTAATGCCATTCTCCTCTATAAATAATACTGGAATGCAAGATTTTCTAAAGGTTATTTGTAAAATCATTATAATTTTTTATAGGGCAATTTTAATTTTTATTTGTTAAGATATTTAATTATTTTATAACATCCCACATTTAGAATTTTTTATGGCATAATATTTTATTATTAACTTTTTATTATGTAGAAATATGGCATTATTTCAGATGCCAAAGAATTACCTGACAGAACTACACTTAGCCGGAGTGGATTAAATGATGTTTATTTATCAATGAAAGCATACATATGCCAACAAATTAATGTAGGTCCTAAATTTTGTGCTATAACTTTTGATATGTGGACAGAAAAATATAGACGGCGAAATTATATCACCTTTACTTTTCACAAAATAGATTATAATTTTAATATTGTATTTTATACATTGGCGACACATCATGTCACCCAAAAACATACCGCTGAAACTATTCTTTCCGAAATAGAAAAAGTTGAAAATGAATTTGATTTAGGGTCCAAGAAAATTAAAATGGTTACGGATGCAGGACCCAATGTAAAGAAAAATGTTCGTCTAGGAGAATATGACCATCATTTATGTTTGGGGCATGGATTACATAATCTAGTGACAGTCGATGGAATAAAAAAAGTTAATAAAATTGAAAATCTCATTAAAAAAGTTAGAGAAGTTATAGTTGCCTTAAGATTCAAAACAGCGGATTTTGAAAATATAAACGATATAGAAAATAGAAAATGTTTTGAATCGATATCATATACATCGGATATTTTAGATTTGGATGATAATGATCCTTTTTATGAAGATCGTTTGGGGTATGATGATGATAGTGAAAATCAAAAATCATATGAGAAAAAACATAAAACCTTAAAATTAAATGTGTCTACACGTTGGCATAGTATTTTAATAATGCTGGAAAGTGTGACGCAATAACATAAATCCTATAAATATTCTATTAAATAGAATGGAGAAACCGGATCTCAAATTATTTAACTCCGATTGGGACTTGGTGTATGAACTTTTAAATTTTCTTATAACCTTCAAACAAACTGTTGAATTTTTATTTGTCCAAAAAGGAGTTACTATAAATTTAGCCTTATTATTTCGTAGTGAAATTAAAAATCATTTAATTGTAAAAGAAAATGATAGTCCACCCATAGCATCCCTTAAACAAAATATGCTTACTAAATTTGATCATAGATTTCCAATAACCGATCTTCAGGTAGTATTTTAAAATACATAAATTATTTTTTATACATTATTCTTTCTTTTATTTTTTTTACTTAGGTGTTAGGAGCACTTTTGGATCCTCGTTTTCAATCAATAAACATAGTAAATGAATATTTAAAGGAAAAAAATATTACTCCGGTTATATTTTTATGTCAACACGCTACCTCTCTACGGTCTTACACGGACGAATTAAACGAATGTGAAACGACGGAAGTTGCTTCAAAACTCGATTATCTCAAGTCATTGGCTACGAAACATTCATCTATTAAAAACAATAACCTGGAACAACAAGGCTATTTAACTAGTTTAATGTTATTCATTATTTTCGCCTTATAATTTGGAGATAAAAGATGCCTTAGATTTTTGGAAGATATGAACATTGGATCTTCCTAAACTTTCAATATTAGCTAGAAAGGTCCTGTGCGTTCCAGCTACGAGCACACCCAGCGAGCGTGCCTTTTTTATTGGGCTCACTCTTAACTCTAAAAGATTATTATTATGTCCTTTAAATCTTAATAAAATAATATTTATTCATGATAATTATAAGTTAATGAAATCATTAAATTATAGTTATAAACATATAAAATTTAAATTTTATTTTAAAAGTGTTTCCAATAAATTTATAAATTTAATTTAAAAAATTTAAGTTAGAAAAATATTTGACGCCGCCGCGCCGCCGCCAGCCAATCATTTTAAAAAGAAACGCCGCCGCCGAAAATGCTGTCGGCGCACATGTCTACTCATGCTACAATTTAATCATTTTATTTTATATAATATATTCTTTTTTGTAAATTTTTAATCATCAAAATTATTTTATAAACTTGATCATTTTTGTCAAATCATGAATTTTTAAAAAAATATTATTAATACTTATTTTGAATTTTATTTCTTATATGTTAATTTATACATAGTTTGCATTCTCAAATAAATAAAAATAAATGTATGATATTTACGTATTATGAACTAAAAGAGGGATAAAGAAGTGTTTCAAAGAAACACTTAGTTCCGTAAATTACTAATCTTCTAATAATTTTTTTATAAAAAAATTAAATTTTAATAAGATTTCTTCTTTACGTTTCTGTTTTATCACTGTTTGCTCTCGTTATTCTATGTTTGGAAAAAATCATTTTTTAAAATATCCTTCTTTATTTTATATAATTTAAAATTAAACTCGTAACGGTTCTTATGATATCTTAAAATTACAAGTTTAAAAAGTAAAAACTTTAAGTTCGAAAATATATTTAAACGACGTAAAATTAGAATTTCTAGCTTTTACAAGCCTTAATTATTATTTTAAAACAAATGTGTATTTTATATTTTCATAGGTTATGCACCAATAGAAGGTATCTGCGATGCGCAGAAAAGTTGTTCTTTAATTCACCCAACGGATACCGAGATAGCGAAAACCATTGGACATGAAACGGGCCATTTGTAATTAAAATTAATATTTATTTATAACATGTATTATGACCTCTAAAAAATAAATAAATGTGAGAAATTGAGAAAGCTTGCGATATAAGCAAGAGGAACCTTTTTAGAAAAGTTTATGTTATTAAACCGATTTAAGTCGAAAACGGCTATTTCAATATTTTAGCCAGGAAATATTGTCTAAGCCTTGAGATTTCGCTGATAGATGTCCAAATATTTCTGCCTTCAATGAGCAAAATCTTCAGGCCTTAATATTTTTCGGATATAATATTGAGTTTTTTTAAAAATCAGTTGAAATCGAGCTGTTTAACAATACTAGTTAGGATATTATATTTTTATTAGAAACATGCAGGTTCGTAGAGGCCGTAAAAATAGTATAATTTTTTTTCCAAAAATTAATACCAATAACCCAAATGAAAATCATGACGTGATTGATCATTTAATATACTCTCGTTTCTCATGTTTTAAACTTTTTATTTGAAAATTATTACACCTATCGAATATCCTTAACCCCTCATCTACAAATTTTTAAGTTTTTGTAATATTTTTAGTAATAATTAGAATGGTAAATTTATCTTCAAAACAATTAAACTAAATATTATCTTAGGTTATTGCGAGCATTAGGGTTTTCTTTCAAAGTACTCAACTCTGATGGGCAATTTTTCAATCAAATATGTATAACTATATTTCATATGCAGCTATAATTTTTTTTAAGTATTGGATCACATGCTATATAAAATGATTCTCTATTTGAACAAAAACTATGTTATAGCATAAAATTAAACTTTAAAATTCACATGAGTTTTTTGAGTGTTTTTTTAAAAATATTGAAATTTGAATATGGTAAAATACCATATTAGAAAAGAAACAACTAATAAATAATGGATCCATTAATGTATATTTAGTGAAAATCCTTCTTTACTCACAGCTATTGATAAAACAAGCTTAGGTTATGCAACCTTAAAAAGATATAAATAATCAAGATTAATGAAACAGCAAGATTTTAAATATTCTATCTATATCAAGACAAATAATCAAGAAATAGTAAAATACTATTATACCAATATGTAAGAAGTGCATTCTAAAATGTTCATGGTTCTTTGTTCCACTTATATATTTAGCACATATGTCCTAGTGCAATCTTAATCTATTCTTTAATTGTTTAAATTGTCAATAAATTTCGAATTTCCTATAATTATTTTATATTATGGCGTATTTATATCAATAAAATAATATGATATAGATCATTTTTATATTTTAAAATAATCAATATTTTATAGCTCCTTAGCTCATTTTCCTTCGGGTATAGATCATCATTTACCACATTTTTTTTTCCGGAAAAATTAATACTGTTGAAAAAGTATATATTTTAAAAAAATATTATATAGCAAAGGCAAAAAAAATTGATAAAAAATGATATATTATTTATTAAATATTGTCAAGTTTTTTGATTTTATAGGCTTTGCTTTTAGAGCTCGCATATTCCACAGTCTACCTCCTTGGATTTGGCTATTTTAATTGTATAATTTCAGCAATATTACCATAATTTAAAATCGCTGGAGAATACTTCAAAATTTTTTTTCATATAGGCAAAAGATTATAATAATACTTTAACACTAAAAGATGCACAGAATATGAATAAATTCTAAAATCAATATTGCTTATTTTATTTTGGTTATGCCTCAGATTTATGTGCAATTAGATTCTAGGCTTAGTCTGATTTTGAAAAGGGACAAGCACTGTTAAGTTGGTTTTATCCATAAATTCTACTGGAGAACTTTAGGCCCATTTATTGTAAGCCTTTGTGTGACATATTTTTTAAATTATTTTTTGGTTTTTCATTTTTTTTCTGAAAATTTTTAATTAAAATCTTTATTTCAAAAAATTACCAATTTGTTTAATTTTTTTTCTTTTAAATTATTGTTTATAGTGACATATTATGTACATGCCCACCCCCGGTTGCCTAATTTAATATTAACTTAAGCATTAATAATCTTTAAACAATTTAAAGGTTTGGAGCGAATCATGATCAAGACAATGACTGCGATTCATTATCTCTAGGGGGTATAATGCACTATAAATCAAAATACCCAAGAAAATATCAATGGTCTAGTTGCAATGTTCAAGAAATAGATAATTATTTAGGGTAAATTATGTGACCATATGTTATTTGTCTCCATTTACCCAATTGTATAAAGGTGTTTTATTTAGATGATCATAAAAGCTTAAAAATAATACAGTGTTTATGATATAATTTATATTTATATAGACTTTATATAAATAAAAATCTAGATATGAGGGCGAATGCTTAGCAAATGCCGATAGTTATCGTAAAGCTCCCGCCCTTTTTGTTCCACAATTGGATCTACATAAAGCTTGTCATTCCCGGGGTTACAAATTAGACCTTGAAAATGTATCATATAAAAAATAATCTTAAAATTGGCATATTGATTCTCACACATATATAAAGACCTGCAGATCTTAAAATTTTAGTTCGCTCCGTTTAAATAGTGGGGTGAGAGGGGGGGGGGGGTGAGGGATATAAAAAGTTTTAGATGGGCAAAAACAAATATCTTTTGATTATAAACTTAATTTTTTAGTATAAGTGTGCGGGAAGGCAGGATTGTAAAATTATTGTAAATTAAATTCAATATGAGTATTAAATGAGAAATTTAAATATCATTTTGCTGCAATGATAGTATTATTCCGGATTTAGTCTGGAGGGCCGGTTTATAACATAAAAATTGAATATGGATAATAAATGAAAGATAGTTTAAAAAGTTTTTTTGTAGTGTTAATTATCATAAATCGCCTTAAGAAGTTAGGCTAGTTTTCGAAAAAGGGATATTAAATGAAAGCTAATATAATTATGTAGACTTAAAACTAAATGAGCGGGTCTAGGTATAAGGAAATTTTTTGTTGAATTTTCATAAAAGTTTAATATGGCTGTATGACATGAGAAAATTTATAATATCATTTTAATTAGTAAAGTCATTTTAAACTAATTAAAAGCTATGAATCTATAAATTTTGAATGGAGTTTTGCAGAAATTTTAAGATTTAAAAAATATTATAGACATATTTGATACAAATGTGAGCAGATCTTTTTACCATTATGTTGTAACCTGGCCTTAGGACCGAGATAGGATTTTTTTTAAAATTTTGGGCTGGGATATTATTATATTATGTCAAATAAATTGACATATTTTAAAATTATTAAGCGAAACAAAGCACTAATATTTTTTTATTTGTAGAATATTTTTACAATAAAATAAAATTAAATATTTATTTATTTAAACAAATTCTGGCCTGGCCATAATCAGATCACTAATAAACATTACAATACCAATCGATATAAATATTATTGTATTTTATATTCAAAACACTCCATGGATAAAACTTCCAAATTATCTTAAAAATAAAATAAAATTATACACTAAATTTTAAATCTTTTTATATTTCCATAAATAAAGATCACTTCCTTCGGAAATAGAACAATATTGCTATAATTTGCAAAATTTTATCCATTTTAGATTTTTTTTTCGAGTTATGCTAAAAATAATTTTAAAAAAATATAAAATGTTTTCCAGAAAGAGTCAAGACTCAAATAGCAAGATAAATCTTTAAAATCAATGTCCCTATATTCATTACAATAATTATCAATAAAATAAAATGCTTTTAATAAAATGATCTAAAAAACATATAATTCAAACTAGATTTTAAAATATTTACTGATTGTTAAAACACTCTTTTTCTATCACCAGAGTAACTGCACTGATTTAAAATGTATTACGATTGGGGGGTTGGATCGCCACATACCGGAACTCTTAGATTTTGTGCCTTGTAATCAATTGTGCAATAAGTTATCGAGTTCCCAAACTGGAGCAGTAATATATATATATATAATATATTATATTTAATGCGAGCAATAAGTCATGGGGTATATTGATAGATCAATATCTTAGTCAATTCCTAGTTTTAATTTAAATTGTCTTAATTTTTATACAATATATATTTTATTGATACTGGGATAGATTATCAACAAATTTACCTTTAATAAAGGCTATCAGCCAATCATTGTGCTGTTTAAACCTTCTTTTTTTTACATTTTATTAATGAGTTTTTGGGAAAAACGTTTTTTTAACATGGTGTAGATATTACCTTATAAATTTCTAACAATTTTGTAAGATATTATACATAATGATAGATAATAGGCATATTATATAAATGATTACGTGAATTGACTATAATGTAACATAATCGGTACATCCTTCCCCATGAGCAGATTATATAAATAATTGAATAATTTTGTTTTAAAAATTATATTTTATCTTTGGTTTACAGTCAACTGATATCAGATGCAAAAATTATAATGAATGACACTAACATGTATAAGGCATCAGAGGAAATCCATTATAAATGTGGCAAATGGAATTAAGAGAATATATAAATTCGTACAATTTTTAGACACGTTGATATTACATAATTTGTATTGCCACAAAACATAATCTAATTGTATATTAGATTTGCCACTAGTATTCAATCTTAAAAAAAATATTGCGACAATAAATTGCCTCCATCTTTAATTCATAAAATAAATATTTTATTACTTTTGCTCGGGAAATTTAGATATGAATTAATTATCTTATAAAATATTAATATATTTAAAAAAATTATATAAATTCTCAAAATATTCATTACAATTTATAACTGATTATTGATTATTAAATTTAGATGATATAGTATTCTTAGCTATTCATGCCTGGGGACTAAAGTTCCTTAGCCTGATATTGTTTAATAGAAGATTGTACTCGCCTTATTATTTTTTTTGATTATAGCATTGCCTTGTAGATGTATACGTCCTACCTTAACCTTCAGTGCAAATTAAACATTGTTGTTATATTTATGATAAATTTTAATATTCTAAAATAGTTTTATCTATTTTACTTATTAAATAGCAAGTCGAATCCACTTTATATTTAAAATATTGGTCCAAATCATAATTATATATCAAGCTAATTATCTTTATTATATATAATACAAGGGTTTGATGATTATATTTATATTTTCGATAAAGGCCAAAGCATTTCATATAGTTCTTTTTAATATACAAAAGATGTGCTACAATGGAACATGCATTTTAAAAGGGGATTTCCAAGAGAAGGCCGGTTTATGGAGTTCTTGGTCTTCTTGGTCACAATGTCGAGGAGATGATACAATAGGTTATTCTGAAAGGACTAGAAAGTGCAACAATCCGAGGTATTAATAGGATTATTTGAAATCAACTTTATATATAAAAAAATATACTTGGAATTATGAAAGGTAGACTTGGATTTTTCTATTTATTTTATATATTCTTACTGTAAATCAAAAATTATTCCTCTTCCAATTTGAACCGTATTTAATAATCATATAAGTTGCGAATACATGACCTAAACTAGTAACCTGTGAATTATTATGGATCATCAGATTGATAAAGTATTCAACAAGAAGTTAGAAAATCCCAGAGAGGAAACCTTTGCACAATTAATAACGCAAATTTACGTTACTATTATCCATGGTGAGGTCATACTCTACATCCCAACATAAATTTAAATGCAGAAGATGTATAAAAACTTAGTATTATAATTATATATTCCAACAATTTATTAATAAACCTAATCTTTTACCAGAATGACAGGGAATTAAATATAATATATATCCATACAAACTATACATTTAACATAATATATATAAGTATACTTTCTAAGTTTTTTCTCCGTAAAGTTTATTATAATGAACTAAATTTCTCTTTTAAATTACATTATTACTATCTTATATTTCTAAGGCCTAAGTTTGGTGGACGCTATTGCCAAGGTGGCAAAATAGAATATGAAGTTTGCAAAAATGCGGTAATATTTAGCCAATATTTTATATTTTAATTGATTTAGTAAATATTTTCTATAAATTTAGTTTAGCAGAAATGATAAAAATAATAAAGCTCTTTGTAAGAAGTATGACAATTCTTCAATTTATACAGAATTTGGTATATTATTGTTATTATTTTGATCATCTAACTTTCAATTTCTTTTTATGTTTTACTAACTGTTTACATAATAATTAATACATAATATAGCTGATGAACCATGTGTTCTATATTGCTATGTTAAGCAGAGAAATACCTATGCGAATATTGGGAGAGCTGTGGATGGAACTATTGCTAGAATGGAAAACTCTTTAGATATGTGTTTAAATGGCGCTATTATAGTCAGTTTAAATTTGATATATATTAACCTTATTGATTAATATATTATAAGTCAAATCGATAATGATTATTTTATTTCATATCAATTTTATTATAAATATTTTTTTTCTTATTAATTCATTTTTCATGCATAATATGTATTTATTTTAGAAATGAGTATTTATTATATTTTTTTTGACGTTCCTAATAGCATTTGGTTACACTGATAAGTTAATTTGCCTAAAACTATATATTATAATCACCTAACACTATTATAACTAGCTTAATTACTCTTTTAATATTTACATGATAGTTAAATTATGTCAATTTAATGGAGACAATGTATATTAAAGGACTTTCTTAATTTTAAGGAAAAAAATATAATCACATTTATATATAACTTTGATATTTACAAGACATCTTTTAAGTTCATTGAAATTGTTTCTAAAGTAAAGCTTATGTAAAATTAAATTATGTAAAATAAATTACATCGATAGTTAATAAATATTTTACAATACAACAGAATCAATTTATAACATTAAAATTTATTATACATGCCTGCTATGGAATAATTTAGAAAATATGCAAGATTTAAACTCATTGGTTCGTTTACCGTATACGTTAAGCTTTCTATAAAAGCTTAAATATTATTAGTATATTCACAAAACTTTAAATAATTTTCAATTTGAATTATTTGTCTTTTTTAAATTCTTAATTCCTTAAAATATACTTGCACATTCTATATTAATTCATTTTATTAGTGGAAATATCGATAATAAAAAATATGATTTGATAACTTTTTTCCCGTTCAATTGTTACTTTATTTGATTAATTGTAACTAATATAATATATACAAAAAAAAGGAAAAGCATTTTCTAAGACAAAATTAATATTCGCTGAACAAAAGCATAAAGATTTTAAAACACAGCTAAAAAATGAAAATAGTAAAGAGAAACTAGGAATGTTAAAAAGGGAAAGAAAGTATAAGGATTATTCGATAGAAGAAATTATAGAGTGTTAGAACAAATAATAGCGGTAGCAAGCCTTTGTCATGAAAAAGAGATTCCTTAGGCTGTCAGTCTTTGCGCGAATTCGCCTCCTCAATTCTTTAAAAAAGCATTGAGCTTTACCGCCGAAAGTGTTAACATACGAGGTAGCAGGCGATGATCATGAATTTTCAAGTGAAATCGATGGAGCTATATTTGGTAATTTACCGAGTGTCTGCGAGGGTGAGAGCATCGACGTTGTGGTTGTATGGTGCATTTTGATGCAGATGAAGTCCCAAAAAAGGACTTTTTAAGCGTATTTAAGTTCACGCAAAGAGCTATATTTTAAAATATATCTTCAAAATGTTAATATAGGAAATCACAAAGATTTATTTTAAAACTTTGATAATAATAAGCATGCATTTATAATTTAAATAAATTAACATTTTAAACTTTATTAAAAATATGTATAAAATAATTTTTTCGAATTAGATATAACCAAGTACTTCATAATTCCTTAAAGAATTTTTGCGTGCTTTAAAACTAATATATTTTTATAAATTTTAATTTATTGATATTACAAATATTAATTGTAAATTTATTTTTATTAGCCTATAGGTTGTGATAACCAGTTATCTTCAACGGCTAAATTTGACAAATGTGGAACATGTAAAGGGGATAATTCTCAATGTATTCCCTTTGAAGAAGAAAAAGGAATTACTTTAACTAATCGTAAGATACTATTTTCAATAATTTTAAAACCCATGCTTAACAATAAAAGCATTTTTTTCCCAGTTACAATTTTTTTCCTTTATTTACCTCTTTCTCCTTCCCTTCACTTTAAAAATATCTAGTTAAATCTCATTAAATTGTCTTCAGAAAAATTATTTTCGATGATTGAATGTCAAACGTGCTTAATATTATTATATTTTAATTCATTCTCTCCAAATCCTTATAAATATTATATTAAACATCCATTTTAAATAGTTTCAAAGTTATTTTTATTAATAGCCAAATAGTTTTGATATTTTTACTTAGTTTAAATTTAATAATTCAGATATGACTGATATTGCAAATTTGAATCAAACCATAAAGGTTTTATATTTCAAACTCAAGCTAAGATATTATAGAGGATATCCCGAACCAGCAAATAGTATTGGTAATAATTATATATCACTAGAATTCCTCATTTAAAGAATCTATGATATAGTGACTATAATTTTATTTAGTCGCCAGATTTTAAATTGTTTTTTTCAGTAACCTCTTATTTTTTAACTATATTACATGAAATTTTATTAAATCATTTTTAAGGTATTAACTAATAATTATAGCACTTAAATTTTTTTTTAAATATATTACTATTTGAAAATAAGTTTACACAAATATAATTATATAAAATCTTTAATTATTTCATATTTCAAAAAATAATACTATTCTTCTTTTTGTTACAAATAAACTAATAAATGTTTTATTTTATATAATTCATGCATAGTTTTAATCCGAAATGGAGTGAAATTCATGGGAACTCAGATAAAGAAGCTTAATGATATAACCTATAAAATGTATAGAGGTAACGAAATCATAAGTTCGGAAAAGTTATCAGAGCCCTTAATAATTCAAGTTATTTATTTTATATATAGATATTTTATTACAATTAATTCAAAAAAGTTTATTATGCTAATTTGCTATCTCTTGGATTGTTCATATATAAAACAAATTATTTATGTTATATTCCCATTTAACATTTTTCTTATTGGCCACACACTTAATAAATTGTTAATTAATATCCAAAAAAATTATTTAATTTTCCACCTTTGACATTACAACTAAAATTATTACACGTTTAATAGAGTAATTGAAATGAAAAATTTTTTTTTAGTTCAGAATGATGAAAGATAAAGATAGTAATACTATAACTTGATACATGGGTCTTTCCAGGATCCTAAATATTGGTTTTATAGGTGTTAACTACTTTTCTATTAAATTTATGTTCTTGATCGGATTACACTTATCTATAAGATATTTAAAATTGATGGAGGACCCCAATCCTCCCCTTTCTTCATAGAAAATCCTTATGACATACTATATCCTTAATGAATATTATATATTAATACTTTTTTAAAAATGTATCATATTATATGACAGATTAAAAAGAATGTACAATTTATTATCACGGTAGATTACAGATTGAAATACGCTAATCCAAAAAATTGATTTCTTCTTAATTTATTAACTGACTTTGTCAATTAAATTAATTTATTCATTATTAACAAATATAGTATTGGTATACATATATCCTTTAGTTTATATAATTATATTATATTATAATACTTTGTGATTATTCTTTCGTTTTTTAAAAATATAATTTGTTATGTTTTTATTTTTCATGTTAATTGCAATGCTATTCGCTAGAAGTGTAAACTTAAAAAAATATAAGCTTGAGATAGAAGACTATATAATAATTTAATAGTTATATATTAGCATATTTATTATTCCTATTTGAAAAAATGTGGAATATAATTTATAAACATATAAATGAGATAGGGAAGATTTCATCTTCAAACAATTTGCTTGGGTTTGGCATATATGATTTTATTAATTTAATATCTTAAAAAAATTATTATTTTTTTAAGATAATTTTTGATCATTCAATAAATTAGGCATCACGCGATGGTAGGTCATTATATCCTATCTACGTACTAAATTTTTGGCGATCTTTTGAATAGGCCTTTTTTATTTGCGATGTACTAAATATAAAACGTAGGGTGCAATTATGAGGGGTTTGAATAAGGAAATAGCGAATCTAGGAAATTCAGGATGATGAGCCAAAATTAAAAATAATTTCAAGATCACCTTTATTTTTTAGGGGAAACCTGCCTTCTTGGATAATCTATTTTTCAGAGATTAGTTTAAATAAGTTTTTTTATATAAAGACTAGTCGAATTCTCTTGATGTAAAGAAGTGGCATTCTCTTCACTTCTCTTATGGCAACCCTTTTACCAAACATCTCCTTACATTTTGTCGATTCTTTTGTTTTAATCTATCCCCATCTTGTCCATTGTTTTGTTTTCACATATATAAATCATCTCCTTCTATTCTGTTGATTCTTTTGTTCTAAACAATTATTCCAATTTATTCACCCTCTTTCTTTAGATTCTACTTTTCTATTCTCTCCTGTAATAATTGTTTTTTATATGCAAAATTGTGTTTAATTTTCATAATTATGTGTAATTGAAGTTTTTTTGTATGAATTGTTATTAAGATTATAATCTGTATATTATTTTATAATTGTTTGTAATTAAAATTTATTTGTGTAAATTGATATAAAGATTATAATAATAGGATGTACACAGCGGATTTAGTTTCATATTTTCGATTCTCTTTCGACTATATCTTTTGTGTTATTTATTATTTTATCCTTCTATCTTACTTTTCTTTAATGATCGGAGTTACCTCTGTTCACACACTTTTTCGTCCTCTTTTATTTCTCTAATTCCATTGAATCCTTATCTATCCCCCATATATTTTCCTTTTTTTAATTACTCCTAGTTCTTCTCTCCTCTCTAACCTTAAATATTTTCTCTCATACTCTGAATAGAATGTTACCTGTCTTATTCGATTTGAACACTTTGAATTGAATACTCTATACAAATTATTCGACAAAATGTATTATTATATAACATTCAATTCGAGTATTGTATTTATGAATTCTCTATTTTATAATTTGTCTTCTACCATCATACTAATATTTATATACACATAACTTCGGATCGAATACGAATTTAATTTTTTTGTAATTCGCAATCGGCCTCACTATTTAATTTGACTTCTAGTTTTCTTCTCATATAAGTAAGCTAAAATAAAAATGAGAAAATCAAAGATGGAACAAAAAATAGTTAGAATGAGATTGTATTAATACTTAGTTGATACGTTTCGTGAGTGAATGCAGAGATAATAAATATAAAAGATATGATCTTAATGAGGAAAAAGAAAGGAACATAGGAGGTAAAACATGATTAAGATTGCATAGTAAAAAATATAGTTAAAATTTTGTATAAACGAATATAAAAATTTATATTATGAAATATGAATTTTTCTTTAAATTAAAATATTATTTTAATAAACACATATTTTTTTAAAAAAATGGAAGAAAATATAAATTAAATAAAGATTACAAAACCTACCCATTGTAGAATAAAACCTCCAAAATTGGCTATATCAAAATATTGGTAAACTCGAAATGGTTACCATTTAAGTGTGGACCTTTAAAGATTAGTCTTAAAATAAACATTCCATAAAATTTTTTTTTCAATTTATACTTTTATTGCATTTTAAAAATTATAATAACTATTTTAAAAAAATTTATAAAATTATTAAATAAAAATAAATATATATAAGTATCGAAGGCTCTAAAAAGAGCTTAATTTAGTAATGAGTGTGTTCCTAAAGAACAAATATAATTATGTTTAAAAATTTCAAGTTGAAGGTTTTTGTTTGAGAAATATAGATTCGCGTTATTCGTTTGTTATTTTAATAGATTTTGAAAAAATATTGTTTCAAAATGAGAATTTAACCAGAAATAAACAGATGATTGAAAAATTAGATGAATAAGGTGTAGGGTTTATATAGATTGGTTAGCATAATTACTTAAAAAAATTCCTATATAACTGAGGAGCCTTAAAATAACCAGCCTTTCAAGGACTATTGATTTTAATAAGAATGTATAAATTTTTTTTGTTAATCTTAAAAATATTTTGGATGCTACTAGACTATCAAAGATCTTTAAATTTATGTAAAGCATATAAGAAATGAATATTTATTAAAATGTCAGATAAACATCTTAAACATACAAAAGATAGAAAAGTCCTAATTATATTGGATAATCACCTTTCTCACCAATCCATAAGAGCTATTGACTTTTGTTTGAAGTAAGGGATAATATTTAACTCTCCCACTATATTGTACCCATAAACTTTGGATAAAACACTGTTTGTCCCATTAAAGAGATAATATAACTCTTCAATTGACTCGTGGATGAGAACTAATTATGGCAAACATTTTACAATCTATACCAGGTATAGTCAAGGATATTTTTCCTAGCTACAGTTCAAAATGGTTTTAAATCATGTGGAATTTGGCTATATAATCCTATAATTTTTAATGATGAAATTTTAATACATTCATAAATAATTTATCCAATACTTTAAATTATGAGGAAACTAATGATAATAATAAAAATGTTAATTTTGAGAATAATTATAGTTATGATATCTCATTGAGAATTAGACAAGATGAGTCTGAAGTCAACCATTCTTATTCAAATGAAAGAAAAACCTCTAAAAAATTTGATACAGAATCAATTTTTCCATGCCCAACATTTTATAAAAAGCCTAGAAGAAAAAATAAAATTCTGATATTTTAATTTCTTCGCCATATAAAAAAAAGCTATGGATAGAGAAAATAAAAGAAAAAATCAAAAAATGTTACTAAAATACACAAGTGCGCAAAAAAAATATTAATCATAACAATTAAGACTGGTTTCAAAGTCATAAATGTAGTTATTGGTCACATGGAAGCTGTTGCAATTTTAACCCTTTTTTATTTGCAAAGATTGTGAATAATGTTTCCATTTTTTTGTTTATAATAGTACTTTTATGCTTTAAATTATTAAATATGTTTAAAAAAATATATACTTTTATGTGGGAAATTAAGTAGAGCTTATAACAACCTCGGGCAAAGGCTCGATCGTCCCCGTGTAGGGGTTCACTCATTCCGCCTCAAAAAGTACCAGAAAAAATAAAATTTTGAAAAAAGTGTTAAATATATATTTTTAAAATTTAAACCTACTAAACTAATAAAGCTCAACAAAATGAGATTTTTTTGTTAAAATTGATAAAGTAGTTTTAATTTTATTAAAGTTTGCTTTTTAAGGGTTCGCCATAACCCCGGTCTCCCCTATTATATTTATCAAAATATATCAAATTTAACTGAATATAATATCGCCGTTAAAAAACATATCCATAGAGTTTTCCATTCTAACAATAGTTCCATCCACAGCTTTCCCAATATTCGCTACACTATTATTATGCTTAAAATAGCAATATAGAAAACATGGTTTATTATCTATATTATGTTAGTAAAAAATAAAAATAAATTGATAGATGATCAAAATAATAACAATTATGTACCTAATTCTGTATAAATTGAAGAATTATCATATTCCGTACACAGAGCTTGATTTTTTTTATTATTTTTGCTAAACTAAATTAAAATAGAAAATATTTATTAAATTAATTAAAATATAAAATATTGGATAAATATTACCGCATTTTGGCAGACTTCATATTTTATTTTGGCACCTTGGCAGTAACGCCCACCGAACTTTGGCCTTAGAAATATAAGATAAAAATAATGTTTTAAAAGAGAAATTTAGTTTATTTTGAAAAAATTATAAGGGGGAAAAAACTTAGAAAGTATACTTATATATTTTTTATAATAAATGAATAGTTTATATGGGTATATAGTATATCAAATCTTCATTCAATTCCTGTCATTTTAATAAACCGTGTAATCTATGAGGTGTATAAATTGTTTGGATATATAATTGTAATACAAAGTTTCTCTGCAATTAAATTTATGTTGGGGGGGGGGGGGGGGGGGGGTGTAGAGTATGAGGTCACAATGGAAATTATTAACGTAAATTTGCATTCAAATTGTGTAAAGGTTTCCAATCAAGTATTTTCTAAATACTTGTTGGATACTTTATCATTTTTGATAATCTATAATAATTCGCAGGTAACTAGATTAGGATATGTTCAAAAACTAAATTATTTTGTCCAAGATCTCGAGAATTTTTGATTTCCAGTAAGATTTTATAAAATAAATAGAAGTCCAAGTCTACCTTTCCTATTCCAATACCTTTTTATGTTAAAAAAATATAAGAACAATGGTCAGCCTTCTCTAAAGTTTCAGATAATATTATCAACATTATATTTTTTATTATATATATATATATATAAAGTTAATTTCAAAAAATTTTATTAATACCACGGATTGTTGCACTTTCTAGTTCTTTGGGCAAAACCTATTGTATCATCTCCTTGACATTTTGACAAAGACGACCAAGAACTCCATGAACCGGCTTTTCCTTGATTTTTTTTTTCAGGAATGCACTTTCCCTTGTAGCATATCTTTTGTAAAGAAAATAGATTATAAGCATTTACTAAATAAAATGCATTGCTTTTATCTAAAATAAAAACATGATGTAACCCTTGTATCACATTTAATAAAGATATTTAGCTTGATATACACTCGATTTAGACGAATATTTTTAATAAAGAGTATTTGACTTGTTATTTGATAAGAAAAATTGATAAAACTATTTTATAATAATTAAAATTTTTATCAATAATAAAGCAACAATTTTTAATTCACATTGAATGAGGTGGGGCATATACATCGACAAGACATAGAATGCTATAATCAAATAAATTAATAAGGCGAGTACAATCTTCCATCTTTGATTAAACAATAATAGACTCATGAAATTACTAATCCACAGGCATGCGTAGATAAAGGATAGTATTATATCATCCCAACTTAATAATCAATAATCAGTTATTAAACATTTTATATAGAGAATTTACTATATAATTGTTTTTTTAAATATATTAATATTTAAATGTATCTATCAAAAGTATCAAAATGTTTAATATTTTTTAAAATTTCGATTAAAGATGGAGACAATTTATTGTCGCAATGTTTTTTAACCTAAATAATTACTAGTGACATATAAGGTAAGGATATGTTTTGTTGTAATACAAAATAATTCGTATATTAACTTATCTAAAAATTATATTTATTTCTATATTATTAATTCCATTTCCCTCATTTTTATCAGATTTCCTCTGATGCCTTATACATGTTAGTGTTATTCGATATTATAATTTTTGCATCTGATATCAGTTGACTGTAAACCAAATAGATAAAATTTAATTTTTAAAATAAATTGAATTATTTATATAATATGTTCTTGAGGAAAATTACTCGGATGCACCTATGATGTTACAGTATAGTCAATTCACGTAATCATTCATACAATATGACTTTTATCTTTTAATATCCTATAAAATTGTTAGAGTTAGAGGACCTTTATTTTATTCCTAAAGTATAACATCATGATTTTAAAAATAATCACCAAAAAGTTGTAGGCAAATTATATATCATTAAAATTAATAAAAATAATCCATGAATGAATGCCATGAAATGTCTTTTCTGCTTTTACTAAACGTCACAAATATATGTCAGGTAGATATTCTACAACATGTTAAAATAGATTTTCCTTCAAAACCTCAAACGTATAAAAAAAGCTTAAAAAACATATTAAATTGCTGATAGCGTTTTTTAAATGCCCAAAAATGTAAATTTGCAAATAACATATCTTAGTATTAATACAATATATATTGTATAAAAATTAAGACAATTTGAACTCAAACTTAGATTTAAGATATTAATATTATAACTTATTGCTCTCATTAAATGTAACATGATATACTTTAAATTGTGTTTATAGAATAAAATATTATAAAGAAGAAGAAAAAATAATATGATATAAAATATACTGATTTAGTTTTGGAACTCGATAACTTGTTGCTCAATGGATTACAAGGCACGAAATTTAAAAGTTCCCATATTTCGCGATAAAACCTCGTCGAAGTACATCTTAAATAAGTGCAGTTACTCTGGTGATTGAAAAACAATGTAATAACACAATATTTTTTGAATTATACATAAAAATTAAGAACCTTTCATTTTTTTAAGATTTTTTTTTTAAATGGTACTTTTTTTTATTGATAATTATGGTAATGAATAGAGACATTGATTTTAAAGATTTATCATGTTATTAGAGTTATGCCTCTTTCTGGGAAAATTTGCACTTTAGATTTTTTTTAAGCTATTTTTTAAGATTCTTAGGTTATTCA
>NC_088775.1:5741325-5743550 GCF_954871325.1 Gordionus sp. m RMFG-2023
ATATTACAATAAATATGATATCGCATTTATAATCACCGATCGCGCGACTTGAATTGCAAAAGCTAATTGCAAAGATTTTTTAAAATACAAATCGAAATATTGATACGTGATGAAAGCATTTTCGCCCTCTGGTTGTGGATACAACAGAGCTACGCTATGCCCTAATCTATCAAATTGCATATCAATTTAAGGGGAGAAAAATGAGGAGCACTCAACCGAATCTCTCCAAGTTATCATTATATTTAAAATATAGCGGAAAAAAAATAATTAAAATCGAAATATTGATTTGTTAAATATTGCTTATAGTGAAAAAATATTTTACATTTTTCAAAATAAAATCCAAAATTATTCAATTTTTTAATTGAATTCAATGAGTACTTATGAAAATTAGAATCAAGATAAAATGATCATTTAAATTACAAAAGTCCTCCCTCATTAGATAAGGAAGGAGAATTTATACCATTAGATGTAACAGCTGTTAATGATATAACGGGAGGTAAATGAATGTAAAATATAGCATTTGAATTGGTAATATATTTATTTAAGCTGATCTCATTGATATTATTATTTAGCTTATCTCATTGATAGTGACAATACATTGGATGATATAATTAATCTCAAAAGTCCTGTATTAATGTTACTGAGTCTTGTAATTTATAATTTCTAAAAATATATTATTTATATTGAAGGATTTATATCTTCTGTTGAATCTTGTAGTTCATATTATAAATGTCCTAAGAGAAACTTTAATGACATTAGTAATTTATTATTTGCTTTATAAAAATATTTAAAACTTATAAATTGAGAAGAGGAAAGAATACTAGATGCTTTAAAAACTGAATATGGCATATGTCTTATATTAAGAGAAAATTGGATAAATGTACAGAAAAGCAGGAAAATTTAATCGATGAAATATATGATGTTCTATGCAATTTTAATCTATAATATTTATGTATAAATAAATAAAATTATTTTGTATATATTTATATTATTTGAAATAGATATTATATATATTATTTAAAATAGATATTTATATTATTTAAAATAAAATATATTTTCATTTGATACCTTATTTGCTTTTTTTAAATAAAATTTTATACTAGCTTTTTTTAGTGACATATTCCTATTTTATAAAGAGTTTAGACTATATTAATAGTACATTTATATTTATTTAAATATATATAAAATACAAAATAAGATATAATTTATAATAAATATATTATTATTCCATAATATTTATAGAATTTTTGAATAAATATAAGCATAATAAATTTCTATTAAATTTTGTAATAAGTGTTTTCCATCAATAATACTCACACAATTAGGTAAATTCCACTTTATTTCAAGCTCCTTTTAAATAATAATATACATATATATAATATACACTATATTACACCTTTGCTAATCTCAGTCAGTGAGTATATGTAGTGGCATATGAATGCCAACTAAGGTTTGCCATGTAACTAGGCAAGTTTTCATAATTTTTTGGATGACTGAAACCCCCATTTTGAAGGAATAGGCTAAAGTAGGATATCTATAGTCAGTGGCTAAATACTGAAAGTACTTTATTATTAAATAAGAGAAACCATGAGTCTTTCAACATTGATTATAGGATATTTAATAAAATTTGTGGCTGTTGTGTATAAAATGATTTTTGTTTTAGTATGTAATTAAAAGTTTCCTATATTATATAGAATTAAAGATAAAATAGAATTAATAAAAACTTTGGCCATTTCCATATATTAAAAAATTTATCCCCTTTTCTTGATGATTTTGTATAAAAATGATGATAATTTGAATCATATTTATGAATTAATTAAATAGCTTTGCAATATGAATGAAAATCGCATGAATTCAGGGTTAGAAATATTAAAATAATTATTTTATATTAAATTATGGATTGCTTAAACTTTTGAATGCTAGAATAATATTAAAAGATTGTTAGATCAAATCCCTTATTGATAAAATTTAGAATATTTATTTGATCCGAGAAACTTTATAATAAAGAAATTAGTAAAAATTATCATGAGCAATTAAGGTATTTCAATAATAAAATACATTTTTGGTTTGATTTTAAATCCCTAATGTTAATTGTGTTCATTTAACATGATTTATTGTAATGTTAATAATGTTAATTGTGTTCAATTAACATGATTTATTGTAATGTTAATTTAAAATTATGATCAGTTGAAATAATTTATTTTAATGTTAATTGAGTATTAATT